>NC_041385.1:425300652-425357979 GCF_002162155.2 Triticum dicoccoides
CCGACGGGTGCGGTGGGGTTCAGGGGCGGCGAGGTGGGGGGATGAGGGCGGCGGTCGATGGGTTTCGGGGTCGGCGGCGGAGAGAGATCGAGGGAGAGAGAGAAGAGAGAGAGGAGGTGGGGGTGGGCCGTTAGAGCTGTTAACTACTACTCTCTTTGTCGTCTGCTCCCAGACGAGAAAGAATCTTTGCCATCCGCCAGCAGACGGCAAAGAGGGGGGACCATTGCAGTGTACTGACATCCAGTGGACCCCACTAGCACCTCTTTGTCGTCCGCTAGCAGACGGCAAAGAACGGGCAGATGGCAAAGAGCTTCTTTGTTGTCCGCCTGTTCTTTGTCGTCTGCTCTTTGGTAGCTGATGGCAAAGACCTTTTTTGCCGTATGCTAGCAGACGACAAAGAACTGACAGACCGCAAAATCCTTGATTCTAGGGGTGAAGGTGTGATCATGTTTTGCTTGTGAGAGAAGTTTAGTCAACGGGTCTGTCACGTTCAGATCCGTATGTATATTTGCAAATTTCTATGTCTACAATGCTCTGCATGGTGCTACTCTAGCTAATTGGTCCCACTATCAATATGTATCTAGATTGAGACTCTAAGTCATCCGAATTGATGTAAAAGCTTTCTTTGGAGTAACCCTTTACGACGAACTCTTTATCACCTCCATAACCAAGAAATATTTCCTTAGTCCTCTTAGGTAACTAAGGATAAATTTTGACCGTTGTCCAATGATCTACTCCTGGATCACTATTGTACCCCCCTTGCCAAACTCATGGCAAGGTACACAATAGGTCTGGTACACAGCATGTCATACTTTATAGAACCTATGGCTGCGGCATAGGGAATGACTTTCATTCTCTCTTTATCCTCTACCGTTGTCGGTTTTTAGTCTTACTCAACTTCATACCTTGCAACACAGGCAAGAACTCTTTCTTTGACTGATCCATTTTGAACTTCTTCAAATTCTTGTCAAGGTATGTGCTTTGTGAAAGTCCTATTAAGCGTCTCAATCTATCCCTATAGATATTGATGCCTAATATATAAGTAGCTTCACCGAGGTCTTTCATTGAGAAATTCTTATTCAAGTATCCCTTTTATGCTATCCAGAAATTCTATATCATTTCCAATAAACAATATGTCATCCATATATAACATCAGAAATGCTACAGAGCTCCCACTCACTTTCTTGTAAATACAGGCTTCACCGTAAGTCTGTATAAAACCATATGCTTTGATCACCTCATCAAAGCATATATTCCAACTCTGAAATGCTTGCACCAGTCCATAGATGGATCGCTGGAGCTTGCACAGTTTGCTAGCACCTTTAGGATCGACAAAACCTTCTGGTTGCATCATATACAACTCTTCTTTAAGATACCCATTTGCCAGATTTTATAATCATAAAATGCGGCAATTTCTAAAATGATTTGGACAGACTTAAGCATCGCTACGGGTGAGAAAGTCTCATTGTAGTCAATCCCCTGAACTTGTCGAAAAACTTTTGTGACAAGTCGAGCTTTGTAGACAGTGACATTACCATCAGCGTCAGTCTTCTTCTTGAAGATCCATTTATTTTCTATGGCTTGCCGATCATCGGGCAAGTCCACCAAAGTCCAATACTTTGTTTTCATACATGGATCATATCTCAGATTTCATGGCCTCAAGCCATCTATCGGAATCTGGGCTCATCATAGCTTCTTCATGTTAGTAGGTTCTTCTTGGTCTAGTAACATTACTTCCAGAACAGGATTACCGTACCACTTTGGTGCAGATCGTGCTCTGGTTGACCTACGAAGTTTAGTAGTAACTTGATCTGAAGTTTCATGATCATCGTCATTAGCTTCCTCTCTAGTTGGTGTAGGCATCACAGGAACGGTTTTCTGTTATGAGATGCTTTCCAATTCGAGAGAAGGTACAATTACCTCATCAAGTTCTACTTTCCTCCCACTCACTTCTTTCGAGAGAAACTCCTTCTCTAGAAAGGATCCATTCTTAGCAACAAAGATCTTGCCTTCGGATCTGTGGTAGAAGGTGTTCCCAATAGTTTCTTTAGGGTATCCTATGAAGATACACTTCTCCAATTTAGGTTCGAGCTTATCAGGCTAAAGCCTTTTGACATAAGCATTGCATCCCCAAACTTTAAGAAATGACAGCTTAGGTTTCTTGCCAAATCATAGTTCACACGGTGTCGTCTCAACGGATTTAGACGGTGCCCGATTTAATGTGAATGTGGCTGTCTCTAATGCATAACCCCAAAACGATAGTGGCAAATTGGTAAGTACGTCATATAACGTAGCATATCTAATAAAGTACGGTTATGACATTCGGACACACCATTACGCTGTGATGTTCCAGGTGGCGTGAGTTGTGAAACAATTCCACATTGTTTTAAATGAAGGCCAAACTCGTAACTCAAATGTTCACCTCCACGATCAGATCGTAGAAACTTTATTTTCTTGTTATGATGATTCTCTACTTCACTCTGAATTTCTTTGAACTTTTCAAATGTTTCAGACTTGTGTTTCATTAAGTAGATATACCCATACCTACTCAAATCATCTGTGAAGGTCAGAAAATAGCGATACCAGCCATGTGCCTCAACACTCATCGGACCGCATACATCGGTATGTATTATTGCCAATAAGTCATTATATAGCTCCATTGTTCCGGAGAACGGAGTTTTAGCCATCTTGCCCATGAGGCATGGTTCACAAGTATCGAATGATTCATAATCAAGTGATTCCAAAAGTACATCTACATGGAGTTTCTTCATGCGCTTTACACCAATATGACCTAAACGGCAGTGCCACATGTATGTTGCACTATCATTATCAACTTTGCATCTTTTTGTCATCAATATTATGAATATGTGTATCACTACAATCGAGATTCAATAAACCATTTGCATTGAGTGCATGACCATAGAAGGTTTTATTCATTTAAACTAAACAACAATTATTCTCTGACTTAAATGAATAACCGTATTGTAATAAACATGATATAATCATATTCATGCTCAACACAAACACCAAATAACATTTATTTAGGTTCAACAGTAATCCCGAAGGTAGAGGGAGTGTGCGATGGTGATCATATCAACCTGGAATCACTTCCAACACGCATCGTCACCTCACCCTTAACTCTTCTTTGTTTATTCTGCAACTCCTGTTTCGAGTTACCAATCTTAGCAACTAAACCCGGTATCAAATACCCAGGGGTTACTCTGAACACTAGTAAAGTACACATCAATAACATGTATATCAAATATACCTTTGTTCACTTTGCCATCCTTCTTATCCGCTAAGTATTTGGGGTAGTTCCGCTTCTAGTGACCATTCCCTTTGCAGTAGAAGCATACAGTTTCAAGCTTAGGTCCGGCTTTGGGTTTGTTCATGGGAGTGGCAACTTGCTTTCCATTCTTCTTGAAGTTCCCTTTGTTTTCCTTCGCACTTCTTCTTGAAACTAGTTGTTGTAGGGTGACCTAAGATGGATCTTTTCACTCTTGGATGGGAAAAGAGGAAGAACACCAAGAACGCAAAGAGTTATTCACTCCAACAATACCAAATTACACATCCACTAGAATAGCAACACAAGATCCACAAGTCACAAACACAGTCAAAGGAAAGATACAATGGTAGAGTTCTTCCCACTCCTAGGAGATGAGGTCTTGATGATGGTAGTCTTCTCCAAGATGGAGGTCTTGAAATCCACAAGTGGATCCTCTCCAAAGAGGCCTTGATCTCCAATGGAGGTGGTAGAAGGAGCAAAGCTCACAAATATCCCATCTAATGTTTGCTAACCCTAAACATAACCCTGGGTACAGAATATATAGGCTTGGGGTCAAAGTGGAAGAAGAAGGGAACCAAAACAGCATCTCGGCTGCCCATCCTGTAGGGCCCGTGTGCACGGTACACGCCCGCCCGCACGGGGTGCTACAGCCGTAGCTCCCTGTGTAATCCGTGGGCACGGGGTCTTGGGGTCCGTGCGCACGGGGTCGCCTGAGACTTCCTGTCCAGCTGCTGTAGTGCTCCGTTTTTCTCCGTGGGGCCTTGGGGTGGTCCTCCTTCTCCTTGGTGATGTTCCTGAGCTCCTTGGTGGTGTTCCTCTTCGTACCTAAGGAGGCATAGAGTATTTTGGTGAGGTAGCAACCAAGTTACACTTGTATCCATATGCATGTCAACTAGGAAGGAGTTCACCTTGGTTTCTATTGCACGTGCTCTAGCTCTTGTCATGGGTCCACGTGGGGCTTGATGTGTTTGTGTAGAGTCCATGGGGATGATGGAAGGATTCTCCGCATCATTTCCCCCTTGGGAGAGATCCGTCCACAGATCGTGATCTTCATCACCATGGTACTTGGCCAAATATTGGACGTTGAAGATGTCGTTTACATTGTACTTGTCGCGTGGGATGTCAATCTTGTAAGCGTTGTCATTGTAGCGTGCTAGCACCTTGAAAGGTCCATCGGCTTATGGAAGTAGCTTTGACTTGCGCTCATTGGGGAAGCGCTCCTTTCGAAGATGAAGCCATACGAGATCTCCCGGTTGGAACAACATTGTTGTCTTGTTGATGTTGAGCTTGTTGGAGATGTAATGTACTTGACGCTCGATCGTTGCCCTTATATTTTCATGCATCTTCTTGAGAAAACTTGCTCTTGCAATTGCATCCATGTTTGCGTGTTCTTGGAGCGGAAGAGGTAGGATGTCCAATGGGGACAATGGGTTGAAGCCATAGACAACCTTGAAGGGGACTCGCCGGTAGTGGTGTGCCAGGCTCGATTGTAGGCGTACTTGGTGATGGGTAAGCACTCCTCCCACTCCTTGAGTTTCTTCTTTATCAACACGCGAAGTAGAGTGGAGAGCGTTCGATTAGTGACTTCGGCTTGACCATCGGTTTGTGGGTGATATGCCGTGGAGAATAGAAGCTTTATGCCGAGCTTGGCACAAATTGTCTTCCAAAAGTAGCTTAAGAACTTGACGTCGCGGTCCAATACTATGGTCCTTGGCACTCCATGCAACCTCAAGATTTCCCTACAAAAAAGATTTGCAACATATGAAGCATTGTCTATCTTATTGCATGGGATGAAATGTGCCATTTTTGAGAATCAGTCCACAACAACAAATACAGAATCCTTTCCGTTCTGAGTTCTAGGCAAACAAAGCACGAAATCCATACTAATATCCTCCCATGGTTGATATGGAATTGGAAGTGGCATATGTAAACCATGAGATTGAGCTTTGGACTTAGCTTTGCGGCATGTAGAGCATTTGTTTGTGAAGCGTGCCACGTCGCAAAACATCTTTGGCCAAAAGTACTTGAAGGAGAGTGTGGCGAAGGTCTTGTCATGACCCCATGAGTCCACCTCCGTGAGCCTCTTGCAAAAGCAACACACAAGAGAAGACTCGGGAATACAAAGTTTGTTAGCACGCATAAGGTATCCATCCTTGAGATAAAATTTCTCCCAACAAGTGTGAGTAATGCATTTGGCATAAGATAGTGCAAAGGAAGGATCATTCACATAAAGATCTTTAATATGCTCAAAGCTAATAAAATTTAACTCAAGTTGAGTAACAAGCATGCATATGCAAGAAAGAGCATCCGCCACTACATTTTCTTTTCCTTTAATGTACTTGATCACATAAGGAAACGACTCAATAAATTCACTCCATTTAGCATGCCGTTTATTCAACTTTGTTTGACCTTTAAGGTAATTGAGAGTCTCATGATCGGTATGTATGAAAAATTCATGTGGGTGAAGATAATGCTCCCAAACATGCAAAACTCGCACTAAAGCATACAATTCTTTGTCATATATAGGATAGTTAAGTTGAGCACCGGAGAGTTTTTCACTAAAATATGCGATGGATCTCTTTTCTTGCATCAAAACTCCACCAATTCCATGACCACTAGCATCACAATGGACCTCAAAAGTTTTGGTGAAATCGGGTAATGCAAGAATTGGAGCATGTGTAAGCAAAGATTTGAGCTCATCAAATGCAGTAGATTGGGATGTTCCCCAAACAAAAGTTGTGTTCTTCTTACTGAAAGAATGCAACGGTGCGGTAATAGTGGTAAAGCCTTTCACAAAGCAATGATAGAAACCTGCTAGACTGAGGAAACCACGCACTTGCTGCAAATTAGTGGGTTAGGGCCAAGTTTTAATTGCTTCTATTTTAGGCTCATCTACATGAACTCCCTTGGAAGATACAACAAAGCCCAAGAAAACTATCTTGTCAACACCAAAAGTGCATTTCTCCATATTTGCATAGAGACGCTCTTTTCTAAGTGTTTGCAAAATGGCCCTAATATGATTCACATGCTCTTTGAGGGATTTGCTAAACACAAGAATGTCATCAAAGTAGACTACAACGAACACACCAATGTAAGGACGAATCACATAATGCATAAGTAGCATGAAAGTACCGGGTGCTTCCGATAAACCCATAGGCATGACTAACCACTCATACAAACCAAACTTTGTTTTGAAAGCGGTTTTCCATTTATCGCCCTCTTGTATGCAGCTTTGATAGTAACCACTTTTAAAATCAATTTTTGAGAAAACAATGGCACCGCTAAGCTCATCTAACATATTATCGTGGCGTGGAATGGGATGCCTATAGCGAACTGTGATAGCATTGATAGGTCTACAATCGGAACACATGCGAAAGCTACCGTCATGTTTTGCACAAGAATGACCGGAACGACACTAGGACTCAAACTTTCAGGCACATGTCCATGGTCTATGAGATATTGGATTTGCCTTTGTATTTCTTTCCTTTCGTCGGGGTTGACGCGGTATGGAGCCTTGTTAGGAAGAGGTGCTCCAGGGATGAGGTCGATCCGATGTTCAATACCACGTAGAGGAGGAAGACCGGGAGGTAGCTCATCGGGAAAGACATCCGTGAATTCCTGCAACAAGTTAGACAATAGTAGAGGAAGGGGATTAGGAGTGTTAGTCTTTGCCACCTCATCTTTGCATACTAGGGCATAGTGGATGACACTCATTGGGTTCTCACACACTTCTCTCATCTCTCTTTTTGTGTCTAGGAGGATTAAGTTTTTCTCTCTTGGCGAAGATTCGCTCAATTTGGGCTTGTGGTGCTCACTCTCTTTATGGTGGTTCACTCTCTCACTAATCTCTCCATGATGGGTGGATGCTTGCTTGCCGGCGATCACTTGGCTTGGAGACATAGGTCATAGCACGTACTCTATTCCCTTCATCTTGAAGCTATAGTGGTTTGTTCGTCCATTGTGGATGACGCCACAGTCGAATTGCCAAGGTCTCCCCAAGAGAAGATGGAACACGGACATGGGAACCACTTCACACTCAATGGTGTCCTCGTAGGCGCCAATCTTGAAAGAAACATGCACAGTGTGCTCCACTTGAATTGTGCCGGAGTCACTAAGCCATTGAACCTTATAGGGGCAAGGATGCTTCTTCTTGACCAATTGTAGCTTGCAACATAGCTCTCCACTTGCCAAGTTGTGGCAACTTCCTCCGTCGATGACGACTTTCATGGAGCACCCATTGATGTCAGCCTTGGTGTGGAAGATGTGACACCTTTGGTATTCGTCTTGATGGTGCTGGAGCGTAAAGACTTTGGATACCACGAGAGCGGGACTTGAGTCATTGTTACAATAGACTAAAGCATCTTTTTCGTTTTTCACTTGATGGTGCATGGCGACGTGCTCGATAGCTTCTATCTCATCTTCACTCATGGAGTCGTATGAGCCATCATCATTGGCGATCATGGTGCGCTTGTTGATGCATTGGAAAGATTTGTGTCCACGGCCACCACATGTGAAACACTTGATAGAACTTGTCTTGATAGGATCATCCGGTGGTGCCGAAGAAGAGGTCTTGTTCTTGTGGGTGCTTGCCGGAGGACGAGTCGAGGAAGGTGTTGCTTGCTTGAAAGTTGACTTGTCGCCGGTACTTGGTGATGCTCTAGTCGAAGCAGGAGGTGTCGAAGTCGTAGTAGGGGTAGCTTGAGTGTATGAGCCGTAGGTCTTGGATGAGTACTTGGTGTACTTTAAGTCTTCTTGTACTTGACGTTCCGCCTTGGTCGCTTGGTGAACTAGCTCGAGGAGGTTGGAGTAGGGTTGGAAGTCGGCAATCTTCCGTATTGGGTGGTTGAGTCCATTCAAAAAGTGTGTCATTGTTTGCTCATCATCTTCTTTGACATTGGCTCGTATCATGGCAATCTCCATTTGTTGATAGTATTCTTCCATCGCCTTCATGCCTTGCTTGAGGAGTTGCAACTTCTTGAAGAGATCTCGAGTGTAGTACGTAGGCACGAAGCGAGCTCTCATGACTTCCTTCATTTGTGCCCAAGTCGTGATGGGTGGCTCGTCGTTCTCGCGACGTCGCTCGATGACTTGCTCCCACCAAATTAGGACATAGTCTTGAAACTCGAGGGATGCCATGGCGATCTTCTTTTCCTCGTCGTAGTTGTGTAGACGAAATATCCTTTCAACTTTCAATGCCCATGATAGTTATTCCTTGGGGTCGTTGCTTCCAGCGAACTTGGGCATAGTGAACTTGAGCTTGCCATAGCGGAGTTCTTAATCATAGTGATGATGTTGATATCGGTCTTGTCAAGGAGGAGGATCTTCAAACACTCGATCCGCTTGATGTCACTCTTGAAGTGGATGAGGGTCGTGGATCACTCGATCCAGTTGCCGAGGAGGAGGTCGAGGCATATGTTCCAGGTTTCGTATTTCTTGTAGTTCTTCACGTCGAGCGGCTTCTTCTTGTATTTCCCGCCGAAGGCTTCTTCTTGTTCACGTATTGACGACTTTGTTGGGAGACAGCTCGAGTGGACTCTTGGAGTGCATCTTGAGCCGCTTGAGCTTGAGCTTCACGGTTTTGTTGCTCTTGTCGGGTTGCCTCGCCGTCTTGAGATGCTTGACATGGACGATGTAGCGGTGGTTGTTGTTATTGATCCATGGTGTCTTGTTCATGGCGTCACTCTTGCTCACGTTCTTGAACGCGGTCTTGTAGGCAATTGCATGGAACGGATTTTCTTTCGCTTGGTGGTCTTGAGTATTGTCGCGTCGAGGAGGACTCGCATCAGAAGACGAGTAGGAGGACGAGTGGCGAATTGACTGATGCCGTCTTGGTGAAGAAGTTGAGGAAGATGCGTGGCTCACGATCATGTTGAGGAATTCATCCATTTGTTTGGAGAGCTTGGCATCCAAATAGTCCTGTTGTCGTGCTTCTGATTGTCGTAGGTCGGTGGCAAGTTGTTCGATGCGTTCACCCAAAGCTTCACTCTCTTGATGTAAAACCCGTTGCGCGATGGAGAAGTGATTTTTGGTGACGTATTCGTGTTCGCCATCTTTCTCCTCGAAGAGAGGGTTCGCCTAAGAAGAAGGCCTATCCATCATGTGGAAGTGGTGGTAAGTAGGAAAATGAGAGAACAAAACCAAAGTTACCTTTTCCGAAGATTGTGGATGTAACAAGTACGATCCCACGTGACGCTATAATAGTAAAATTGGTACTTAGTATTATTTCTCACACCTACAAGTAAAAGGCTTATGGAGGAGCTCGGTTAGGAAGTGGCACAAATAATTCAAGCAAATGTTACTCAAGACGTTGACAAAGTTGAGAAGATTCACAAAAAGGCAAGTAAGACAAGAAGATCAAACCCAGGAATATCACTAGGAACACACACACGGAAGATAAATGGGATCCGCACAACCAAGGAGTGAGCTCTAAGATGTGAATCCACGGAAATGCTCGAGTTGTACGGATAATAGAGAGACGCTAGCTCAATTGCTCTAATGGGCTAGATACGCTAGTGCACCAACCTAGAAGAGAAACGAGTCGTCTTACTATCCCTAGTATGCTTATGTATGTAGTGACCAAGATGGTGTAGCTATGCTATAAGGCTCGATGCTATTGCTTAGAAGCTCTTTGCTTCTCTTCTCTTTTGCTTAAAAGCTTTTCTTTTTTCTTTTATTTGACTATGCCACAATGCTTGATATACGAGCCACAACACGAGATAACAAGTAGTATATGCACGGGAGAGACGTAACACTAATGGTGCACTAAGGCGTGGCCCGAAAATACTCGACAAGCTAGTCTCAATGGGTAAGTTACACAAAAGAGGCTCAAAGCTATCAAGGTAAATGGCAAGGGTAAAACAATGGTGTTGTTGAGGTTACCGTCCTTGCGTACGGTTGTGATGAAGACGGAATGGTCAAAGTCGACGTGGAGTCCGAGCCGATGGTCGAGTGGCGGTGATGATGACGTCAAATCGCACCTAAGTAACCGAAACACCTTAGGACACGAGAGAAACCGCAACCCAAAACTAAAACAACCACGAGAAATATTGCAGAAGAACACAAGTGGTGGTGGGGTGTCAAAAAAGATGGGAAAACAAAACAGTTCGAAAGCCTATGGATAGCCCGTGCGCACGAGCTAAGTGAGGCCCGTGTGCACGGGGACCCAATGGACCGTGTGCACGGGGTCCCCAACGAGCGAATGAACTACTCAGGATCCATGGATATTTGCAAACTTGAGGCCAAATCCGATGGTTTGGAGGGTGGGGAAGATGGAAGGGGGTAGATCCACTTGCCAAACACCAAATTCGTGGATCAAATCAACCATTGGAAGAAAAAAAATTCGGGGCTATTTTTGGTGGGGATTTTCGAATTAGGACGAAAAACAACAAAATCAAGCTAGACAGGGGAGGGGAGGGACTCCAAGATGTGAATCAACCTTGCTCGTGATACCAAGATGTTGTAGGGTGAAACCCTAAGATGGATCTTTTCACACTTTGAGGGGAAAAGAGGAAGAACACCAAGAACACAAAGAGGAATTCACTCCAACAATACCAAATTACACATCCACTAGAATAGCAACACAAGATCCACAAGTCACAAACATAATCAAAGGAAAGATACAATGGTAGAGTTCTTCCCACTCCTAGGAGATGAGGTCTTGATGATGGTAGTCTTCTCCAAGATGGAGGTCTTGAAATCAACAAGTGGATCCTCTCCAAAGAGGCCTTGATCTCCAATGGAGGTGGTAGAAGGAGCAAAGCTCACAAATATCTCATCTAATCTTTGCTAACCCTAAACATAACCCCAGGTACAGAATATATAGGCTTGGGGTCGAAGTGGTAGAAGGGGGAACCAAAACAGCATCTCAGCCGCCCGTCCTGTAGGGCCCGTGCGCACGGGGTAAGTTGGGCCTGACCCCCGTGCGCACGGTACACGCCCGTGCGCACGGGGTGCTACAGCCGTAGCTCCCTGTGTAGTCCGTGGGCATAGGGTCTTGGGGGCACGTGCGCATGGGGTTGCCTGGGACTTCCTGTCCAGTTGCTGTAGTGCTCTATCTTGCTCCGTGGGGCCTTAGGGTGGTCCTCCTTCTCCTTGGTGACGTTCCTGAGCTCCTTGGCGGTGTTCCTATTCGTACCTAAGGAGGCATAGAGTATTTTGGGGAGGTAGCAACCAAGTTCCACTTGTATCCATATGCATATAAACTAGGAAGGAGTTCACCTTGGTTTCTACACGTGCTCTAGCTCTTGTCATGGGTCCACGTGGGGCTTGATATGTTGGTGTAGAGTCCATGGGGATGATGGAAGGATGCTCTGCATCCCTAGTGGTCTTGTTAACCATCAACACTCCTTCACCGATTTCAGCATCGCGAAGAGCTCGGGAATATTTTTCATTATCCCTTGCACATTATAGTTCATCACGAAGTTCTAGTAGCTTGGTGATAGTAGCTAGAGAACTCTGTCAATCACTATCTTATCTAGAAGATTAACTCCCACTTGATTCAAGCGATTGTAGTACCCACACATTCTGAGCACATGCTCATTGGTTGAGCTATTCTCCTCCATCTTGTAGGCAAAGTACTTGTCAGAGGTCTCATACCTCTCGACACGGGCATGAGTCTAAAATACCAATTTCAGCTCTTGGAACATCTCATATGCTCCGTGGCGTTCAAAACGTTTTTGAAGTCCCAGTTCTAAGCCATAAAGCATGGTGCACTAAACTATTAAGTATTAATCATATTGAGCTTTCCAAATGTTCATAACGTCTGCATTTGCTCCTGCAATAGGTCTGTCACCTTGCGGTGCATCAAGGACATAATTCTTCTGTGCAATAATGAGGATAATCCTCAGATCATGGACCCAGTCTGTATCATTGCTACTATCATCTTTCAACTTATTTTTCTCTAGGAACATATCAAAAATAAGGGAGCTATATTGCGAGCTATTGACCTACAACATAGATATGCAAAAACTATTAAGACTAAGTTCATGATAAATTTATGTTCAATTAATCAAATTACTAATGAACTCCTACTTAAATTAACATCCCTCAAGTTATTTAAGTGATACATGATCGAAATCAACTAACCCATGTCCGATCATCACATGAGATGGGGTAGTCATCAATGGTGAACATCTCTATGTTGATCATATCTACTATATGACTCATGTTTAACCTTTCGGTCTCCAGTGTTCCGAGACCACGTCTATACATGCTAGGCTCATCAAGTTTAACCCAAGTATTCTGCATGTGTATACACCCATTGTATGTGAACGTAGAGTCTATCACACCCGATTATCACATGGTGTCTCGAAACGATGAACTGTAGCAATGGTGCATACTCAGGGAGAACACTTTTATGTTGAAATTTAGTGAAGGGATCATCTTATAATGCTACCGTCGTTCTAAGTAAAATAAGATGCATATAAGATAAACATCACATGCAATCAATATATGTGACATGATATGGCCACCATCATCTTGTGTTTTTGATATCCATCTCCAAAGCATCGTCATGATCTCCATCACCACTGGCTCGACACCTTGATCTCCATCGTTGCGTCGTGGTGGTCTCTCCAACTATTGCTAACTCATAGCTATAAAGTAAAGCAATTACATGGCATTTGCATTTCATACAATAAAGAGACAACCATAAGGCTCCTGCTGGTTGCCTGATATCTTACAAAACATGATCATCTCATATAATAACGTATATCACATCATGTCTTGATCATGTCACATCACAACATACCCTGCAAAAACAAGTTAGATGTCCTCTACTTTATTTTTGCAAGTTTTACGTAGTTGCTATGGGTTTCTAGCAAGAACAGTTCTTATCTACAGCAAAAACCACGACGGTGGTTCGTCAAGTTTGTTGTTTTAACCTTCTTCAAGGACCAGCCATAGTAAAATTCGATTCAACTAAAGTAGGAGAAACAGACATCCACCAGCCACCATTATGCAAAACTACTTGCATGTCAGTTGGTGGAACTGGTCTCATGTACGTGGACATGTAAGGTTGGTCCGGGCCTCTTCATCTTACAATATCGCCGAATCAAAATAAGACGTTGGTGGTAAGTAGTATTACCATCACCGCCCACAACTCTTTGTGTTCTACTCGTGCATATCATCTACGCATAGACCTGGCTCATGATGCCACTGTTGGGAAATGTTGCATGGAAAACAAAAAAAATTCTACGCACACGCAAGGTCTATCAAGGAGATGCATAGCAATGAGAGGGGAGAGTGTGTCTACGTACCCTCGTAGACCGTAAGCGAAACTGCTACTTCTTGAGATTGCGGTGGTTTTTCCCTTGAAGAGAAAAGGGTGATGCAGCAAAGTAGAGATAAGTATTTCCCTCAGTTAGAGAACCAAGGTATCAATCCAGTAGGAGACATTGCACAAATCACCAATATCTGCACAAACAATCAAACACTTGCACCCAACGCGATAAAGGGGTTGTCAATCCCTTCACAGTCACTTGCAAAAGTGAAATCTGATAGAGATAGATAAACAAAAGATAAAATATTTGTGGGTTTTTTTGGTTTATAGACCGGAAAGTAAAAGATTGCAAAATAGTAGATCGGAAACTTGTATGATGGAAAATAGAAGATTGGAAACTAATATGATGGAAAATAGACCTCGAGGCCATAGGTTTCACTATAGGCTTCTCTCAAGATAGCAAATAATACGGTGGGTGAACAAATTACTGTCGAGCAATTGATAGAAAAGCGCAAAGTTATGACGATATCTAAGGCAACGATTATGAAATATAGGTATCATGTCCGTGTCAAGTAGACCGACTCCTGCCTGCATCCACTACTATTACTCCACACATCGACCAAGTCCTGCCTGCATCTAGAGTATTAAGTTCATGAAGAACAGAGTAACCCCATTAAGTAAGATGACATGATGTAGAGGAATAAACTCAAACAATATGATGTAAACCTCATCTTTTTATCCTCGATGGCAATAATACAATATGTGCCTTGCTGCCCCTACTGTCACTGGGAAAGGACACCGCAAGACTGAACCCAAAGCTAAGCACTTCTCTTATTATAATAAAAACCAATCTAGTTGGCCAAACTAAACCGATAGTTCGAAGAGAATTACAAAGATATCAAATCATGCGTAAAAGAATTCAGAGAAGATTCAAATAATATTAATAGATAAGATGATCATAAATCCACAATTCATCGGATCTCGACAAACACACCACAAAATAAGATTACATCGGATAGATCTCCAAGAACATCGAGGAGAACATGGTATTGAGAATCAAAGAGAGAGAAGAAGCAATCTAGCTACTAGCTATGGACTCATAGGTCTGTGGTAGACTACTCACGCTTCATTGGAAAGGCAATAGAGTTGATGTAAAAGCCCTCCGTAATCGAATCCCCTCCCGCAGAGTCCCGAAAAAGGCCCAAGGATGGGATCTCACGGGAATAGAAGATTGCGGAGGTGGAAAAGTGTTTTCATGGATGCTTCTGGAAGTTTGGGAATATATGTGAATATATAGGGCCAAGGGTTAGGTCAGAGGAGTCCTGAGGAGGTGGCAAGGCAGGGGGCGTGCCCTACCCCCTGGGCGCGTCCTCCCCCCTTGCCACTGCCTTGCGGCTCTTCTGACTTCATCTCCAAGTCTCTGGGGTGTCTTCTGGTCCAAGAAAAATCATCGTAAAAGTTTTATTCCGTTTGGACTCCGTTTGGTATACCTTTTCTGCGAAGCTCAAAACAAGGAAAAAACAGAAGCTGGGACTGGGTTCTAGGTTAATAGGTTACTCCCAAAAATAATATAAAGTAGCATATTAATGCATATAAAACATCCAAAATAGATAATATAATAGCATGGAACAATCAGAAACTGTAGATACGTTGGAGATGTTGGGGAACGTAGTAATTTCAAAAAAAAAATCTACGCACACACAAGATCATGGTGATGCATAGCAACGAGAGGGGAGAGTGTCGTCGACGTACCCTCGTAGACCATAAGCGGAAGCGTTATGACAACACGGTTGATGTAGTCGTATGTCTTCATGATCGACTGATCCTAGTACCGAACGTACGACACCTCCGCGATCTGCACACGTTCAGCTCGGTGACGTCCCATGAACTCATGATCCAGTAGAGCTTCGAGGGAGAGTTCCGCCAGCACGACGGCGTGATGATGGTGTTGATGAAGCTACCGACGCAGGGCTTCGCCTAAGCACCGCTACGATATGACCGAGGTGGATTATGGTGGAGGGGGGCACCGCACACGGCTAAAAGATCAATGATCAACTTGTGTGTCTTGGGGTGCCCCTACCCCCGTATATAAAGGAGCAAGGGGGGAGGCAGCCGGCCTAGGAGGAGGGCGCGCCAAGGGGGGAGGGAAGGAGAAGGAAGGAGAAGGGGGAAGGGAAGGAGAGGAGGAGAAGGAAGGAGGGGGCACCGCCCCTCCCCCTAATCCAATTCGGACTAGGCTTGGGGGGACGCACGGCCCAGCCCTAGCCAGGCCCCCTCTCTCTCTCTCTCTCCCTAAAGCCCAATAAGGCCCATATACTCCCCGGGGGGTTCCGGTAACCTCCCGGTACTCCGGTATTTATCTGGTGACCCTCGGAACCCTTCGGTGCCCGAATATAACCTTCCAATATATCAATCTTAATGTCTCGACCATTTTGAGACTCCTCGTCATGTCCGTGATCTCACCCGGGACTCCAAACAAGCTTTGGTACATCAAAACACATAAACTCATAATACCGATCATTACGAATGTTAAGCGTGCGGACCCTACGGGTTCGAGAACTATGTAGACATGACCGAGACATGTCTCCGATCAATAACCAATAGCGGAACCTGGATGCTCATATTGGCTCCTAGATATTCTACGAAGATCTTTATCGGTCAAACCGCATAACAACATACGTTGTTCCCTTTGTCATCGGTATGTTACTTGCCCAAGATTCGATCATCGGTGTCTCAATACCTAGTTCAATCTCGTTACCAGCAAGTCTCTTTACTCGTTCTGTAATGCATCATCACACAACTAATTCATTATTCACATTGCTTGCAAGGCTTATAGTGATGTGCATTACCGAGAGGGCCCAGAGATACCTCTCCGACAATCAGAGTGACAAATCCTAATCTCGATCTATGCCAATGAAACAAGTACCATCGGAGACACCTGTAGAGCACCTTTATAATCACCCAGTTACGTTGTGACGTTTGGTTGCACACAAAGTGTTCCTCCGGTATTCGGGAGTTGCATAATCTCATAGTCATAGGAACATGTATAAGTTATGAAGAAAGCAATAGCAACAAACTAAATGATCAAGTGCTAAGCTAACGGAATGGGTCAAGTCAATCACATCATTCTCTAATGATGTGATCCCGTTAATCAAATGACAACTCATGTCTATGGCTAGAAACTTAACCATCTTTCATTCGACGAGCTAGTCAAGAAGAGGCATACTAGTGACACTTTGTTTGTCTATGTATTCACACACGTACTAAGTTTCCGGTTAATACAATTCTAGCATGAATAACAAAAATTTATCATGATATAAGGAAATATAAATAACAACTTTATTATTGCCTCTAGGGCATATTTCCTTCAGTCTCCCACTTGCACTAGAGTCAATAATCTAGATTACATAGTAATGATTCCAACACCCATGGAGTCTTGGTGTTGATCATGTTTTGCTCGTGAGAGAGGCTTAGTCAACGGGTCTGCAACATTCAGATCCATATGTATCTTCCAAATCTCTATGTCTCCCTCCTTGACTTGATAACGGATGGAATTGAAGCATCTCTTGATGTGCTTGGTTCTCTTGTGAAATCTAGATTCATTTGCCAAGGCAATTGCACCAGTATTGTCACAAAATATTTTCATTGGACCCGATGCACTAGGTATGACACCTAGATCGGATATGAACTCTTTCATCCAGACTCCTTCATTTGCTGCTTCCGAAGCAGCTATGTACTCTGCTTCATACGTAGATCCCGCCATGACGCTTTGTTTAGAACTGCACCAACTGACAGCTCCACCATTCAATATAAACACGTATCCAGTTTGTGACTTAGAGTCATCCGGATCATTGTCAAAGCTTGCATCGACGTAACCATTTACGACGAGCTCTTTGTCACCTCCATAAACGAGAAACATATCCTTAGTCCTTTTCAGGTATTTCAGGATGTTCTTGACTGCTGTCCAGTGATCCACTCCTGGATTACTTTGGTACCTCCCTGCTAAACTAATAGCAAGGCACACATCAGGTCTGGTACACAGCATTGCATACATGATAGAGCCTATGGCTGAAGCATAGGGAACACCTTTCATTTTCTCTATATATTCTGCAGTGGTCGGGCATTGAGTCTGACTCAACTTCACACCTTGTAACACAGGCAAGAATCCTTTCTTTGCTTGATCCATTTTGAACTTCTTCAAAACTTTATCAAGGTATGTGCTTTGTGAAAGTCCAATTAAGCGTCTTGATCTATCTCTATAGATGTTAATGCCCAATATATAAGCAACTTCACCGAGGTCCTTCATTGAAAAATTCTTATTAAAGTATCCTTTTATGCTATCCAGAAATTCTATATCATTTCCAATCAACAATATGTCATCCACATATAATATTAGAAATGCTACAGAGCTCCCACTCACTTTCTTGTAAATACAGTCTTCTCCAAAAGTCTGTATAAAACCATATGTTGTGATCACACTATCAAAACGTTTATTCCAACTCCGAGATGCTTGCACCAGTCCATAGATGGATCGCTGGAGCTTACACACTTTGTTAGCATCCTTTGTATTGAGCAAACCTTCAGGTTGCATCATATACAACTCTTCTTCCAGAAATCGATTCAGGAATGCAGTCTTTACATCCATTTGCCAAATTTCATAATCATAAAATGTGACAATTGCTAACATGATTCGGACGGACTTAAGCATCGCTACGGGTGAGAAGGTCCCATTGTAGTCAACTCCTTGAACTTGTCGAAAACCTTTCGCAGCAAGTCGAGATTTGTAAACATTAACATTACCGTTAGCGTCAGTCTTCTTCTTGAAGATCCATTTATTCTCAATGGCTTGCCGATCATCGGCAAGTCAACCAAAGTCCACACTTTGTTCTCATACATTGATTCCATCTCAGATTTCATGGCCTCAAGCCATTTCACGGAATCTGGACTCATCATAGCTTCCTCATAGTTCGTAGGTTCGCCATGGTCAAGTAACATGACCTCCAAAACAGGATTACTGTACCACTCTGGTGCGGATCTTATTCTGGTTGACCTACGAGGTTCTCTAGTAACTTGTTCTGAAGTGTCATGATCATTATCATCAGCTTCTTTACTAATTGGTGTAGGGATCACAGGAACTGATTTCTGTGATGAACTACTTTCCAATAAGGGAGCAGGTACAGTTACCTCATCAATTTCTACTTTCCTCCCAGTCACTTCTTTCGAGAGAAACTCCTTCTCTAGAAAGCATCCATTCTTAGCAACGAATGTCTTGCCTTCGGATCTGTGATAGAAGGTGTACCCAACAGTTTCCTTTGGGTATCCTATGAAGACACATTTCTCTGATTTGGGTTCAAGATTATCAGGTTGAAACTTTTTCACATAAGCATCGCAGCCCCAAACTTTCAGAAATGACAACTTTGGTTTCTTGCCAAACCACAGTTCATAAGGCGTCGTCTCAACAGATTTGGATGGTGCCCTATTTAACGTGAATGTAGCTGTCTCTAAAGCATAACCCCAAAACAATAGCGGTAAATCAGTAAGAGACATCATAGATCGCACCAGAATTAATAAAGTGCGGTTGCAACGTTCGGACACACCATTGCGTTGTGGTGTTCTAGGTGGCGTGAGTTGCGAAACTATTCTGCATTGTTTCAAATGAAGACCAAACTCGTAACTCAAATATTCTCCTCCATGATCAGATCGTAGACACTTTATTTTCTTGTTACGGTAATTTTCCACTTCACTCTGAAATTCTTTGAACTTTTCAAATGTTTTAGAAGTATGTTTCATTAAGTAGATATAACCATATCTAATCAAATCATCTGTGAAGGTGAGAAAATAACGATACCCGCCGCGAGCCTCAATATTCATCGGACCACATACATTAGTATGTATGATTTCCAACAAATCTGTTGCTCGCTCCATTGTTCCAGAGAATGGAGTTTTAGTCATCTTGCCCATGAGGCATGGTTCACAAGTACCAAGTGATTCATAATCAAGTGATTCCAAAAGTCCATCAGAATGCAGTTTCTTCATGCGCTTTACACCAATATGACCCAAAGGGTAGTGCCACAAATAAGTTGCACTATCATTATCAACTCTACATCTTTTGGCTTCAATATTATGAATATGTGTATCACTAGTATTGAGATTCAATAAAAATAGACCACTCTTCAAGGGTGCATGACCATAAAAGATATTACTCATATAAATAGAACAACCATTATTCTCAGATTTAAATGAATAACCATCTCGCATCAAACAAGATCCAGATATAATGTTGATGCTCAACGCTGGCACCAAATAACAATTATTCAGGTCTAAAACTAATCCCGAAGGTAGATGTAGAGGTAGCGTGCCGACCGCGATCACATCGACTTTGGAACCATTTCCCACGCGCATCGTCACCTCGTCCTTAGCTAATCTTCGCTTAATCCATAGTCCCTATTTCGAGTTGCAAATATTAGCAAAAGAACCAGTGTCAAATACCCAGGCACTACTGTGAGCATTAGTAAGGTACACATCAATAACATGTATATCACATATACCTTTGTTCACCTTGCCATCCTTATTATCCGCCAAATACTTGGGGCAGTTCCGCTTCTAGTGACCAATCCCTTTGCGGTAGAAGCACTCAGTCTCAGGCTTAGGTCCAGACTTGGGCTTATTCACTTGAGCAGCAACTTGCTTGCCGTTCTTCTTGAAGTTCCCCTTCTTCCCTTTACCCTTTTTCTTGAAACTGGTGGTCTTGTTTACCATCAGCACTTGATGCTCCTTCTTGATTTCTACCTCCGCAGCCTTTAGCATCGCGAAGAGCTTGGGAATTGTCTTATCCATCCCTTGCATATTGTAGTACATCACGAAGCTCTTGTAGCTTGGTGGCAGTGATTGAAGAATTCTGTCAATGACACTATCATCCAGAAGATTAACTCCCAGTTGAATCAAGTGATTATTATACCCAGACATTTTGAGTATATGTTCAGTGACAGAACTATTCTCCTCCATCTTGCAGCTGTAGAACTTATTGGAGACCTCATATCTCTCAATCCGGGCATTTGCTTAAAGTATTAACTTCAACTCCTGGAACATCTCATATGCTCCATGACGTTCAAAACATCATTGAAGTCCCGGTTCTAAGCCGTAAAGCATGGCACACTAAACTATCGAGTAGTCGTCAGCTTTGCTCTGCCAGATGTTCACAACGTCCAGCGTTGCTCCTGCAGCGGGTCTTGCACCTATCAGTGCTTCCAGGATGTAATTCTTCTGTGCAGAAATGAGGATAATCCTAAGTTACGGACCCAGTCCATGTAATTGCTACCGTCATCTTTCAACTTAGCTTTCTCAAGGAACGCATTAAAATTCAATGGAACAACAGCACGGGCCATCTATCTACAACAACATAGACATGCAAAATACTATCAGGTACTAAGTTCATGATAAATTAAAGTTCAATTAATCAAATTACTTAAGAACTCCCACTTAGATAAACATCCCTCTAATCATCTAAGTGATCACGTGATCCACATCAACTAAACCATGTCCGATCATCACGTGAGATGGAGTAGTTTTCAACGGTGAACATCACTATGTTGATCATATCTACTATATGATTCACACTCGACCTTTCGGTCTCAGTGTTCCGAGGCCATATCTGCATATGCCAGGCTCGTCAAGTTTAACCCGAGTATTCTGCGTGTGCAAAACTGGCTTGCACCCGTTGTATGTGAACGTAGAGCTTATCACACCCGATCATCACGTGGTGTATCGGCACGACGAACTTTCGCAATGGTGCATACTCAGGGAGGACACTTATACCTTGAAATTTAGTGAGAGATCATCTTACAATGCTACCGTCAATCTAAGCAAAATAAGTGCAGAAAAGATAAACATCACATGCAATCAATATAAGTGATATGATATGGCCATCATCATCTTGTGCCTTTGATCTCCATCTCCAAAGCACCGTCATGATCACCATCATCACCGATGCGACACCTTGATCTCCATCGTATCATCGTTGTCGTCTCGCCAACTATTGCTTCTACGACTATCGCTACCGCTTAGTGATAAAGTAAAGCAATTACATGGCGATTGCATTTCATACAACAAAGCGACAACCATATGGCTCCTGCCAGTTGCCGATAACTCCGTTACAAAACATGATCATCTCATACAATAAAATATAGCATCATGTCTTGATCATATCACATCACAACATGCCCTGTGAAAACAAGTTAGACATCCTCTACTTTGTTTTTGCAAGTTTTACATGGCTGCTACTGGCTAAGCAAGAACCGCTCTAACCTACGCATCAAAACCACAACGATATTTCGTCAAGTATGTGTTGTTTTAACCTTCACTAGACCATGATGGCGCGCGTTGCCGTGCCCGTCCATTTTTTCAATAGAATGGTAGTGAATTCAGAAATATATGGAGACATGGAAATGTAAATTTTTATGTGTTAACCACAAGTAACCACAAATCTAAAGTAGAAGGGCCACTTGTTTTTACAATCACCATGATGAGTATATACTCCCTTGATGTTAGAACGGTAAAATGGCATACCTGCTATAATGGTGAGTTAACTATAAAAACCTAATGCATCATCTTGTAGACAATCTTTATCCGAAGATTTGGAACTTATGGTTACTTCATGATCTCACTAATTCGCATCACCATGAAGGTTTCTGGAAACAAAATAGCTTAACAACACAGAAGAACAAAGTGATGATGGTGATATAAATAGCATGTTGCAATTCTTCCTATGGATTGTTGCAGGCGTGCATCACATTCTTTCCTTGTTATAGAGGACAACAGTGGTGGAATACTATGAAACACAGACTTGCTAGTCCTATGGACAAGTGTATAGTAACCAAAGGTACTGTTATGAGGAAAAGATTTCTTATACATAGCAAATATGTTGAAAGATTTTGATGGTTTGTTGTGGTCCTTCATTGTTTGCTTGATCCAACTATCTCGTAAAATCTACATGTTGTTTTTACTCTTTGTAACTACACAAACACAAACATCACCGGTGTCAAATTTAATCAAACGATAGAATCAACATGTCATGTCTAATTTGTGAGGATAAAACACGAGATTACTGCCCCTAATAAATTCCGTCTATATCAAGAAATTGGGGCAGCCTAAATCCTAGTGAGGACTAATATTATCACATAGAATAAATCAAAGAAGGGCTAACTAACCAAAAAAATTCTTGCCCATTGTCACCTTCGTCGGGCGTCGATGGCCGGCCTCAGCTGTCGGTGTGATGTAGCAAACATATACATGGAACTGTATGTCAATATGTATCAAATTAGCAAGCAATGCATCAAAACCTACTTGAGCTGACTTGTTTGCTACTTTTCAGCTTCCTCTGAGCTCCGACCATAAATTCACAAGGTACCTATTTATAGATACATTATAACAGAAAAACTTGACAAGTTTAATAATCTGATACCTTGCTGACATAACTAATCCTCTATATTTCGTGGTGTAACTTTCAGCAGGGCAAGCATCAAAATTGATCTATTGACATCAAATTACAGGAAAAATAACATTGTAGGCTGAGATCAAGACCTCAATTTTGTGCACTGCTCAATTTGTTAAATGAATGGCAGGATAAAGAATATGTCAGACGCACGAAAACCAGTAGAATTAGAACTATAGGCAGCGTGGGCTAGATCATCCAGTTCTGCTTCCTCATTCCCCTCCTTACTTCCACAAATCCTTCAACAGCAGGCATGGTTCACACTAAGTCAATAATTCATCTTCCCCCTTCTGCAGGTGTTCCCTCCTTCCTGTCTACACTCTTTTCCCAATTCTGCTCACGTTATTGATTTTTTATTGATGCTATTCTTTGCACCCCCAAAATTAAAGCAGGTTCTCTGGATCATTCGACTGGACTTCGGTTTCACTTGGTTTGCTTATTCTTCTGCATTGGAAGTTTTATTAAAGTGATCTGATAAGCACAATATGCTTATATTCAGAATGTGATGCGGAGGCATCAGCGCCTTGAACATTTTCCCTATTTCGTTTGTGCATTTTTTACTTGCTAACTAACCTTCTACATAGGGCAAGAACAACAGGCGGTATTGCAAGTATTTCAATCAATCATAGAGAGTGTTATCATACTGTACAAATAGAGAATGGCAGAGTGGCATCATATAGTACGCATAGATAGTGAGATGGGACACAAGTTAAATCAGGCATAACAACATAGGAGCATACTCATAGTAACCTGTCCGTTGGCCACTATATTGACAGATCCGGCTGCAGGAAATAAAGAAATCCGCCCATCTAAAGAACCTGCAGTCATTTTGAATTATTAGCCAACACATTCGTAAAAGGGGTAATATTGCAGATTGCAAAAACTCAGATGATTACCCTAAGTGCACTTGGTGAAAGAATAATGCGAGCAGCAGGGGGTACTCTATAGATGTCTCTAAACTATTATAGCAACAATTCGAACAAAAATAGTGAAATTGAAATCAACGCATAACATTCCAAATGGGTAATGCCTAAACCATTTAATCCAGCATAATTAGCTAACCTAGCAGAACAAACCTGCATTGTTTGTGAACAGAAAGAACAACATCAATGAAACAAATTTTCTGAGAACGGATGAAGAATTGGGGAAAGAGAGACGGGGGGGAGGAGTGGGGATTGGGATGAATTAGAGACCTAAGCATCACCAATGGCTGTGGGAGAATGGTTTGTGGAAGTCAGGAAAGTGGGGAAGGAGCAGCGGCCAGGTTGGGATTATATGGGCGCCCGTGACTTAAAGGAAAAAATATGAATAGACAAACGAAACTGACCTTCTTTGAACGGCCAGGCGATAGAACTCCAATCGACATACTGCTGTTCGCCGCCACTGCATCTTCCCACCGTGATGTGCAAATACAACCGAGCCTAGACAACCCAGCGGATCCGGTGTCGTCGCCCGGCAAGGCTGTTTGTTGCGTCGGTCAGAACCTACCGTATTGGCCATGTGAGTTGTCGCTCACGCATCGATCGAAGCCCGTCATGGTCGCGAGGAGCCGCCACGCGAACGAGGAAGGTTGTGATCTTGTGAGCCAAATGAGAGTTGCGAGAGTCATGTTTTTCCCCTTCGACTGCACGGATGGGAGGCTGGTGAAAGCCCATTAAGCCCAATTTAACGATAGAGGCCCAAAAAAGTCACTGGAGCAGCGGCCCGGGACGGTTAGCGCTCCATTGTAGCGAACGAAGCGAGCCTACATACGATCCAGGGCCAATTCGACGGCCAAAAATGGCAAAAAGTGACGATCGAACGACTGTGAACGTTGATGGCCTGAGAGGGCTCGAAAGCTGCATAGTTATAATGATTCTTAACAAGGACCGGGCGTAGCCACACTCAATTCAACTAAAGTTGGAGAAACTGACACCCGCCAGCCACCTGTGTGCGAAGCACGTCGGTAGAACCAGTCTCGCGTAAGTGTACACGTAATGTCGGTCCGGGCCGCTTCATCCAACCATACCGCCGAATCAAAGTATGACATGCTGGTAAACAGTATGACTCGCCCACAACTCACTTGTGTTCTGCTTGTGCATATAACATCTACACATAAACCTGGCTCTGATACCACTGTTGGGGAACATGGTAATTTCAAAAAAAAATCCTATGCACACACAAGATCATAGTGATGCATAGCAACGAGAGGGAAGAGTGTCGTCCACGTACCCTCGTAGACCGTAAGCGGAAGCGTTATGACAACGCGGTTGATGTAGTTGTACGTCTTCACGATCGACCGATCCTAGTACCGAACGTATGGCACCTCCGCGATCTGCACAAGTTCAGCTCGGTGATGTCCCACGAACTCATGATCCAGTATCGAGGGAGAGTTCCATCAACACGACTGTGTGATGACGGTGTTGATGAAGCTACCGACGCAGGGCTTCGCCTAAGCACCGCTACGATATGACCGAGGTGGATTATGATGGAGGGGGGCACCGCACACGGCTAAATGATCAATGATCAACTTGTGTGTCTTGGCTGCCCCCGTATATAAAGGAGCAAGGGGGGAGGCGGCTGGCCTAGGAGGAGGGCGCGCCAAGGGGGGAGTCCTACTCCCATCGGGAGTAGGACTCCCCTTTCCTAGTAGGAGTAGGAGAAGGCGGAAGGGAAGGAGAGGAGACGGAAGGAGGGGGCGCCGCCCCTCCCCCTAGTCCAATTCGGACTAGGCTTGGGAGGGGCACGGCCCAGCCCTAGCGAGCCCCTCTCTCTCCCCCTAAAACCCATTAAGGCCCATATACTCCCCGGGGGGTTCCGGTAACCTCGCGGTACAATGGTATTTATCCAGTGACCCCCGGAACCCTTCCGGTGCCTGAATATAACCTTCCAATATATCAATATTTATGTCTCGACCATTTCGAGACTCCTCGTCATGTCCGTGATCTCATCCGGGACTCCAAATAACCTTCAGTACATCAAAATACATAAACTCATAATACCGATCATCACCGAACGTTAAGCGTGCGGACCCTACGGGTTCGAGAACTATGTAGACATGACCAAGACACATCTCTGGTCAATAACCAATAGTAGAACCTGGATGCTCATATTGGCTCCTACATTTTCTACAAAGATCTTTATCGGTCAAACCGCACAACAACATACGTTGTTCCCTTTGTCATCGGTATGTTACTTGCCCGAGATTCGATCATCGGTATCTCAATACCTAGTTCAATCTCGTTACCGGCAAGTCTCTTTACTCATTCTGTAATGCATCATCACGCAACTAATTCATTAGTCACATTGCTTTTAAGGCTTATAGTGATGTGCATTACCGAGAGGGCCCAGAGATACCTCTCCGACAATCGGAGTGACAAATCCTAATGTCGATCTATGCCAACTCAACAAGTACCATCGGAGACACCTGTAGAGCACCTTTATAATCACCCAGTTACGTTGTGACGTTTGGTAGCACACAAAGTGTTCCTCCGGTATTTGGGAGTTGCATAATCTCATAGTCATAGGAACATGTATAAGTTATGAAGAAAGCAATATCAACAAACTAAATGATCAAGTGCTAAGCTAAAGGAATGGGTCAAGTCAATCACATCATTCTCTAATGATGTGATCCCATTAATCAAATGACAACTCATGTCTATGGCTAGGAAACTTAACCATCTTTGATTCAATGAGCTAGTCAAGAAGAGGCATACTAGTGACACTTTGTTTGTCTATATATTCACACATGTACTGAGTTTCCGGTTAATACAATTCTAGCATGAATAATAAAAAAATTATCATGATATAAGGAAATATAAATAACAAATTTATTATTGCCTCTAGGGAATATTTCCTTCAGGAGACGTATCAGGAAGCATTTTACAACACGATTGATGTTGTCGAACTTTCTTCGTGCTCCAACCGATCTAGGGCCAGTTCTTTTGGGCAATTCTCCAAGAATTGACCCCCTCCCTAGCTTCTCCCAGAATTGTCACTTCATCCTTTTTTACAATTCCTAGCTAGTTAAGATCTAGTTAGCTAGGAATTGTAAGAAAATATAGAGTGGCAATTCTGGGAGAAGCTGGGAAGGGGGTCAATTCTCGGAGAATTGCCCAAAAGAACTGGCCTCTAGTACCGAACGCACGGCACCTCCGCGTTCTGCACACGTTCAGCTCAGTGACGTCCTCAGCCTTCTTGATCCAGCAAGACGTGAGGTAGTAGATGAGTTCCGGTCACACGATTGTGTGGTGACAATGATGGTGAAGTTATCTCCGCAGGGCTTTGCCTAAGCACTACGAAAATATGACCGAGGGTGTAAACGGTGGAGGGGGGCGCCGCACACGGCTAGGAAATTGTCTGGTGTTTGCTAGGCGTCCCCTTCCCACATATATATAGGTGGGAGGGAGGGAGGAGCAGCCATAGGAGGCGCCCAAGTAGGAGGAATCCTACTTGGAGTCCCTCCCAAGCCGCGCCCCTGTCATATATAACCGAGGGGGAAGGAAAGAGGGGGGAGGGAAGGAAGGGGGAGTCCTACTCCACACTTTCCTTTCCCTTCCCCTCTTTCCTTATCCTCATAGGCCGGCCTGCTATGGGGGCGCACCAGCCCCTTGCGGCTGGTGCGTTCCCTCTCTTGGCCCATAAGGCCCATATCTTTTGTCGGGGGTGCCCGGAAGCCCTTCTGGTGACCCAATAAGTACCCGGTACCCCCGAAACACTTCTGTTGTCTGAATACCATCGTACTATATATCAATCTTTACCTCTCAACCATTTTGAGACTTCTCATCATGCATGTGATCTCATCTAGGATTCCGAACAACATTCTCTCACCAAATCACATAACTCACATCAAAGAACGTTAAGCGTGCGGACCCTACGGGTTTGAGAACTCGTAGACATGACCGAGACACCTCTCTGGTCAATAACCAATAGAGGAACCTGGATTCCCATATTGTCTCCTACATATTCTACGAAGATCTTAATCGGTCGAACCGTTATGATACGTATTTCCCTTTGTCCATCGGTATGTTACTTGCCCGAGATTTGATCATCGGTATCTTTATACCTAGTTCAATCTTGTTACTGGCAAGTCTCTCTTTACTTGTTCTGTAATACATCACCTCGCGACCAACTCCTTAGTCCTTTGCTTGCAAGCTTATGATGTGTCTTACCGAAAGGGCCCAGAGATACCTCTCTGATACTCGGAGTGACAAATCCTAACCTTGATCTATGCCAAGTCAACAAACACCTTCGGAGATACCTATAGAACATCTTTATGATCACCCAGTAACGTTGTGATGTTTGATAGCACACAAGGTATTCCTCCGGTATCCAGGAGTTGCATAATCTCATAGTCAAAGGAATATGTATTTGACATGAAGAAAGCAATAGCAATAAAACTGAACGATCATTATGCTAAGCTAACGGATGGGTCTTGTCCATCACATCATCCTCCTAATGATGTGATCTCGTTATCAAATGACAACTCATGTCCATGGTTAGGAAACCTTAACCATCTTTGATAAATGTGCTAGTCTAGTAGAGGCTTACTAGGGACACGGTATTTGTTTATGTATTCACACATCTAGCATGAATAATAAACCTTTATCATCAATAAGGAAATATAAAATACAACTTTATTATTGCCTCTAGGGCATATTTCCTTCAGTCTCCCACTTGCACTAGAGTCAATAATCTAGTTCACATCGCCTTGTGATTTAACACCAATAGTTCACATCGTTATGTGATTAACACCCATAGTTCACATCGCCGTGTGACCAACACCCAAAGGGTTTACTAGAGTCAATAATCTAGTTCACATCGCCATGTGATTAACACCCAAAGAGTACTAAGGTGTGATCATGTTTTGCTTGTGAGAGAAGTTTAGTCAACTGGTCTGTCACATTCAGATCCGTATGTATATTTGGAAATTTCTATGTCTACAATGCTCTGCATGGTGCTACTCTAGCTAATTGCTCCCACTATCAATATGTATCCAGACTAAGACTCTGAGTCATCCGAATTGCTGTCAAAGCTTGCATCGGCGTAACCCTTTATGATGAACTCTTTTATAACCTCCATAACCGAGAAATATTTCCTTAGTCCTCTTAGGTAACTAAGGATAAATTTTGACTGTTGTCCAGTGATCTACTCCTGGATCACTATTGTACCCCCTTGCCAAACTCATGGTAAGGTACACAATAGGTCTGGTACACAGCATGACATACTTTATAGAACCTATGGTTGAGGCATAGGTGAGGGAGTCCTGGATTAGGGGGTATCCGGACGGCCGGACTATATACTTCGTCCGGACTATTAGAGCGTGAAGATAGAAGACTCAAGACTCCGTCCCGTGTTTGGATGGGACTCTCCTTTGCGTGGAAGACAAGCTTGGCGATCCGGATATTGTATTTCCTTCCTTGTAACCAACTCCGTGTAAACCCTAGCCCTCTCTGGTGTCTATATAAACTGGAGAGGTTGGTCCTTAGAAGGCCAATCAAAATTACAATCATAATCATCATAGGCTAGCTTCTAGGGTTTAGCCTCTACGATCTCATTGTAGATCTACTCTTGTACTACTCATATCATCAATATCAATCAAGCAGGAAGTAGGGTTTTACCTCCATCGAGAGGGCCCAAACCTGGGTAAACATTGTGTCCCTTGCTTCCTGTTACCATCAGCCTAAGACGCACAGATCGGGACCCCCTACCCGAGATCCGCCGGTTTTGACACCGACATTGGTGCTTTCATTGAGAGTTCCTCTGTGTCGTCGCTGCAAGGTTTGATGGCTCCTTCAATCGTCAACAACACAGTCCAGGGAGAGACTTTTCCTCCCGGACAGATCTTCATGTTCGGCGGCTTCGCACTGCGGGCCAATTCGCTTGGCCAACTGGAGCAGATCAATAGCTACGCCCCTGGCCACCAGGTCAGGTTCGGAAACCTGAACTACACGACTGATATCCGCGGAGACTTGATCCTCGACGGATTCGGGCCTATGCCAGGAGCGTCGGACAATCACGATGAGCACGGCTTAGACCTGCTGTCGGTTAATGCTCGGGATATCGCCCGTGCAAGAGCCCCGGACCTATATCCGGAGCAGATCATGCCGCCCGAGGACGGGTGGATGGACCCCGCCCCGCGGGCCGCACATTCATCGGCGTTAGAGCCGAACACAGGTCTCACCCCTAAAGAAGCCTGTGACACCGGACCCCCGGACTCGTATCCGGCTGTAGGTTCGAGTCTGCGCGCTCCTGAGCCTGCCGAACCTAGATGGGCTCCCGTAATGGAATTCACCGCTGCGGATATCTTCCAGCACTCGCCCTTTGGTGACGTGCTGAACTCGTTGAAATCTCTCTCTTTGTCAGGAGACTCTTGGCCGAACTATGTCTGGCTCGAGTGGGAAGCAGGCGACGAAGGAATTCGTTGCCCACCCACCACCCACTTCATTGCCACCGTTGACGATGTATCAGACGTGCTTGACTTCGACTCCGAAGACATCGACGGTATGGACGGCGATGCAGGAGAAGATTCAGAATCACTGGGGCACTGGACTACCACCTCTTCATACAATATATACATGGTGGACACGCCCAAGGAGGACGACAGCGACAATCTGGAAGATAAAACCCCCGGGCAAAAGCCAAAGCGACGGCGCAGACGCCGCTCCAAGTCTAGCAACAGTAAAAATAGCGACAAGAGCGCCAGAAAAATCGACACCTCAGTCAACTTCGAAGGCAACAACGACCATATGGACCCAGCAATGGAGCAGGATGAGCCAGATCACGCCGAACACAGCTCGGAGCAGACGCCCGATCACAATGATCCCGAGGGACGAATCAACCAAACCGCCTCGGGACAAGAACACCGTCCGGATGACGAGGCATTCATCATCCCGGAAACACGCTTGGAACGAGATAACCTCCACAGAAAGCTTCTGGCCACTGCGAGAAGTCTGAAGAAGCAGAAGCAACAGCTAAAGGCTGCACAAGAAACGCTTAATCGCAGATGGAATAAAGTGCTAGACACTCTAGAAAAGTACGGCGACGATTACCATACAAAGAGTTATCCAAACGCAAGCTGCTGCCAGAATTCGACGACGAGGCCGTTCCACCAAAGAACAACACGGCCAGGAGGCCGGACAAACCACTTCATAACCGCAACAGAGCAGCTACCGACGCCGCACATGATTTACGTGAGCTCCTGGATAAGAAAGCCGGTGCGGCTAGGTCCATCTACGCATCTAAAGGACAGACCCCAGCGCAGGACTATGGTCACCAAAACAATCATACCGATCGGATACCAGTTCGGAATAAAGACCAAACACAACAACAGCCGACAGCATGCCACAACACGTCTAGATATAGAGGGGCTGCACACCCCCTATGCTTCACCGAAGAAGTACTGGACCATGAATTTCCATAGAGTTTCAAACCTGTGAACATAGAGGCATACGACGGAACGACAGACCCAGGGGTCTGGATCGAGGATTTTATCCTGCATATACACATGGCTCGCGGGGATGACCTCCACACCATCAAATACCTTCCCCTCAAGCTAAAGGGACCAGCTCGACACTGGTTGAAAAGCCTCCCCGAAAATTCAATTGGAAGTTGGGAGGAACTTGAGGACGCTTTCAGGGCCAATTTTCAAGGGACTTATGTCCGGCCTCCGGATGCAGACGATTTAAGTCACATAATACAACAGCCCGGAGAGTCCGCCCGCAAACTTTGGAACAGATTTCTCACTAAGAAGAATCAAATTGTCGATTGTCCGGATGTCGAAGCCTTAGCGGCCTTCAAAACAGCATCCACCACGAGTCGCTCGCCAGACACCTCGGCCAAGAAAAACCGAGGACAATGGCAGCCTTAACAAGCCTTATGACCCGCTTTTGCGCGGGGGAAGATAGCTGGTAGGCCCGTAAAGGCACCAGCAACCCAAGCACATCAGAAATAAGGGATGGCAATGGGAAGCCACGACGCAATAAAAACAAGTGTCAAAACAAGGAAGAGAGCCCGGACAACACAACGGTTAACGCCGGACTCAGGAGCTCTCGACCCGGTCAGCAAAAGAAGACATTTAAAGGCGGCAAAGAGGGACCATCCGGTCTGAATAGAGTCCTGGATAGACTGTGCCAAATTCATGGCACCCCCGACAAACCTGCGAACCACACTCACAGAGAATGCTGGGTCTTCTAGCAGGCCGGCAAATTAAACGCCGAACACAAGGAAAGGGAATCACCAAGTGAAGACGAGGATGAGCCTCGCCAGCCGAACACTGGGGGACAGAAAAAATTCCCACCAGAGGTAAAAACAGTAAACATGATCCACGCGACTCACACATCCACGAGAAGGCACGAATGCACGCTCAGCGACGCATACGCTATAGAGCCCGTGGTACCCACACCTAACCACTGGTCGGCTTGTCCGATCACTTTTGATCACACGGACTGCCTGACTAGTATTCGGCGCGGAGGATCAGATGCCTTGGGGCTCGACCCAATAATCGACGAATACCATATTACCCGCGTCCTCATGGACGGCGGCAGTAGTCTCAATTTAATATACCAGGACACTACCCGCAGGATGAGGATAGACTCATCAAGAATCAACCAAAGCAACACCACCTTTGAAGGGGTGATACCAGGCGTTGAAGCCTACGACAGGGGCTCTGTTGTACTATAGGTAACATTTGGCTCCCCAGGCAACTCCAGAAGCAAAGAACTACTCTTCACCATCGCACCCTTCCAGAGCTGCTATCACGCATTGCTTGGGAGAATGGCCTTCGCCCGCTTCAACGCAGTATCGCATTACGCCTACCTCACACTCAAGATGCCCGGTCCACGAGGCGTCATCACCGTTAACGGAAACACAGCGCGCCCTTCATGCGTGGAGGAATACGCGACGGCCCCATCGGCCGGATTCTAAGCGACCTCCAATACTAGAAAGCATGTCTGGTCGTTAAGACCACGAACACGGTTAGACGAGTCCGGCAGCCCGGATAAAACTGGTCCAGGGCACCATATATGTAATCCCATAGAGGACACCAGGGGCTTCAGATATTTAATACAGCCCCACTCTTGGCCTAACTTTATTAGCAGGCCATGTCTTACACTTTTACTATCCACCGCACGCTTACGAGTTCTCCTTTTTATAGACACAATTCGTGAGATACCCTTCCAGGAAACGGCACAACGGAGACAAAGGCGCAGATGTGCAGCAGGGCCCCGCTCACAGGTTTCTCTTTGGATTAAGCCCCTGTGTAAACCTTTTTATTGTCTCTTGTTGTTTTCACATCCCATGGGTACTATACCCACAGAGGTTACTGCCGTTCTTGGCACGTACCTGGAACTACTGGGTTCATAAAGGGCATTCTTCAACCCATTTTTTGTTGGAAAGTCCGAATACCTTCGGAAGTGTTCGGCGTCGCGAGTTTGGCCTTATATGCATCAGCTCTGAATCATGTCTTTGGTCAAATGTTGGGTTTGCCCGGCTCCTGGGTTTGCCACCTTACGTTCCATTTTTATCGGCTAAGGCGGCCAAAGGAGAACTACTGCGATTGTGCCCTGGTTATTCCGGATGAGCACCTCAGTAGAGAAAGCCGAAAACTGACTGTCATGATATAGCGAGAGACTGTTCAACCACTCTAAGACTCACCGAAATCTTTAGGATTCATCCGCATTAATGAGGGACGGTTTCCCGGTCATGTACACACGCGCTCGTATTCGGATGCACACGAAGGTACCAGGGACTACATAGTAGCCCCACCATTAAACTCCCATGGCTAAGCGAAAGTGTTACAGCTATATAGTCCGGTTGCCTAGTTCGACGTGCGATCACCTCCTTAATGGACCAAGACATTGGATCAAGTGTGATTACGCATATTTTTCGCGAACACCCCCACATCATATGCATGGGGGTTGAAGCCAACGACTGCTAACTTTCGGATTACACATATACATATAAACGGCCGCACAGGAGACACAATAATACTTTCGGGCAAAAAGTATAAATATAGCCTTGTAATCAAAGTAACATTGTTTTTACAATAACTCGATTTGTCACTCGAACAAGACATTCTTCGAGCACTGTGCCTCTATTAAGCGGGCACCTTCTGTTACCTGCTCCAAGTAGTGCTCGGCCGGATCCTGGCCTCCCGCCGGATTCTGGGTCGCTACAACGGTGGCCTCCATATCTGCCAATATGCCTTAACACGGGCAAGAGCCATTCGTGCACCCTCTATGCACGCCGACCTCCTCAGGGCGTCGATCTGAGATACAGGCCCAAGGAATTGTTGCACCAAACCAAAGTAACTGTCCGGCTTATGCCCCTTCGGCCAAAGATGGTCTATTACAGACCGCATTGCAAGCCCGGACAGCCTATGAAGCTCCGCCATAGCAGCCATCTTCTCACTCAATGGCAACGGGCGCGCGGGAGCATTGAATTGCGACCAGAACAGCTTCTCCACTTCTTTATCACCTTGATCCTCGAAAAACTTGGCTGCATCAGCTATACTCTTCGCCAAGTCTGCGTACGCGTCTGCAGGACTCCAGCGTCCATCCAGGGGAGCATACTTCGGATCCAAAAACTTCGTCCGCAGTAAGTAGGAGCCCCCAGCCGCGATTTTACCGGCCTGTCGAAGCTCCTCCCGCACACCCCTGACTTGGGTCCGCATCTCCTTGGTCGCATTAAGTGCCTTATTCAGGTCAGCCGAATTAACCTAACTCTCCTTCTGAAGGAGCTCATACCGGTCGGCGGCATTTTTCAACTCCACAGCCATTTCGGCTATCTTGTCCTCGCTTCGGCGATGAGCAGCCTGTTCGGCTCTCAACTCTTTGGCCGCCTTTAGGTCAGCCGCATTGCTAACCCGAGCTTGTTCCTTGGCCTAGGCAAGTTCCGCCCTTAGGGCTTCCACAGCAACAGCAAAGTCTGCAATCCAAACATATTGCATTAATATCATGCCCCTCTCAAATTTTCCCATAAAATATATTTAGGAAAGCAGAGCACATACCTTGTGATTCGTTCAGCCGCTCATTCACCAGTGTGATATCGGCATCAATAGCCCCAATCTGCCTCCTTAGTTCGGCAACTTCAACGGACTGGTCGGTTGTCGGATCCTTAGACACCCGCGCATACATACAGCGCATTTGTCGGCGTTCTGGAAACGGGGGTACCCAGACTTGCCTGCCTGCGGCCTGCGGCGTTGCTCAAGGAGTGGCCCAGTACGGCCCATCTTCATCGACACATGCTCAAGACCCTCGTGAGGGGCCAAGCCTCGTGGGGCGGACGACACGAGGCTTCCTCTGGCACAGCCTCGTCAGGATGGCTCACGAGGAGGTGGAGAGATCAAGGCGGGGTACCTCACGAGGTGCTCGTGACGCAAGCCATGACGACCAAGGCGCAGGCGGGCACCAGGCGGGCGCCGGCCTGCGCAGAGTCCTTGTTTCCCCTTTGGTGCAAAGGGGGCAAGCGCATGCAAGGGTATCAAGCAAAGGCAACCATTTCGGTGCAACAAGACCAAGACCAGCAGGACGGCAGAGCGGAGGTCATCGTGGAGCCCAAGCCAGCGTCATCATCAGGGTCTTTTGCAGGCGAGGACCAGCTTTAGTCAGGATAAGTGTACTAGATGTTCCCCTTCAAAATGGCCAGTTGTTGGTGCCCTTCCCGCTCAATATTTGGAAAGAGGCCCGGGGCCTTCGCCTATATATAGGACTAGCCACCCACAGGGTAGAGGCATCTTGATCTGGATCTGATCAGATCGACACCCAAGACAAAGAGAGAGAGAGGCGACTGAACTCCCCTAGCAGTTCATCATACCCACCAAGGACAGACCCTCGCGAGGCTGTTCTTCCCTTGTACTGTTCCTCATAAGCCTCAGAGGCAATCCACACACCACAAACTGGAGTAGGGTATTACACCACAATGGTGGCCTGAACCAGTATAAATCTTGTGTCCCTTGTGTTGTTCTTTGAGTAGTTTAGACCCTAGCGAGGCGGTGAAACATGGGTAGGCTGAGGGTGTGATCTCCGCGCGCACCCCAGTGTTCAAACCTCAAGGGTCTGCCGGAACCCGAAATCCGACATTTGGCATGCCAGGTAGGGGTGTGCCGGAATCTGCCTTCCGTCGCCTCGTGTTTTCGCCGCCCATCCCGTCCATGTCAGACGCACGTCGCGCCCGCGCCAAGCGCCGGGCCGCTCTCGCCGCTCGCGTCGCCTAGACGGCCCCCGTCGGCGGGCGCCCCCGTCATTCCCCGTCGCCTGCCGTCAACGCCGCCACCGGCCCGGCGGGGAACGAGCAGCAGGCGTCGTCCCTGCATCCATCGGTGCGGCGAGAAGGCCGCACCGCCACTCCGTCGCTGACTCCGGCTGGCTCCTCGTCCCACGCCCGTCGTGCTCCTGCGGACGCGCACGCCGCGCTGCTCCTGGTGCGGGAGCTCCTGCACTACCGTCCGGTCGACGACCTCTACGACGAGTGGCTCGCCCGCATCACCGAGCTCGTCAGCGCCGCTAGGGGCTCCCCTGCGTCGTCCCTCTCATTGCACCGCGCACCGCCCTGCACGGGCGACGAAGCTCCAGGGGCGCCTCAGCCGCCTCCGCCTCAAGAAGGCGCCTTGGCTCCAAGGCGTATGGCCCCTGGGCGGAACCCACTCCGTCCGGCGCCAGCACAGCAAGAGAAGAGCTGCCAAGAGATCCCTCGTCCTCAGGAAGCCGCCCTCATGCTCCCCGCACCGGCTCGGCACGAGCACGCATCTACTCCGGTGCATCAAGACACCGCGCTGCACCTCGCCGTAGCGCACAGAGACCCGCAAGATCAAGCTCTCCATCACCAAAAGGCCCCCGCGGCCACTGCAGGCTGTCGTGCCTTCTCCGCCGAGTTGCGCAACGTGGCTTGGCCGGGCAAGTTCAAGCCAGACCCGCCCCCGCGCTACGATGGCACAGCTGACCCTGCTGAGTTCCTCTAGCTCTACGAGCTGGGATCGAAGCCGCCAATGGAGACGAGAAGGTCAGGGCGAACTGGTTCCCCATGGCACTCAAGGATGGCGCTCGCACCTGGCTCCTGAACCTGGCTCCTGGCACGATATCCTCCTAGGACGAGATGCGCACCCGATTCATCGCCAACTTCCAAGGCACCCGCGACTGGCCCCCGGCCATGAGCGACTTGTGCCGCATCAAGCAGTAGCCGGGGGAGACCCTGCAGAAGTTCATCCAGCGCTTCAACAGCGCTCGCCTTAAGATCCCCAAGGTGTCCGAGGAGGCCATCATCTCAGCCTTCTCTGACGGCGTGCGTGACGTCAAGATGAAGGAGGAGCTTGCGACCCATGAAGACCTGTGCACCTCCCTGGAGCTGTTCAATCTGGCGACCAAGTGCGCAAGGGCTGAGGAAGGGCGCCTGTCCATCCTTGAGCTGCCAGCTACTGACCCAGAAGAGAAGAAGCCCAAGACCAAGGATGTGAAGCGCAAGGGGGCTGTCGTGCTTGCAGCAGAGCCAGACACCAAGCAAGGCAGGGATCAGCCTGAGTCATCCAAGGGCAGCCGGTACTGCGTGTACCACAACCTCCACACCCACAACACCAACGAATGCCAAGAGCTCAGAGCCGTGTGAGACGTGCATGCCGGCCGACGCCCCGAGCGCAGCGACAGGGGCTATGGCCGAGGAGGAGGAAGAGGTGGAGGATGATGGGAAGACCGTGGCCCTCGCCAAGGGTGGCGTGACCGACCTCGCGAGGACCGCTGGCAGGACCAGCCTCGTGAGGGAGGTTAGAGGGATCCACCTCGCGAGGGGGGTTGGAGAGATCAGCCTTGTGAAGACCGCCCACAAGGCAATGCGGGCCTCCCTCCTATGCCACGGCAGCCAAGGAGGAATGAAGATCATCACCAGGACGAGGGGGCTGGAGGCTTCCAGGAGCAGCGCGCAATCGCTTGCATCTTGGTTGGTGCGCAAGCCCCGGCCTCTCAGCGCATCTTCAAGCAGTTTGCCGGCGAAGTGAATGCAGTCCTCCCCAAGCTTGAGGCCACACGCACTCTCAGGTGGTCATCGTGCGCTATCACGTTCAGCTCAACAGATCAGCTCAAGTGCGCGGCCATAGCAGGAGTCCTCCCGATGCTTTGCTCCCCGATCATCAGCAATGCGCAAGTCACCAGGACCCTCATCGATGGCGGAGCAGGGCTCAATGTCTTATCCGTCGAAACGTTCAACAATCTCCAAGTGCCATACAATCAGGTGCAGCCAACCAAGCCCTTCTCAGGAGTGACCAATGGGTCCATGGTTCCGATCGGGTAGGTCCGCCTTCCTGTTACCTTCGGGAACCGCAACAACTACTGCACCGAGCTCATTGACTTCGACGTCGCTCACATCCGCCTGCCGTACAATGCCATCCTCGGGTACCTAGCCCTGGCCAAGTTCATGGCCGTGACCCATCATGGCTACGACGTCCTCAAGATGCCAGGAAGCGGTGGAGTCATCACTGTGTCTTGTGAAGAGAGAGGAGATGTGTGTTCCCTGGAACGTGCCTTCCAAGCTGCATCAATTGAAGACCCAGATCACAGGAATGGGAGGCCTCCTGAGGCTGCTCCTAAGAAGAAGAAGACATCGCCTGGTCCGACCCCTCGGGAGGCAGGCCCCTCAGGGTCCGCACCCGTTTAGGGGGCACCTCCTTCTGTCGCATGGGAAGGCACGCCCAGTGCCCTCCTCGAGCAGGGCTCGGGGGCTCTCTTCTGGAGGGCCATCGACTTTGCTAAGATTACGAGGGAGGCGCTCGGGCACCACTTGGAGGCGTGCTTCAACGCACGTTTCCCTCAGGAGGAAGCAAGGCAAGGAGGTCCGAACCCTCAGGAATTCATCAGCGAGATCATTTAGGAGTTGCAGGAGTCAAGAGTCATGAGTGGCAGCCGCCGCTTGCCCGTCGTGGCTCCCCATCCAGGCGAGGATGGTGGGTTGCACGTCTGCGTCGACATACCAGGACTCAACCGTGCCGCCTCTCAGGAGCGCCTCTGGCCCTCACGCGTGGGGCGCTGCGAAGGCCCACCTCACAGCTATGTTCGCATGCCTTATGGCCTGGCGAACGTGGCTGCAGTGCGTCAGCGCCTCATGAGGAGCATCTTGGAGGCTCAGGCGATCAGGCATTCTGCAGTCCTGGCGGAGATGGAGATGGCCCGCGAGGAGCCGCCAGCGCCTCCAGAGCCTCCCGAGGCCCCTGGGCCTGGGGGCTCGTGAAGGTCGTCTCCAGCAGCGCACGCCGTCCGCTACTTTAGCATCCCTCCATCTTTGGCATCATTAGGTGACATCTTTCGAGTTTCATTTTCAGCTGGGAGCGCCCCCCCCCCAGGGCTGCATTATTCCCAGGCCGTGTGGGTCCGTCCCTGCGGCGTGTATCCCCTTTAGTTCATGTTTTCAGCTTACTTTATCGGGGGCGCCCCTCGGGCTGCATCATCCCCAAGGGCGCTTGGGCCCGACCCAGCGGTGATCATTCCTTTCTGCATCTATCAAAATGAATTTGCTCCTCCATGGCTAACGTGCTTGAGCTAATCGCCCGCTCGATTGACACCAACTGATGGAGCTGCTCCCTCACGGCATGACGCTTGCTCTTGGGTCCGTCCCTACAACGTCGACAAACCTGGACGGCTGAGCTCTGACTGCGGCAACCACGCAGGGCGCTACCTCACCAAGCCTTCAGTGCCTCATCACCCTCCTAGAGCAACCAACAGCTGGCCGGCAGTTGTAACGGCAAACCCTCGTTTTTCTCATGATGAACTCGCAGGATCGTTTTAAGGAGCAGCGCCCGGCGAGGCCTCGGCGGCGTCTCCTTCGCTCTCGTCCATGCGAACCGCTTGCACGTTAAAGGGGGGGTACCTGAGCATCGCGACTCACGGGCTCTTACCGGCTCTCCAGCCCTCACCCTCTGGCCTTGTCCACGGCATCACGACCTAGCATACTAGCGACGGCTGAGCCCCGCTCGAGGGCCGAGGTCTGAGGACGTAGAGCACGAAGGGGAGCAAAGACGAAAGGGAAGAGGCGCGTGGGGGACCTCGCAAGGCAACTCCTCGGCTGCCAACGCGCGGGCCCGGGGCCGCGCCAGGGAACGATTCCCGACCCCCGAGATAAGTCATCCTCCAGGATCACTGGCTGTCACAGCACCGACCTCACACCTAATGCAGTTCCGTTTTTGGCGACGTCGCACTCCTTTCTCACCGAGTGATGACTGCTTGAGCGCTAAAGGGGACCTCCTGAGCATCGTGACTCAGGGGCTCTTACTGGACCCCGGGCCGCTCACCTCCTGGCCTTGACCACGGCATTGTGACCTGGCATACCAGCGACGGCTGAAGCCTGCCTTGGGACCGGGACCTGTCAGCGTAGAGCGTCAAGTCCTCGCGAGGTTCGAAAGGAGGAACTAAGCTAAGACGGGACGAGCACCCCTCACCACTTCATGATAAGGATCATATTAACAAATGGAACTACAAACATCTTACAAACCCCCGCGGTGTGGGTTCTCCGATTCCTCGCAGGGAACAAAAGGAGCAGATCCTAAGGAGTGTTAACTACATGCGCCACCGCAAGAGACGCCATCATCAACAGTGGGCCGTCAGCCACCAACGCCAACCCCATACAGATCAGTGGCGACGGCGGCCCGACGAGCCCGCCCTGCTCCGGGAGCGATGCAAGCTCGGGGGCTCGTAGTTGTCGTCGCTCGTCTCCGGGGTCGCGAGGAGCTCGGCGGAGTCGCTGGATCCTCCGACACCTCCGCTGCCTAAGGAGCTGCTAGGGAAACGGTTGACGAGCCTAGTCCTCACCGCAGCAGGATCCTGGCAGCCCCTTTCAGGGCAGCACTCCAGCCGTCGGCCTCCATGATCACACGTAATTATGACCCGTTTTGCATGCAGGGACTTGTCAAATTGTGCAGTTGCCAAGGCGACGTGGGAGAGCCAGGACGCCCGCGTCCAATCAACTGCCACGCGGCGCCCAAGGCCGCAGGCTATTGGGGCCCGCGGCGCTTCGCACTTGCCTCTTCGCTTCTCTGCTAAGCCAAGTCCGAGCGCGCCTTGGGCCCGGGGGCTACTGTCGGCGTTCTGGGAACGGGGGTACCCAGACTTGCCTACCTGCGGCCTGCGGCGTTGCTCAAGGAGTGGCCCAGTACGGCCCATCTTCATCAACACATGCTCAAGACCCTCGCGAGGGGCCAAGCCTCGCGGGGCGGACGACAGGAGGCTTCCTCAGGCACGGCCTCGTCAGGCTGGCTCACGAGGAGGCGAAGAGATCAAGGCGGGGTACCTCACGAGGTGCCCATGATGCAAGCCATGACAACCAAGGCGTAGGCGGGCGCTGGCCTGCGCAGAGTCCTTGTTTCCCCTTTGGTGCAAAGGGGTAAGCACAGGCAAGGGTATCACGCAAAGGCAACCATTTCGGTGCAACAAGACCAAGACCAGCAGGACGGCAGAGCGGAGGTCATTGTGGAGCCCAAGCCAGCGTCATCGTCAGGGTCTTTTGCAGGCGAGGACCAACTTTAGTCAGGATAAGTGTACTAGATGTTCCCCTTCAAAATGGCCAATTGTTGGCGCCCTTCCCACTCAATATTTGGGAAGAGGCCCGGGGCCTTCGTTTATATATAGGACTAGCCACCCACAGGGTAGAGGCATCTTGATCTGGACCTGATCAGATCGACACCCAAGACAAAGAGAGAGAGAGAGAGGCGACTGAACTCCCCTAGCAGTTCATCGTACCCACCAAGGACAGACCCTCGCAAGGCTGTTCTTCCCTTGTACTATTCCTCATCAGCCCCAGAGGCAATCCACACACCACAAACTGGAGTAGGGTATTACACCACAATGGTGGCCTGAACCAGTATAAATCTTGTGTCCCTTGTGTTGTTCTTCGAGTAGTTTAGACCCTAGCGAGGCGGTGAAACATGGGTAGGCTGAGGGTATGATCTTCGCGCGCACCCCAGTGTTCGAACCTCAAGGGTCTGCCGGAACCCGAAATCCGACAGCATTCATTACTTATACAATATGATCCTCCGTTTGCCGCCTAGGCCGGGTAACCAGAGTCTCAGGGGCTACTATCCATATGGAGCACACCTAGCGCGTGCCTCACTACCAAAAATTATGTATTTTTCACTACATACCTCAAAGCCTCTGAGCAGGCTCGTAAATGCTTCATTCAAACCGCTTGTGGCGGATGAAATCTTCTTGAGCACCGTGCTCATTAATGAGCGGTGCTCCTCCGAGAGTGGGGCTCGCTCCAGAAGGCCCGTCAGTATGTCCGGTCGGACACCGAACTGTGCTGGACCCTTCTCATCGCCCCCCGTGGGAGCCAAACGCTCCGGGCCCAGGGTGACTGAAGGATTAGCTTCTGCCTTCGGCAGATCCGGACTCCTCCATGACGACACCTCAGTGTCGCCCGCCTCATGAGGTGGAGAGGTGGGTGGGGTCTCACTCTCCATCATCTCCGGAGGAAGATCCCCCGAAGACGAACTTTGTTGAGAAGAGCTGCTAGCCGGGCTGCAAAAAAATGAATCCTGGTAATTGATCTCGAAGGAATGCACTACCTTCGAATTAATGATTAACTAACAACTCGGTTGAGGGCTGGCCCGTTGGCGGGCATGACGTGGTGAGGACGCCCGTCGGGGCAGAGCCCCTGGTGACGCTTTCTTCCCCTGTTTGGGCATCTCCGTCTCCAAGTCTTTGGAGGCGGCCATTTTCTTCCTGCGCGGGGAGGAGGCCTCGGATTCCCCTCCCCGACTCTCCTCCTTTGGGGAGGAAGCAATTCCCCCGGTTCGGATGCGCAGTGTGTGAAGTTCGGCTTCACTGTCTTACCTTCATCTCTCCTAGAGGGCATTTTGCTGAGCACCCGGCCAAGCATCTTGGCAAAGGTTGGGCTAGGCGAGCCTTCGGGAAGTGGCGCCGGACACCTGATTCTCTCCGCCTTGCTGAGCCATTCCTGGCCACGGAGGGTTTTCAGAATAATGACTATGACAAATATGAACGAAGTGTCCGGTTTCAAGGTTACTTACTTGGGTATCTAGGCGATTGTATCTTAGGCCCGCATCCTCGGTGGTGTCCGGACACTTTACTTGTGGTCCGAAGAATAATTTACACATCCCGTCAAGCTTCAGGCCGAAGAAGTGCTTAATAGTCCGCGGACCCTCCGGATTGAACTCCCACATCCAGAGAGGCCGGCGTTTGCACGGCAACATCCATCGGATTAGCATTACTTGAATTATGCTGACAAGGTTAATGTCCTTCTCAAGAAGCTCCCGCATACGGCTCTGCAGTATTGGTACATCACTAGCGGGTCCCCAATTCCGTCCTACATCGGTCCATGACGCCAATTGTGACGGAGGGCCCGAGCGGAACTCGGGGGCGGCCACCCACTTTGTGCCTCGGGGAGCCATGACATAAAACCACCTCCGCTGCCATATATCAGATACTTCTGGGAAAGAACCCTCTGGCCATGGGGCATCGGCGTTCCTGCTTATTATGGCACCTCCGCACTCCGCATGTCGCCCCTCGATCATCTTCGGCTTCACATTGAAGGTCTTGAGCCATAAGCCGAAGTGTGGAGTGACGTAGAGAAAAGCCTCGCACACAATGATGAACGACGAGATATGGAGGATAGCGTCCAGAGCTAGATCATGAAAATCTGACCCGTAATAGAACATGAGCCCCCTCACAAAGGGATCAAGGGTGAGGCACAAGCCGCGGAGCAAGTGGGAAACAGATACAACGCTCTCATTGGGCTCGGGTGTAGGGATGACCTACCCTGGAGCAGGCAGCCTGTGCTGGATGTCGGCAGTCAGATATCCAACCTCCCTATGCCTCGCAATGTCCTCCTCTTGGATCGAGGAGGCCACCCACCGGCCCTGAGAGTTGGGTCCGGACATATCGTAGGATCTGGGGTGTTCGAGTTTGGGTCTCGGATGTTAGAACTCGAGATGCTAGAGGGTGCAAGGGTGGTGGAAAAGAGGTATAGGCCTCAACCCCTTTATAAAGGGGGTGAATATCAAGAGTCCTCAGCGTGATCGCTTGAGACTTATCTAAAAACACACAGAGTCATACCAACGGTCGTCATGGGGTTGCGCACGCCCATATTGATGGAAGATCCCGTAATAAGAGGAACACGATCTCTGCTTTGGCAGGGCGTGCCAATAAAACCGCCTCGCAACACAAGTCGAGGTGGGCCAAGAAATACCAGTTCGTGTTGGGCCGGGCCATGATGCAAGGGCACGACGTACAAAGATTGCCAGCAGATCAGATTTATGCTATGTTCCCTACGATGGTATATAAGGATCATCTCGCAAATCCGGACATGGTCTAAGTGTTCGATAATTACTTTGGAGTATTCGGAGATGGAACCCGCCTTGCAATGCCGAAGACAAGACTGCACGCCGGACTCATCGTCATTGAAGCCTGGTTCAGGGGCTACTGAGGGAGTCCTGGATTAGGGGGTATCCAGACGGCCAGACTATATACTTCGTCCGGACTATTAGAGCGTGAAGATACAAGACTCAAGACTCCGTCCCGTGTCCGGATGGGACTCTCCTTTGCGTGGAAGACAAGCTTGGCAATCCGGATATTGTATTTCATTCCTTGTAACTAACTCCGTGTAAACCCTAGCCCTCTCCAGTGTCTATATAAACCGGAGAGGTTGGTCCTTAAAAGGCCGATCACAATTACAATCATAATCATCATAGGCTAGCTTCTAGGGTTTAGCCTCTACGATCTCGTGGTAGATCTACTCTTGTACTACTCGTATCATCAATATCAATCAAGCAGGAAGTAGGGTTTTACCTCCATCGAGAGGGCCCGAACCTGGGTAAACATTGTGTCCCTTGCTTCCTATTACCATCAGCCTAAGATGCACAGATCGGGACCCCCTACCGGAGATCCGCCGGTTTTGACACCGACAATAGGGAATGACTTTCATTCTCTCTCTATCTTCTGCCATGGTCGGGTTTTGAGTCTTACTCAACTTCATACCTTGCAACACGAGCAAGAACCCTTTCTTTGACTGATACATTTTGAACTTCTTCAAATTCTTGTCAAGGGATATGCTTTGTGAAAGTCCTATTAAGCGTCTCGATCTATCCCTATATATCTTGATGCCCAATATATAAGTAGCTTCACCGAGGTCTTTCATTGAAAAATTCTTATTCAAGTATCCCTTTTATGCTATCCAGAAATTCTATATCATTTCCAATCAACAATATGTCATCCATATATAACATTAGAAATGCTATAGATCTCCCACTCACTTTCTTGTAAATACAGGCTTCACCGTAAGTCTGTAGAAAACCAGATGCTTTGATCACCTCATCAAAGCATATATTCCAACTTCGAAATGCTTGCACCAGTCCATAGATGGATCACTGGAGCTTGCACAATTTGCTAGCACCTTTAGGATCAACAAAACCTTTCTGGTTGCATCATATACAACTCTTCTTCAAGATATCCATTAAGGAATGCAGTTTTGACATCCATTTGCCAGATTTTATAATCATAAAATGCGGTAATTGCAAACATGATTCTGGCAGACTTAAGCATCGCTACGGGTGAGAAAGTCTCATTGTAGTCAACCCCTTGAACTTGTCGAAAAACTTTTGCGACAAGTCGGGCTTTGTAGACAACATTACCATCAGCGTCAGACTTTTTCTTGAAGATCCATTTACTTTCTATGGCTTGCCGATCATCGGGCAAGTCCACCAAAGTCCATACTTTGTTCTCATACATGGATCCTATCTCAGATTTCATGGCCTCTAGCCATCTGTTGGAATCTGGGCTCATCATAGCTTCTTCATAGTTCGTAGGTTCTTCTTGGTCTAGTAACATTACTTCATAACAGGATTACCATACCACTTTGGTGCGGATCGTTCTCTGGTTGACCTACGAAGTTCAGTAGTAACTTGATCTGAAGTTTCATGATCATCATCATTAGCTTCCTCTCTAGGTTGTGTAGGCATCACGGGAACTGTTTTCTATGATGAGCTGCTTTACAATTCCAGAGAAGGTACAATTACCTCATCAAGTTCTACTTTCCTCCAACTCACTTCTTTCGAGAGAAATTCCTTCTCTAGAAAGGATCCATTCTTAGCAACAAAGATCTCGCCTTCGGATCTGTGGTAGAAGGTGTACCAATATTTTCTTTAGGGTATCCTATTAAGACGCAGTTCTCCAATTTAGGTTCGAGCTTATCAGGCTAAAGCCTTTTGACATATGGTGTGAGTTGTGAAACAATTCCACATTGTTTTAAATGAAGGCCAAACTCATAACTCAAATGTTCACCTCCATGATCAAATCGTAGAAACTTTATTTTCTTGTTACGATGATTCTCTATTTCACTCTGAATTTCTTTGAACTTTTCAAATGTTTCAGACTTGTGTTTTCTACTCAAATCATCTGTGAAGGTCAGAAAATAACGATACCCGCCGCGTGCCTCAACACTCATCGGACCGCATACATTGGTATATATTATTTCCAATAAGTCATTACCTCGCTCCATTATTCCGGAGATCGGAGTTTTAGTCATCTTGCCCATGAGGCATGGTTCGCAAGTATGAAGTGATTCCAAAAGTCCATCTGCATGGAGTTTCTTCATGCTTTTACACCAATATGACCTAAACGGTAGTGCCACATGTATGCTGCACTATCATTATCAACTTTACATCTTTTTGGCATCAATATTATGAATATGTGTATCACTATGATCGAGATTCAATAACCATTTGCATTGAGTGCATGACCATAGAAGGTTTTATTCATTTAAACAGAACAACAATTATTCTCTGACTTAAATGAATAATTGTATTGTAATAAACATGATCTAATCATGTTCATTCTCAAAACAAACACCAAATAACATTTATTTAGGTTCAACACTAATCCCAAAGGTAGAGGGAGTGTGTGATGGTGATCGTATCAACCTTGGAATCACTTACAACACACATGATCACCTCGCCCTTAACTAGTGTTTGTTTATTCTGCAACTCCTGTTTCGAGTTACCAATCTTAGCAACTAGACCGGTCAAATAACCACGGGTTACTATGAACACTACTAAAGTAAAGTACACATCAATAACATGTAAATCAAATATTGATTACCAGCCACTTTCTCATGAATGACAAGTGAATCAACACTCATCGTGAGAATAACCCACCTAGCATGGAAGATACTGACAGCCCCCAGTCACTAAATGAGCGATTCGGGCATACAAAATAGATTATTATTTGAAGGTTTAGAGTTTGGCACATACAAATTTACTTGGAACAACAGGTAAATATCGCATATAGGTAGGTATGGTGGACTCATATGGAACAACTTTGGGTTTAAGGAAGTGGATGCATAAGCAGTATTCATGCTTAGTACAGGTGAAGGCTAGCAAAAGATTGAGGAGCGACCAACTAGAGAGCGACAACGGTCATAAGCATGCATTGACATTAATCAACATTGAATGCAAGCATGAATAGAATATAAATCACCATGAACATAAATATCGTGGAGGTTATGTTGATTTTTTTGTTTCAACTACATGCGTGAACATGTGCCAAGTCAAGCCACTTGAATCATTCAAAGGAGGATACCATCCTATCATACTACATCATGACCATTTTAAAATTGCATGTTGACACTCAAGACAAACCATTATGCACTCCTAGATAATTAAGCATGGCATGAGTAACTATAATCTCTAATTTTCATTGCAAACATGTTTCATTCATAATGAGCTGAATCAAGAACAATGAGCTAATCATATTTACAAAAACAAAATAGGTCAAGTTCATACCAGCTTTTCTCCATCTCAATCAATTCATCATATATCATCATTATTGCCTTTCACTTGCACGACCGAACGGTGTGGATAATAATAGTAGTGCACATGCATTGGACTAAGCTAGAATCTACAAACATTTATTCAGAGGAGAAGACAAGGTAGTATGGGCTCTTAGTTAGATCGACAATAGTGCATATGAGAGACACTCAACATTTTCATCGTGGTCTTCTCCTTACGACTCAAAGAAAAAGAAAAGAAATTCAGAGAAACACACTGAAATGTTTTTTTTGTTTTTCTGAAGAAAGTAAAACAGGAACAAGAAAAACTATTTACATGGCAAAGCTCCCAACAAGAAAAAGAAGAACGAGATATCTTTTTGGTTTTTCTTTTAATACTGCAACTAAAAAGAACTAGAAAGGAAAACTAAAAAGAAGCGAGAACTAATTTTTTTTCTCAAGGTTTTTCAAACACACAAGAAGAAAGCAAGAAAAATAAACTAGCATGGATAATACAATGAAAAAGGATGAACACCGACAACTGAAATGAGTGTGTGAACATGAATGTAATGTCGGCAAGAAATACATAATCTCCCAAGCTTAGACTTTTGTCCTAAGTTGGTCTAGGTCCACGGCTGGCCCGGATAGTATCCAAAATCGTAGTTAAGGTTGTACTGAGCTGCGGTCGCTACTTCCTGAAGGGCTGCAGCATGGAGGCGAGCGGCCTCCACCTCTCACTCATACTCGTTTGCCTCCTCTCTGGTTATGAAGTATCTCTGTTTTACCTGAAAGTTAAAGAAGGCAGGAGCGGGAAGCGTAATATAGAAGACGCGCTCCCTGTCAAAGATTAGTCGGCACAAGAGGGGTTGTTCGTTCCTCTCAAGAAACTGGTAGCATGCCATAGCATTATAATCAAGAAAATCAGATGGTAACTCAATGTCATTCTCCCTTATGGGTACCCCAAGATAATTAGCTAAACAGGTGGCACAAATCCCACCAAAGAAATCTCCATCTTTGGCATCATTATGTAACCTCCTTGCAATAATAGCCCCCAAGTTATATCGTTTATCACCCAATACCGCACACTTGAGGACACTAAGATCTGGTGCGCAAAGGTGGCTATGATCATGTTTACCATTAACGCTTCTACCTATGAAGAGAGCAAAATAATGTATAGCAGGAAAGTGAATGCTCCCTATAGTGATGCTAGCAAGGAAGTCAGAACAATCAGTTTTACGAGGCTCACTATGAATGCCCCATTATGGGATTTTGCATGCATCATTAAAATCTTCAAGGTCCATGGTATATGATTTATCATAACGATCAAATAAAACAGAAAGAGTATTGCCCTGAGATGTAAACTTAAATCTTCGCACAAATGAATCAGTGAGGTGATAGTACTGCCGACACTTATCTGACACGAAGTCCTCAAGGCTAGCATTTTGTACATACTCATCAAATTCCTCCTTGAAACCTACATGAACCATGAATTGATCCAACAACCATTCACAAGGCTGCACTAGAGCTTCCCTCGGCGGTTCAAGGTCTGGCTCATGTATTGCAAGTCTTGGAGCCTTCTTCGTCGAGGAACCTCCTTGGTATATCCTCCTAAACATTTTTCTTCCTCTAAAAATTTCTGACATTTATAGTGACTCAAAACAAAAGTGAACTAAACTCAGCAAAATTGATAGAACTCCTCCCACAAGTGCATAGAGGCTATATCATGCATCACAACTACTTTGGACCATATAAATTTGACATGCAAGCTCAAGAATAATGTCACCACAGAAGCAAAAAATTGCAATATATAAAGCACTAGAACAAAAACTAATTGGACCATTGGAGGAGTCACATACCGAAGAACAATCCCCCAAAACAGTTTTGCGAATGGAGCTTTGAGCTAGGAGATCGAAAATGGCAGCAAAATGAGCTAGAACACTGGTTTGAGCAATGGTGGGATTTTTTTTGGAGGAAGACAAAGTGGATGGGTGTTGGAATAAGTGAGCGGGACACATGTGGGACCCACAAGCCACCCAGGCACGCCCTGTGGGCTTGTGGCCCACTGGTGCTTCCCCCTGGTGTGTTCTCAATGCTAAAAATTATAAAGTATTCTATAAAAAATCATACTAGATTTTCAGGCCATTTAAACTTTTATTTCCGGGACATTTTCTATTTCATGAATAATTCAGAAAATAGACGGACAATAGTATTTTTGCTTTACTTAATCTAAATAACAGAAAGTAAAAAGTGGGTACAGAAAGTTGTGCTTTCTAAATTCATCCATCTCATGCTCATCAAAAGGAATCCATTAACAAGGTTGATCAAGTCTTATTAACAAACTTCTTCTGAATGACATGAAACCAGAGATTTTCGAATAACACTAGGTTACTTCAACGGGGATATGCATGTCTCCAGCAATAAGAATATCATATTTCTTTTTGACAGTAGGAATAGGGAACTCAAAACCTCCAATAGAAATAGTTGAAATTTTTCCAATAGAATTGATGCTATTAACTTGAGATTGTTTCTTCGAGAAGTGCACCGTATGCTCATTACCATTAACATGAAAAGTGGCATTGCCTTTGTTTCAATCAATAACATCCACTGCATATTCAAAAAGGGTCTACCAAGGATGATCGACATGTTGTTGTCCTCGGGAATATCAAGAATAACAAAGTTCGTTAAGATAGTAACGTTTGCAACCACAATAGGCACATCCTCACAAATACCGATGGGTAGAGCGGTTGATTTATCAGCCATTTGCAAAGAGATTTTAGTAGGTGTCAACTTATTCAAATCAAGTCTATGATATAAATAGAAAGGCATAACACCAACACCGGCTCCCAAATCATATAAAGCAGTTTTGACGTAGTTTCTTTTAATGGAGCAAGGTATAGTTGGTATTCCAGGATCTCCTAATTTCTTTGGTATCCCACCTTTAAAAGTGTAATTAGCAAGACAGTGGAAATTTTAGCTTCCAGTATCTTTCTTTTATTCGTAACAATATCTTTCATATACTTAGCATAAGGAGACATTTTCAGAATATCAGTCAAACGCATACGCAAAAAGACAGGTCTAGGCATTTCAACAAAGCGCTCAAAATCCTCATCATCCTTTTTCTTGGATGGTTTAGGAGGAAATGGCATGGGTTTCTGAACTCATGGTTCTCTTTCTTTACCATGCTTCCTAGCAATGAAGTCTCTCTTATCATACCTTTTATTCTTAGGTTGTGGGCTATCAAGATCAACAGCTGGTTCAATCTCCACATCATTATCATTACTAGGTTGATCATCAACATGAACATAATCATTAAGGTTCATGTTCATCACCAGATTGTGTCTCAGCATAAGAAATAGAAATATCATTTGGATTCTCGGGTGTGTCTACAACAGGTTCACTAGAAGCATGCAAAGTCCCATGAGTTTTCTTTTTCTTTTTATTACTAGGACTAGGTGCATCGGTATTAATCCTCTGAGATTCTTGCTCAACTCTCTTAGGATGGCCCTCAGGATACAAAGGTTCCCAAGTCATTTTACCACCTCTAGTCATAACTCTAACAACATTATCATTCACCTTATTATATCTTATTTAGCAAATCATGTTGTGCCTTCAGAACTTGTTGTACTTGAGTTTTTACCATGGAAGCATGTTTACTAATAAGTTTGAGATCACTAACAGTTCTACACATGTAGTCACCCAAGCAGTCAAGCATATAAGCATTGTGTTTCAATTGTCTACTAACATATGCATTGAAATTTTCTTGTTTAACAATAAAGTTATCAAATTCATCCAAGCATTGACTAGCAGACTTATTATAAGGGATATCACCTTCATCAAATCTATAGAGAGAATTTACCTTTATTACCTGTGTCGGGTTATCAAGACCATGTATTTCTTCAATAGGTAGTAAATTCTTAACATCTTCCGCTTTAATACCTTTTTCTTCCATAGATTTCTTTGCCTCTTGCATATCTCTAGGACTGAGAAATATAATACCTCTTTTCTTCGGAGTTGGATTAGGAGGTGGTTCAGGAAGTGTCCAATCATTATCATTACTCAATATATTATTCAATAGCACTTCAGCTTGTTCAACGGTCCGTTCCCTGAAAACACAACCAGCACAACTATCTAGATGGTCCCTAGAAGCATCGGTTAGTCCATTATAAAACATATCAAGTATTTCATTTTTCTTGAGAGGATGATCAGGCAAAGCATTAAGTAATTGGAGAAGCCTCCCCCAAGCTTGTGGGAGACTCTCTTCTTCAATTTGCACAAGGTTAAATATTTCCTGTAAAGCAGCTTGTTTCTTATGAGTAGGAAAATATTTTTCAGAGAAGTAGTAAACCATATCCTGGGGAATATGCACACAACCAGGAGCAAGAGAATTAAACCATATCTTAGCATCACCCTTTAATGAGAAACGAAACAACTTAAGAATATAGTAGTAACAAAAATTTTCCTCATGAGCAAATAGGGTGGCTATATCATTCAATTTAGTAAGATGTGCCACAACAGTTTCAGATTCATAACCATGGAAAGGATCAGATTCAACCAAAGTAATTAACCCAGGATCGACAGAGAATTCATAATCCTTATGAGTAACAAAGATAGGTGAAGTAGCAAAATTAGGATCATATTGCATTCTAACATTCAAAGATTTTTCTTTCCACTTGCATAGTAATTTCTTAAGATCATCTCTATCCTTACAAGCAAGAAAGTCCCTAGCTACCTCTACATCCATAACATAACCCTCAGGTATATCACGCAATTTATATCTAGGGGAGCTAGGTCTAGCAGGTGTTTCAAAGTGTTCAGTTTCAATAATTTCATCAGTTTCAGAAATATCATCAGTTTCAGCATTAACTCTAGCAAGTTGTTCATCAAGAAATTCACCCAGTGGCACAGTATTATCAAGCAAAATATCATCATAAGCATCATGCAGAGCAGAAGTAGCATCATCAATTACTTGTGACATATCAAAATGAATAGCATGTAGTGGTGTCGCAAGCTTACTCAAAACAGAAGGTGAATCAAGTGCAGAGCTAGATGGCAGTTCCTTACCTCCCCTCGTAGTAGAGGGATAGATCTTGGTTTTATTATCTTTCAGATTCCTCATAGTGATCAACAGATATAAATCCTAAGTGACTCAGAGAATAGAGCTATGCTCCCCGGCAACGACACCAGAAAAAGGTCTTGATAACCCACAAGTATCACTACAAAAAAACACTTCTGTGATGATACGTGTTTGTCACAGTAGGTCGCGTTTTTTGTCATGCATGTACATCCATGATGATTTTATGACAGAATCAAGATAGTCATACCTGTGATGTCGTAGAAGTGTTCCATGACATTATCAAAATTATCATCACGGAAGTGTCCACTTCCATGACAATAAATCGTGCATCACAGAAGTGCTTTCGTCAAGGGTGACCAGCACGTGGCATCCACCATAACTGAACGTTGTTAAGCTATCGGGCCCGGTTTTGGATCCGATAACCCGTTAACAGCCCTGACCAATGGGGATTTTCCACGTGTAAAATCATCATTGGCTGGAGGAAACACGTGTCGGCCCACCATTGGGACAGATGTCATCCACTCATTAGACCGAAGGCGCCTATGATACGTCGACATGTGGCACAGCCCAACAGAGGCCCATTCCTGTGAAAAGGTCAGCCCGTTTGACTTGGTCAAAAGGTGGCGGGCCGGCCCACGAAAAGCGTGTTAATGGCTTGTTCGCATATAGCCCATTTACAGCCCACTAACACAGCGCCGGTTACGGCCTATCTGAATTAGGCCCAGTAGCATCATCTGGGCCGTCCAATATAATTCCAGCCCATTTTAACTTCTGGCCCATATATGGCCCATGACGTCTTTCGGCCCATATGAGGCCCTTTGTAACTCTTGGCCCATTAACGGTCTGTGGTGAAACTGGCCCGTAATGAACAGTGTATCACTTTATACCCATTAACGGCCCATTATTCCATTGGCCGTTTCCAGCCCATGTTATCTTTCGGACTTCTTAGGGCCTATTTATTCTTGGGCTCATTTCCAGCATTCAGTTACTTACGGCTTGTTACTGTCATTTTCTGCTTGTGGGCCAAATTCAGCCCGTTGTTACAGCCGGCCCGTTTGTGGCCCGTTAATACGTTGGGTCGTTTTCGTAGCGTCATCAAATACGGCCTATTAAAGACGGCTAGTTATGGTCGGCCCATGAATGGACGATTCCAACGCTAGCCCGTTTATGACCATAATACGATCTGTTATTGGCCCATGTTTGGCCAATTGATCATACGACCCATATAAGGCCCATTGATGATACGGCCCGTAGAAGGCCCATTGTGTCTACGGCCCGTAGAAGGCCCATTGTTTCTACGGCCGGTAGGAGGCCCAGTGTCACTACAGTAAATATGTAGCCCATGGATATTATGGCCTAGTTTAAAAAAATAGGTTATTGCGTCCACTAGCAAACTGCGGAAAAAGAACTGCACTGACTACAAGCAAAGAAATAAACAAGCAAACAAGGAAATAAATAAGCAAGCAACTTACGCTAGGCTATCACAGCTATTACACATATTACATCCATTGGGCATGAAAGTTCGCCACTAGTGCAAATATAGGGAACAAAGCAGCATATAAACGCCGCAGCAAAACAAGTCCAGAACTGAAACCACTTCAGAAGAGCTCAAGAAACAATATCCTGGGTACCCATAATGCTGGCAAGATGCTTAGCAAGCTTATTAACTTTCTCTTGTTTGGCGCTTAAATCCTTTAGCGCTTGCTATTGCACAAGAAAGTACGCATCTGAATTCTGCAAGGACTTCCTCAGTCCTTCGGCTTCTTGCCACAGCACAGCTGACTGATGCCTTTTAGCTTGTAGATGAGACTGAAGAAGCTGAAGTGATTCAGGCAGCAAGTTCGAAGAGCTTGTGCCAGCGGTACTAGCTAGTAACTCGAACACTACATGAACTCAGGACTGTGGGGTTTTCTCACTGTCTACAAGATCGTTTTTATCACCTTTCTTGGAGACCAACAGGGTTGTCTCACTATCTTGAACCTTATCTGCATTACTTTCTATACCATTGCATAGTGGGGTGCTCTTCTCCAATATTTTGTTTGCATACTACAAGAGAAACAAGAAGACACATCACAGGTTTAGCATGTAGTATATGAAACTCATTTTGGTAAACCGGTTCAGTAGTAAGGTGGACAGGATAACAACATGAAACAAACATATATCTATGTACTGTGTTCACTGTATTATCCATATCATTCTAGTTTATGTTGCCTAATCAAGGTAGAGACACAGTTCAACTCATATATTTTTAAGACACGGCAGCATAGACAGAATATAAGTGTGAGAAACTACATAGCATTGGCAACACTTGTAATGTGCATCACATGAGAACATAACTGTTTATACAACTTAAACTGAAATCAACATAGAGCAAGAAGTTAGAACAACAATCCAGTCAAAGAAATAGGTTTAAAACATACGTGTTGCACCATTGGAGTTTCAATTGGATCCTTCAAATTCGAAAGTAGTTGGTATGAGTAAATACAGTGATGCAACAGCAAAGGAGTATGGACCATAGCTACAGAATCTGACCTGAGAACAGTTGCTCTTCTGCTTTTAATGTGGAGTTTGGGTTAGCTGTGGTGGTCTTCGTGCTTTGGGCACTGCAGTTGCTTTACAAACTGCTCGTGTGGGGGTACTCTGTGGTGCACATGGTGCTTTGTCAACTAGAAGTGGGTTACTATCCGTTGGGGTTGCGGTTAGATGGGTTGTAGCTGGTTCTCTGCCCAACGGTGTAAGTGTACAATCTGGAAGAGTCTCGCTTATGTGTGGTGGGGCTAGTTTGTGGGCCAGTACAACCATGGTTCTATCTGCATAGACAAGTAGCGTTTTCTTTTGTGAAGAACGGGTTTTTGCTCCCTTAGATACTGCCATCACCCCCTCCAATTCAAATGGCTGATAAACAAGAAAAGAAATTGAACATACAAACATTGTATGATAGACAGATGTGGTAATTCACATATATGTTGTCTAACCAAACAGGACAACATGACACAATTTCACATATATGATGCCTAACTAAACAGGATAGAATGACACAGTTTCAGATATATGATGGATAACTTAACAGGATATAATGGCATAATTCAACATATGATGAGTATCTAAACAGGATGACATGACAAAACTATATGATGTCTTTCTAAAATAGGTTGGGATGAAACAGTTCACATACATGTTGTCTAAGTATACAGGATGGCATGATATAATTGACATAATTTATTCATATACTAAGCAGCTGGCACTCTCATGTATGATCTCTAAACTAAGCATATGGAATTCAATATTGTGCATATGATGTCTAAACTAAGCAATGCAAGACACCATATGCATGATATGAGAAATATAAACATTGCAATTTAGAACATACACCTCAGGTGGGATATAGGACTGGTCATCTGTCTCTGAATCCTCGTCTGAGGAGCTCCATGTAACCATCGAGATATATGCTTCAACAGGTACCATTGCCTGCTTTGAAGACCTTGTTTTCACTCCAGATTTTTCCATAACTGGCTCAAATGGCTGATACACATGAAGAGTAGTTCAATATACACAGATTGTCGACAAATGGAATATGTAATGAAAAAAAAAAGATGGCATGGGATAATTCACATATATGATGCCTAGCTACATGGTGGTGCATAATTCACATATATGATAATTGGCTAAAACATGGCATTGCATAATTCACATATCTGATATAGAAAGCAAATAGGAGTCATTCACACAAAGCATGTCTAATCTAAGCAGATGGCATGGCAATGCAAGACACCATATGCATGATATGAGCAATATAACCCTGCCAAGTTAGAGCATGCACCTCGGGGGGGCGGGGGGAATACGACTGGTCATCTGTCTCTGAATCCTCCTCTGAGGAGCTATCTATAACCAGTAAGAAATCTGCATCGACAGGTAGCACTGACTGCTCAGAAGACCTTGTTTTTACACTAGATTTTCCCATGACCAACTCAAATGGCTGATGCACAGGAAGAGTAGATGAATGTATAAACATTGTTGACAAATGGAATACATTATGAAAAAAATATGGCATGATACAATTCACATATACGATGACTGGCTAAACAGGATGGCATTGCATGATTCACGTATATGATGCCTGGCTAAAGAAGATGGCATTGCATAATTCCCATATACTCCCTCTGTTCCTAAATATTTGTCTTTTTAGAGATTTCAAATGTACTACCACATACGGATGTATATATACATATTTTAGAGTGTAGATTCACTCATTTTGCTCCGTATGTAGTTACTTGTTGAAATCTCTAAAAAGACAAATATTTAGGAATGGTGGGAGTATGATATAGAAACCAAACAGGTGGCATTCACACAAAGCAAATCTAAACTAAGCTGATGACATATAAGATGTATAATGTAAGCAATGCGAGGCGCCATATGCATGATATGACCAACATTAGCATGCCAGGTTAGAGCAAACACCTCAGGTGGTAAACAGGAGTGGTCGGCTCCTTCTGAATCCCCATCTGAACAGTTATCTTCCTTTGGAATAC
>NC_041385.1:425358148-425369397 GCF_002162155.2 Triticum dicoccoides
TGACATTATATTCCCACGCAACGGTCTTATCTTTTTCTCTACATGTTCAGTACGATTGTGTACAATATCTGACATGCATAATAAAAAATAGTTAGATTTTGGAAGGCCTAAGGGGTGCATGCAAAAATCAAGACTGATGGTAGCAAACAAGTTGATGGATCCAAAACTAATGATAGGAGGTAGATTATAGCTTTAGTTTAAAAAGATAGACAATGGATCATCTATTGTTTGTTGCCCACCCAATATGAACCACATAGAAGACCCCAGATGAACCAGTAGACAGATACTATTCGTTGCTGCCTTGATATGAGACCCAAGGGCATTTTAAAACTCAAGTTTGAACAATAAAGTAGCAGGTAATAATAACCGATGTATAACGTGAGCAAACACGAAAGACTGCGACCTCTCTTCTGGAACTATGTAGTCCTCAAGTTCATCTGCTCAGTCGATGATGGTAATGCAGTTGGCATGGCTACCAGCAACGGGGAAGATGATCTGAGGCGGCGAAAGAAAGTCTGCAGGGGGGATCTCTGCTACAGTGAACGCTTCTATCGATGGTGCACCTCAGGTGCGGTGGATGACGGCATGGCAGGAGCAGACATAACACACAGAGTTTTCTTTGATGCCTATCTGAAAATGAAGTAAATCTATAAGGGCTCCTTAGATTTGCAGTATACTATAAACGCAGAGACAGGAAAAACACAGGAATAGGATAGGAATGCACGTGCAAAACAGAGCATTTGGAAACATAGGATTTCAGTCAACCTGGGTGTTTGGTTCACATGAATTGGAAGAACACAGGAATGGAGAAACGTGGTCAAATTAAAGTCAAACCATGTGAAAATAAAAAATAAGAATCTTATTATGCCAGTAATGCAATTAGTTCTACTCTTCATGCATATTAATTTGAAAAGGACGTCCAAGTGAATATTAAAATTCCTACGTTTTTTCTTCAAAAGAGACACCAAAGGAAAAAAGATCCTCCAGTTTTGCTTTGATCCACTCCTTCTAACCAAATGCACGAATAGTAGTACCATAGTAGTTCCATAGCAAAGTATACCTGAGGGATCGACATGAATGCAGAGTAACAAAGTGATGCGACGAGTGTACAACCTCTTTGGCATAGCCTTGTGGACCTCAGCATCATTGGGTTGGATGTGGAGGATGGTGATGCTGGTGTGACTGTCGGAGGCGGGGAAGAAGATCTGAGGCCTCTAGAAACGGCGCCGAGGGTTCTCCGTTGTGATGGACGGTTCCATCGTTGGAGCAGCTCCCGTGAGGTGTACGGCGGCAAGGCTGAAGCAGGACAAGACAGACAACGTTAATCTGAAGTGGGACTTTGATACCATCTGCAATAGATGATGTAAAATACATCACCAAAAAGTGCTAGATGTAAAATGCATCAGCCGCACCACGGCCACTCCGACAGATGCTGTAAGCACTGTTCACTCTAAACTTAACTGAAGAAACTGAACTTTATAGTCGAAACTGAATTTTACTGTCAAACTGATTGAACTAGTAGCAGAGCATTGCAATAGATGTTTAGGGCATTCGAGCACTAGTAGTAGAGAAGTAGTGATCTAAATCAGCAGACGCTCGAGCAGGGAATGCACTAGCAGAGAGAGGGTCATGTAGTAGCACCGCGAGCAAGTGCTAAAGCAGCAACTCCTGTAGCTGTCGAAGGTCGTGCAGCAGCAGCAGCGCGAGCGAGAGCAAGAGCAAGAGTAGAACAGCATCACGAACTAGAGCAAGAGCGAAGCAGCAGCACGACCGACAGCAATAGCAGAGCAGAGCAGCTGCATGAACGAAAGCAAGAGCAGTGCAGCAGCGCGACCGACAGCAAGAACAGAGCCGCAGTGCGAGCGAGAGCCGGAGCAGTGGCAGCTAGTGCCGGTGTGGAAGTCGCCGCCGAGGAAGCAACGACATGGGGGAGAGACATCGTGGATGATGTGGTCGGCGACAGCGCCGTCGATGGAGACCCACCATGGTTGCTTGGTATCGAGCACCAGCAGCTCCATGAGATCGAATAAAAGATAAAATGCAGCGGTGAGTGCAGAACCTCCTTGGTGGCGCCGAGTTTGCCTCGGCTTCATCGGAGGAATTGGTGAGGGTGTTGCGCTTCCGATGGGGCAGGTCAAGACGGCGCTGTGGGGATGGAGGTGGCACGATAGACGAGGCGAATGTCTGGGCAGCTCCTTGGAGGTGGAGGACGGGGCGGCTGATCTGGCGGGACGACGAGATCGACGACGGATCCTCATCCGGTGCGGTGGATGAGGGACGGCTAGCTGTTGCGGTGGACGACGTAGTCGGGGAAGAGTCTCTGGCTGGGCGGCGGTCGGGAGGACGTCGGAGGAGCGTGGGGTTTCACGGGTTTGGTTGCCTTGGTGTACGAATGGGGGAACAAAGGGGAAGGGAGGGGGAGCTATGGCTTAGGACGTGCTTGTCCGAAATGTAGGGTAAGTTACGAGCGTACCCCCACCGGTTTTGACACCGCGACGTCGAGCTTCATTTTCGGTTGAGGGGTAGAAGGGGGATTTTGCGTGTCTGGGCTACGTGGCCGATTTTGGATGAGGAGGGAGTTTTCGCGTGCCTCGAAATTTTGGGATAACAAGGCGCGGCGCGGGTTGAAGAGGCGGGAGTTTCAAAGCAGGTGAGACAAAAGATACTCGAGCTTGAAAATTTTGGGATAACAAGGTGCGGATTCCTTGTTCGGCAGAACAAACTGAATGTGTAAAAAAACAATTCGTACAAGACACAACAGACTCATGTCCCATTGCTATAGATGCCATTGAAAAAACTACAAGAAAAGGGTAAAAAAATCAGGAGAACCAGATTACCCTGTACAGTACCAAATCGATTCGCACTTCCCTCAACAACAACAAAAAACAAATCAATTCCCACCAAAAGAAAGAGTAATGTCCCTTTTTATATGATTACAAATGCCAGGATCTCGAATTTCAATTTTTTAATCCACGTTATGTTGAATTCTCATATATCGTTAGGTGACCTTGCGGTTTATAATTGATGTAGTCATACATTTTGATCTTCCATCATATATGAACATTTTACTCCACCCTGTGAACATATATATTGTCGTCTACCATATGGACTAAATTTGAATCAATTTTCCTTATTTGAATAAGATTGTTGTCAAGTTATACAATCATTTAAATATTATCTTGATAACAAAAAACATGCATATAGTAGTAATCATATTTCACTATGCACTACATGTACAATACGATCTCCATTCAAATATTTGTATCCATTTTATGTTGAATTCGAATCATAGTACATTGGTCTAGGTAGCGAGATGTTCAGGATAATCTAAACCCTGTTTTCATATGTATAATTTTTGGCTGAACTGGGACAAGTTTTGGTATAAGCTTCTTGCAAAATCGGAGATTCTCTCAACAAGCCTCGTGGTTCCGAGAGGGAACGTGTCACCTTTGTGTGCGAAACGATATACACTGCCTCCCCCTGATTTTCTTTACAGAGGCAACATAGAACTATATGAGTGCCCTGTTAAATTTTGGAACTATTTCATGTTCATTTGTCCTTTTTATACACTAACTGAGTTTCTGGACTTTTAATGTGCATAATCCAAATTTGAATTGTAGGCACATGCTCCAATGCACCAAAGTTGGTTGAAAAATCTCATGTGTGTCCTTGGTTGAATTTCTAGGTCCCATGGAAGAAATGAGAATGAAATTCAAACATCTGGGCGTCGTGACTCGGCCAAGAACATCGAGAAACTTGGATTTTAAATTCGTGTAAATCCAAAACTCACTTGGAAATCATGAAACTTGGCATGGTGTCATGTCATGGCACTAACATGTTGTGGTAAAAAAATTGGGCCGATTTGGAACAAGTTGTGGTCTAGGGGTCGTTTGGATTGTGCCCACACCGGCCCGACCAAAACGACGGCATGCCAAAGTTTTGGTGAAGGAAATAGCCGTCGGGAACTCGCCCACACGCTAGTGCGGAATCACAATGGCTGGCCAAAAAGTTGGCTGTGAGCCAAAAACTTGGCTGCGATCCAAACACTGGCCCAACCTATGGTCAACGACCAAAATATTGGAAGGGCAGCTTGGGGTTGCCATCCAAACAGCCCCATAAGCTTCTTGAAAACCGAAGCTTCTCTCAAGAAAGCTCGTGGTTCTAAGAGGGAACGTGCCACCTTTGAGTGCAAAATGATATACGCTGCCCCCCTAGAGTTTCTTTACAAAGGCAACATAGAACCACATGAGTGCCCTATTAAATTTTGGAATTATTTCGGGTTCATTTGTCATTTTTAAACATTAATTGAGTTTCTGGTCATTTACTGTGCATAATTCAAATTTGAACTACAAGCACATGCTCTCGTGCACCAAAGTTGGCTGAAAAATCACATATGTGTCCTTGGGTGAATTTCTAGGTCCCATGAAAGAAATGGGAATAAAATTCAAACATCTGGGCATCTTGGCTCGGCCGAGAACATTGAGAAACTTGGTTTTAAAATTCTTGTAAATCCAAAACACGTCTGACAATCATGAAACTTGGCATGGTGTCATGTCATGGTACTACCATGCTGTGGTAAAAAAATTGGCCGAATAGGAACATATTTTGGTATAAGCTTCTTGCAAACCGAAGCTTCTCTCAAGAAGGCTCGTGGTTCTGAGAGGGAACGTGCCACCTTTGAGTGTGAAACGATATACGCTGCCCCCCCCCCCTTGAGTTTCTTTACAAAGGTGATACGTCTCCGTCATATCTATAATTTTTATTGTTCCATGCCAATATTATCCAACTTTCATATACTTTTGGCAACTTTTTATACTATTTTTTGGGACTAACATATTGATCCAGTGCCCAGTGCCAGTTCCTGTCTGTTGCATGTTTTATGTTTCGCACAAACCCAATATCAAACGGAGTCCAAATGGGATAAAAATGGATGAAGAATTATTTTGGAATATTTGGGATTTTTTGGAGGAAGAATCAACGCGAAACGGTGTCCGGGGTGGCCCGAGACAGCGGGGCACGCCCTCCCCCCTGGGCACGCCCTGGACTCTCATGGGCCACCCGTAAGGTGGTTGACGCTCTTCTTTTGCCGCGAGAAAGCTAATTTTACAATAAAAAATCTGGGCGAAAGATTCACCCCAGTCGGAGTTACGGATCTCCAGATATAAAAGAAACGGTGAAGGGGTAGAATCTGAGAACACAGAAACAGAGAGATAGATCCAATCTCGGAGGGGCTCTCACCCCTCCCAAGTCATGGGAGCCAAGGACCATAGGGGAAACCCTTCTCCCATCTACGGAGGAGGTCAAGGAAGAAGAAGAAGAAGGGGGACTCTCTCCCCCTTGCTTCCGGTGGCGCCGGAACACTGTCAGGGGCCATCATCATCACCGCGATCTTCACCAACACCGCTGTCATCTTCACCAACATCTCCATCACCTTCCCCCATCAATATCCAGCGGTCCACTCTCCCGCAACCCGCTGTACCTTCTACTTGAACATGGTGCTTTATGCTTCATATTATTTTCCAATGATGTGTTGCCATCCTATGATGTCTGAGTAGATTTTCGTTGTCCTATCGGTGATTGATGAATTGCTATGATTGGTTTGAGTTGCATGTTTTATTATTGGTGCTGTCCTATTGAGCCCTCCGTGTCACGCAAGCATGAGGGATTCCCGCTGTAGGGTGTTGCAATGCGTTCATGATTCGCTTATAGTGGGTTGCGTGAGTGACTGAAACACAAAACCGAGTAAGGGGATTGTTGCGTATGGGATAAAGGGGACTTGATACTTTAATGCTATGATTGGGTTTTACCTTAATGAATCTTTAGTAGTTGCGGATGCTTGCTAGAGTTCCAATCATAAGTGCATATGATCCAAGAAGAGAAAGTATGTTAGCTTATGCCTCTCCCTCAAATAGAATTGCAATAGTGATTACCGGTCTAGTAACGTAGTCAATTGCTTAGGGACAATTTCACAACTCCTACCACTACTTTTCCCCACTCGCTATATTTACTTTATTGCATCTTTATCTATACAGCCCCTAGCTTTTTATTTACATGTTCCTTATTATCTTGCAAACCTATCCAACAACAGCTACAAAGTACTTCTAGTTTCATACTTGTTCTAGGTAAAGCGAACGTCAAGCATGCATAGAGTCGTATCAGTGGCCAATAGGACTTGAGAGAGTATTTGTTCTACCTTTAGCTCCTCGTTGGGTTCGACACTCTTACTTATCGAAAGAGGCTACAACTATCCCATATACTTGCGGGTTATCAAGACCTTTTTCTGGCGCCGTTGTCGGGGAGTCATAGCGTGGGGTGAATATTCTCGTGTGTGCTTGTTTGCTTTATCACTAAGTAATTTTTATTTGTTGTTCTTAGTTGTTCTCTATCTTTAGTTATGGTTATGGAACACGAAATACCAAAAAAATTAGGTGTACTTGCTACTCATGGAGATGGGGTAACTCCTAAAACCCTCGATTCTCATTATGTGAGAGATATTATGTACTACTTTGATAATCCTGAGAAGACCCCATTCAACTTTATAATGGGAGACACGTTAAATCAACGTGAATACTTTAGGGATTATCGCTCGACACAAAAAGGGAAACTATTATGGGATCAATTTATTATGTTGCGTTGGTATGCCCGGGATCTATGCTTGAGATATGATATTACTTGTTGCTCTAGGATGAAGGCTCCACCTTCCCTTTTCATGCAAATTTAATGATAATGAAACCTTAGCTTCTTATGCTAATGGTATATATGATTACTATGTTGTTGAACAAATAGAAGAATTTGTTGCTTTTAAGGCTGCTTATGAAATTGAATCTTTGTTTGAGAAGTATGAAGCTTTTGATGATGGTGGTGTTTATAGGCCTGAAAATCTTGCTATACTTAGATATTTCTATGAAAATTATGAATACAATTACTATATTAATGCATTTATGGAGAAAGTCTCTGCTGTCCAAGAAGAGACTAATATTTTGCAGGAAGCTATGGAAGAAGAAATTGATGAAACTGTGAGCTCATTGGGTGAAAAAGATGATGAGGAGAGCGAAGAACAAAAGGAGGAAGAGCGGATTGATCACACGTGCCCACCTTCTAATGAGAGTAACTCTTCAACTCATACATTGTTTAATTCCCCTTCGTGCTTACCGAAGGATGATTGCTATGATGATTGCTATGATCCCTTGAATTTGTTTGAAATATCCCTTTTTGATGATGCTTGCTATGCTTGTGGCCAAGATGCCAATATGAATTATGCTTATGGAGATGAACTTGCTATAGTTCTTTATGTTAAACATGAAATTGTTGCTATTGCACCCACGCATGATAGTCCTATTATCTTTTTGAATTCTCCCAGCCACACTATATCAGAGAAGTTTGTGCTTATTAAGGATTATATTGATGGGTTCCCTTTTACCATTGCACATGATGATTTTGATGAATGTAATATGCATGTGCTTGCTACTCCTACTTGCAATTATTATGAGAGAGGAACTATATCTCCACCTCTCTATGTTTCCAATACGATAGAATTGCAAGAAACTGCTTATACTATGCATTGGCCTTTACTTGGTGTGCATGAATTGTTCTTTTATGACATGCTGATGCATAGGAAGAGAGTTAGACTTTGTTGTTGCATGATATATGTTACTTTGTGCTCACTACTAAATTACAAATCATTGTTAATTAAAATTGGCTTTGATATACGTTGGGATCCAGGTGGATTCATTACTTGAGCACTTTATGCCTAGCTTAATGGCTTTAAAGAAAGTGCTGCCAGGGAGACCCGGAAGTTTTAGAGAGTCATTTATTTCTGTTGAGTGCTTTCATATAGTTTAAAAACAAAAAAATAAAGAGGGGAACCTAAAACTTTTCAAAAAGGAAAGTGAAAGTGAGAGAGATAAGCATTGTTGAAGTGGGAGAGCTCCTTGAACTTTGTTCATGCTCACTGAAACTTTGTGAATCTTGATTACAGAAACTTTTCATCAAAAATAATTATCCCCTTGTATATTTCCATTGTATTATAAAAATAATGTGCTAAGGTTTGCCTTTAGGATGTTTACGATGCTTGTTGGTTTGTACGGTGCAGGACAGAAATTTTGGCTGTAGTGCGTCATTTTACATTTTTAACTGGAACATAAATTGGTTCTGATTCCTTTTGAACTATCTTGCTATACAACTTGTTTATTTTTCCTAATTTTTCTAGAATTTTTGGGGTATCATAAGTATGGTGGATGTTCAGATCGCTACAGACTGTTCTGTTTTTGACAGATTCTGTTTTTGATGCATAGTTTGCTTGTTTTGATGAATCTATCAATTTATATTAGTGGATTAAGCCATGGAAAAGTTATATTACAGTAGACACAATGAGAAAACAAAATATGAATTGGTTTGCAACAGTACTTAGAGTGGTGATTTGCTTTATTATACTAACGGATCTTACCGAGTTTTCTGTTGAAGTTTTGTGTGGATGAGGTGTCTAATCGAGGATGTCTCGATATGAGGAAAAGGAAGAGAGGCAAGAGCTCAATCTTGGGGATGCCCGAGGCACCCCAAGTAAATATTCAAGGAGACTCAAGCGTCTAAGCTTGGGGATGCCCCGGAAGGCATCCCCTCTTTCTTCAACAAGTATCAGTATGTTTTCGAATTTGTTCCGTTTATGCATTATGTGGAAGTCTTGGAGCGTCTTTTGCATTTAGTGTTCACTTTTCTTTTATGCACCATGCTGGTATGAGATAGTCCTTGGTTGATTTATAGAATGCTCATTGCACTTCACTTAAATCTTTTGAGTATGGCTTTATAGAATGCTTCATGTGCTTCACTCATATCATTTGAAGTTTGGATTGCCTATTTCTCTTTACATAGAAAACCGCCATTTGTAGAATGCTCTTTTGCTTCACTTATATTTGTTAGAGCGTGGGCATATCTTTTGTAGAAAGAATTAAACTCTCTTGCTTCACTTATATCTATTTAGAGAGATTGCAGGAATTGGTCATTCACATGGTTAGTCATAAAATCCTACATAAACTTGTAGATCGCTGAATATGATATGTTTGATTCCTTGCAATAGTTTTGCGATATAAAGATGGTGATATTAGAGTCATGCTAGTGGGTGGTTGTGGATTGTAGAGACACTTGTGTTGAGGTTTGCAAGTCCCGTAGCATGCACGTATGGTAACCGTTGTGTGACAAATTTGAAGCATGGGGTGTTTCTTTGATTGTCTTCCTTATGAGTGGCGGTCGGGGACGAGCGATGGTATTTTCCTACCAATCTATCCCCCTAGGGGCATGCGTAGTAGTACTTTGCTTCGAGGGCTAATAAACTTTTGCAATAAGTATATGAGTTCTTTATGACTAATGTGAGTCCATGGATTATACGCACTTTTACCTTTCCATCATTGCTAGCCTCTTCGGTACCGTGCATTGCCCTTTCTCACCTCGAGAGTTGGTGCAAACTTCGCCGGTGCATCCAAACCCCGTGATACGATACGCTCTATCACACATAAGCCTCCTTATATCTTCCTCAAAACAGCCACCATACCTACCTATTATGGCATTTCCATAGCCATTCCGAGATATATTGCCATGCAACTTTCATCATCATCATATACATGACTTGAGCATTCATTGTCATATTGCTTTGCATGATCGTAAGATAGCTAGCATGATGTTTTCATGTCTTGTCTGTTTTTTGATGCCATTGCTACGCTAGATCATTGCACATCCCGGTACACCGCCGGAAGCATTCATATAGAGTCATATCTTTGTTCTAGTATCGAGTTGTAATGTTGAGTTGTAAGTAAATAAAAGTGTGATGATCATCATTATAGAGCATTGACCCATGAAAAAAAAAGAAAAAAAGGAAAAAAGGAAAGGCCAAAGAAGCCTAAATAAAAAAGGGGCCAAAGAAGCCCACCGAAAAAAAGAAAAAAAAAGAAAAAAAGGAAAAGAAAAGAAAAGAAAAGGGGCAATGTTACTATCCTTTTTCCACACTTGTGCTTTAAAGTAGCACCATGTTCTTCATATAGAGAGTCTCTTATGTTGTCACTTTCATATACTAGTGGGAATTTTTCATTATAGAACTTGGCTTGTATATTCCAACGATGGGCTTCCTCAAATGCCCTAGGTCTTCGTGAGCAAGCAAGTTGGATGCACACCAACTTAGTTTCATTTTGAGCTTTCATACACTTATAGCTCTAGTGCATCCGTTGCATGGCAATCCCTACTCCTAACATTGACATCAATTGATGGGCATCTCCATAGCTCGTTGATTAGTCGCGTCGATGTGAGACTTTCTCCCCTTTTTGTCTTCTCCATATAAACCTCCACCATCATATTCTATTCCACCTATAGTGCTATATCCATGGCTTGCGCTCATGTATTGCGTGACGGTTGAAAAAGCTAAAGCGCGTTAAAAGTATGAACCAATTGCTCGGTTTGTCATCAGGGTTGTGCGTGATGGGGGCATTTTGTGTGACGAAAATGAAGCATGGCCAAACTATATGATTTTGTAGGGATAAGCTTGCTTTTGCCTTGTTGTTTTGAAAAGACATGATTGCTTTATTGGTACACTCGAAGTATTATTGTTTTTACGTCAAATGATAGACTATTGCTTTGAATCACTCGTGTCTTAATATTCATGCCATGATTAGACATGTGATAAAGATTATGCTAGGTAGCATTCCACATCAAAAATTATCTTTTTTTATCATTTACCTACTCGAGGACGAGCAGGAATTAAGCTTTGGGATGCTGATACGTCTCCGTCGTATCTATAATTTTTGATTGTTCCATGCCAATATTATCCAACTTTCATATACTTTTGGCAACTTTTTATACTATTTTTTGGGACTAACATATTGATCTAGTGCCCAGTGTCAGTTCCTATCTGTTGCATGTTTTATGTTTCGTAGAAACCCAATATCAAACAGAGTCCAAACAGGATAAAAACGGACGAAGAATTATTTTGGAATATTTGGGATTTTCCGGAGGAAGAATCAACGTGAAATGGTGTTCGGGGTGGCCACGAGACAGGGGGTGCGCCCTCCCCCCTGGGCGTGCCCTGGACTCTCGTGGGCCACCCGTAAGGCGGTTGACTCTCTTCTTTTGCCGCAAGAAAGATAATTTTATGAGAAAAAATCTGGGCATAAGATTCACCCCAATCGGAGTTACGGACCTCCAGATATAAAAGAAATGGTGAAGGGGTAGAATCTGAGAACACAGAAACAGAGAGATAGATCCAATCT
>NC_041385.1:425369835-425424211 GCF_002162155.2 Triticum dicoccoides
CCTTCTCCCATCTAGGGAGGAGGTCAAGGAAGAAGAAGAAGAAGGGGGGCTCTCTCCCCCTTGCTTCCGGTGGCGCCGGAACACCGCCGGGGGCCATCATCATCACCGCGATCTTCACCAACACCGCCGTCATCTTCACCAACATCTCCATCACCTTCCCCCATCTATATCCAGTGGTCCACTCTCCCGCAACCCGTTGTACCCTCTACTTGAACATGGTGCTTTATGCTTCATATTATTATCCAATGATGTGTTGCCATCCTATGATGTCTGAGTAGATTTTCGTTGTCCTATCGGTGATTGATGAATTGCTATGATTGGTTTGAGTTGCATGTTATATTATTGGTGTTGTCCTATTGTGCCCTCCGTGTCGCGCAAGCGTGAGGGATTCCCGCTGTAGGGTGTTGCAATGCATTCATGATTCGCTTATAGTGGGTTGCGTGAGTGACTGAAACACAAACCCGAGTAAGGGGATTGTTGCGTATGGGATAAAGGGGACTTGATACTTTAATGCTATGGTTGGGTTTTACCTTAATGAATCTTTAGTAGTTGCGGATACTTGCTAGAGTTCCAATCATATGTGCATATGATCCAAGAAGAGAAAGTATGTTAGCTTATGCCTCTCCCTCAAATAGAATTGCAATAGTGATTACCGGTCTAGTAACATAGTCAATTGCTTAGGACAATTTCACAACTCCTACCGCCACTTTTCCACACTCGCTATATTTACTTTATTGCATCTTTATCTATACAACCCCTAGCTTTTTATTTACGTGTTCTTTATTATCTTGCAAACCTATCCAACAACACCTACAAAGTACTTCTAGTTTCATACTTGTTCTAGGTAAAGCAAACGTCAAGCATGCGTAGAGTCGTATCACAGGCCGATAGGACTTGAGAGAGTATTTGTTCTACCTTTAGCTCCTCGTTGGGTTCAACACTCTTACTTATCTAAAGAGGCTACAACTATCCTGTATACTTGCGGGTTATCAAAAGGCAACATAGAACTACATGAGTGCCCTGTTAAATTCTGGAATTATTCCGGGTTCGTTTGGCCTTTTTTATACATTAATTGAGTTTCTGGTCATTTAATGTGCATAATTCAAATTTGAACTACAAGCACATGCTCTCGTGCACCAAAGTTGGTTGAAAAATCACATATGTGTCCTCGGGTGAATTTCTAGGTCCCATGCAAGAAATGGGAATAAAATTCAAACATCTGGGCATCGTGGCTCGGCCGAGAACATTGAGAAACTTGGTTTTAAAATTCTTGTAAATCCGAAACACACCTGAAAATCATGAAACTTGGCATGGTGTCATGTCATGGTAGTACCATGCTGTGGTAAAAAAACTGACCGAATAGGAACAAATTTTGGTATAAGCTTCTTGCAAACCAGAGCTTCTCTCAAGAAGGCTCATGGTTCTGAGAGGGCACGTGTCACCTTTGTGTGCATAATTCAAATTTGAAATACAAGCACATGCTCCGTGCACCAAAGTTGGTTGAAAAATCACATGTGTGTCCTCGGGTAAATTTCTAGGTTACATGCAAGAAATGGGAATGAAATTCAAAATTCTGGGTGTTGTGGCTGGGCTGGAAACATTAAGAAACTTAGTTTTTTAATTCCTATAAATCCAAAACACGCATGAAAATAATGAAACTTGGCTTGGTGCCATGACATGGCACAACATCCTGTGGTCATTTTGCAGTCCGATTTGAGAAGGCGCACACATTAATAATAAATAAAGTCATTTTGGAAAAAGTGCTGTCACCTTACAATCGAAAACACAAGAATTATTGAAACCGTGGACGTTCTTTTTACTACCATTTACGTGCCGCCACGCGCACCCTTTTTTTATTAGCTAGGAGGCGTCGTGCAGGGTAGCTATTTGAGTACAAGAGGCGTGCGATGAGACCTGCGTGTGCTTATCGGGAGGAGAGCCCTTTGACCTCCATCTGCCGTCCACCTCGCTCCCAAGGTCTCCAATAATGGTGCCCGAGCCTCTATTTAATGGCGTGGCTATGTCTCACTCGACTGGGATTTAAGAGAGAAAAAAGAAAATCTGAGAGTACAGATCTTGATGTAAGATCCGACGGACCTATATAGCATCTACTGCGACTTATAGCAAGACTGATGAATATATAAGGACGACGACAATGGATAATAATTGTCTTACATAATTAGGAAGATAATTAAAAAAGCCACATGCGGCTATGCCCGAAATACACAAGGGCAAAAGTAGAAGGAAGACAACGATCTGGCTCGTTGCTCTCTACATTCTTGATGCGTTGTTGCAGGCCGCGGGAACTAGTCTCCACAGCGAGCAGCGATGAGCTATTTCATGTCCTCAAGATGCTACTTGAGAGCATCCACGGATTCCTCCACCAGCCTTTGGCGCTCGATGCGGAGCATGTCATTCTCGTCCATAAGTTTCTTGATGATGATGCTGGTCCTCTTCAACAAGGCACTGGTCTCCTCCCGCTGGTCTGCATTTCGGACGATATTCGCCTTCAGCAGGTCGAGCTCAGCCCGGAGCCTCTCATTTCCCTCCCTTAGTTGTCGGATGACGTCGGTAGCCTGTTCAAACGAGGCCTTCATGTCATCCTGCAACCTCACCCAGCCGGAGATCTGATCCATCTGGCTATGGACGATCACATGCATGCGCTTGTAAGAGTCATCGCCTGCCCATGAGACATTTTCCAAGGACGCCGCGGCGCGGCGGGACATCTCTGCTGCATTCGCAGCGCGGCGGGACATCTATGTTGCTTCCGCGGCGCGGTGGGACATCTCTGCTGCTTCTGCAGTGCGGTCAGACCAGTCTGCTGCATCGATGGCGCGGCGGGACCTCCGTGCTGCTTCGGCAGTGCGGCAGGACCTCTGTGCTGCTACTTCCATGCTGCAGGACATGTCGGCTGCTTTCGTGGCGAGGCGAGACATCTCTTGTGCTTCCGCTTCCATGCTCGCCTCTTCCTGGTGGTAATTTCTCGACCCGGAACTCACGCTGGCCATGGCAGATGCAAGGGAAGGATGTTGAATGACTTGTTTGTTTTTGTGGATGAGGAGTTGAGGAGGAATGTGCAGTCATCTTGGCATAGTAGTATTTATAACCGAGTACTAATACGCTCCTAAGTGGGAAACTGTTTAGGTTGTGATCGGTGTGAACAGGTTTGCAAGTAAATATAGCGTGGTAGTAGTAGTAATTTGGAATGTGACGAGATGCAAGCTCAAAATTTATTGACGGTTCTAGTTTCGAAGTGCGGCACTATTCCCGGATGGCGTAACGTGGGCACGTGTTCTCGGCCATGGTGTAGCATATGCCATGGTAGTTCTTTTTCTACTGTTGTGTACGTGCAATAACTAGCACCGTCGGATACATATCTTATGGTTATTGGGGTGTTCGACAGGAATAGCTGCGTGGCGAGCTATAGACTAGTCTTATTTTTAGACGCATTAAATCTATCTCTCGGGACTTCTCGCACGCACCATCTCTAGCTCCCTAGGTCGATGCCACCCACATACACTTGTACTCTGAGTTTAGTACGTTATACAGGAAGAGAAGAGGTGCACGCACGCACTCGTACTCTCTCACACACGCATCTGTTTTCTCTCGAAAAGGAGGATGATGACCCCCGGCCTCTGCATCTGGGAGTCACACACGCATCTGTAGCTACAAATTGTAGTGTTCTCAACCATCCAATTGGCTCTATCATAGGATTCACGTTGCTCCTTGGCCTTGAGATTGAGAAGTTTAAAACGCGGAGGCTAAGTTGGAGGCGCGAGGTTTTGGTTAATGTGCGGGCCACACATGGCACCAACATGACACGACCTTCGTCTGCCTGGTGCGTAGTCCGGTGAGTTGTCCAACACAACCAGGCCCTGATTGGTATCTGCGCCTTGACTTATGCACAGAGAAATTAGGGTTGAAGGGAGTACTACTAGTAGTAGTACTACTTTGATGTGTCGCTTCTACTCGCACAAGTATGAAACACTTCGTGAACAAACAAGCATATACTCCCTCCGTTCCAAAATATTACTTGACTTCCATTTGTCCAAAAATGGATGTACCTATATACTAAAACATGTCTAGATACATCTATATTTTGACAAATGGAAGGCATGAATTGTGGAACGGAGGGAGTACTTGTCATAAAAATGGATAAAAAGGGACGTGTCTAGAACTAAAATACGTCTACATAAATCTTCTTTTATCCATTTTGATGACAAGTAGTACTTCTTACCCAAAGGAACTTTATATCCAACAGACACAAAATATCCGTTCGACTGTTGGAAATTACTGATTTGATGTCGAAGTAATTGCTGCATCGCCACCAAAACCCACCATTTCTTAAGCTAAAGTAGACCAAGCTAATCCCTATATTAGCATATTACTAAGATAAACAGAAGGCACTATAGAAACATTTAGGATGTGAGCTTGTCAATCTGAATGTGGAGGGACACCAGCTTAGCCCGGCCAGTAGCTTGGGCGGAACTGTGAAGAAGGTCAGCTCCTCCACGGCGACGTCACCGGGATCCTTGCTGCTTGTCACCTCCATTTCCACCTTGACAGCGTCGGTCGTGCCTTTGGGCTCCCCCGGTGGGCCGTTCGCCCACAACTTGGCCACGTAGTGCGGCAGTGGGGACGCCCCCGCTCTGATGCAGACGACCGACACAGTGATAGGCACGCCGATGTCGAGCACGCCGCCGACAAAGAAAAACGTGGGGCCGTCCTCCTCCGTGAACAGCAAGAGCCGTGGCTCTGACAGTGGCACTTGCAGCTGGAGCACCTTGCCGTACTGGATCCTGTGCATGGGCATGGGATGCGCGGTGCTGATGTGGTGGTAGAGCGTCGGCGGTGGGCCTTCGTAGCCGCAGACGGGCATGGGGCATTTGTAGGGCACGAGCGGACACACGCTCTGGTGATCGGCGAGCTTGTGGTAAGTGACGTAGAGCCCACAGCCTTCGTGCGGGCACTCTACCCTCACCGAGGAAAGGACGCCATCCACTATCATGTTTCGCATGTCGAAGCCACCGCCGCCTCGCACTTCTGGCACTGCCGCTGGTTCCCGGGGTGCTCGACGCGGCAGTCCGCGCGGGCCAGGTGCCCTCCCTTGTGAGGGAGTCCTGGATTAAGGGGTCCTCGGATAGCCGGACTATATTCATGGGCCGGACTATTGGGCTATGAATATACAAGACAGAAGACTTCTTCCCATGTCCGGATGGGACTCTCCTTGGCATGGATGGCAAGCTTGGCGATTCGGATATGTAGATTCATTTCTCTGTAACCGACCTTGTGTGTCTATATAAACCGGAGGGTTTAGTCCATAGGGCACAATCATACTCATACAGGCTAGACTCCTAGGGTTTAGCCACATCGATCTCGAGGTAGATCAACTCTTGTAATACTCATATTCATCAAGATCAATCAAGCAGGCAGTAGGGTATTACCTCCATAGAGAGGGCCTGAACATGGGTAAACATCGTGTCCCCCGTCTCCTGTTACCATCGACCTTAGACGCACAGTTTGGGACCCCCTACCCGAGATTCGCCGGTTTTGACACCGACATTGGAGCTTTCATTGAGAGGTCCACTTCATTGTCACCAAAAGTTTTGATGGCTCATTCAATCACCTACGACAATGGGGTCCAGGGGGATGTTTTTCTCCCCGGACAGATCTTCGTATTCGGCGGCTTCGCACTGCGGGCCAACTCGTTTGGCCATCTGGAGCAGATCGACAGCTATGCCCCTGGCCATCAGGTCAGGTTTGGCAGCTTGAATTGCATTGCCGATATCCGCGGAGACTTGATCTTCGACAGGTTCGAGCCCTTGCCGGACGCTCCCCGCCGCCTCGATGAACATGACCTAAATCTGTCATCAGGCCGCACTCAGGGGATAACACATGTACCCACTCTGGCCCTAGATCTGGAGCAGATTGCATCGTCCGAGGACGGGAAGCTTAATCCTGTCGCGGAAGCCGCAGACTCAGCGATGATAGAGCCGCACACAGATCCAACATCAAGTGGGCCCTGTGTCATCGGAACCTCGGATTCATCTTCGGCCATGGGTTCTGAACCACGTGCATCCGCGCCCATCGAATCTGATTGAGCGCCGATCTTTGAGTTCAGCTCCGCGGACATCTTCCGGCACTCACCTGTTGGCAATGTGCTACACTCATTAAAAGTCCTCTCCTTATCCGGAGGCTCTCAACCGAACTATATCCGGCTTGAGCTGGAAGCTGATGATAGAGAATTTCGCTCCCACCCACCACCCACTACATAGCCACTATCGAGGACTTAACCGACATGCTCAATTATGACTCCGAAGACATCGACGGTATGGACGATGATGCCGGAGAGGAGCAGGCACAAAAACCACTGCTTACAGGGCACTGGACAGGCACCTCCTCGTATGACGTATACATGGTGGATACACCCAAAGAGAACAACGGCGACAATGAAAATCCAGTCGAGGATAAGCCTCCTGAGATACAGCCAAAGCGCCGGCGTCAGCGGTGCCTCTCTAAGCCACGCCGTGGTAAAAACAGCAATACCATCACAGGAGAAAACAATACTCCGGATGATGCCGAAGACAATGAAGACCCCGTCGAGCCAACCTCCGAACAGGACGAATGGGAAGATGGGCGAGCCAGCCCTGATGAATAGGACATGAATGAAGACCCGGAGGACAGCAACTATCTTCCGCTCTCCGAGGACGAGGAGAGCCTCGGCAACGAAGAATTTATCGTGCCTGAGGAGCCCGTCGAACAGGAGCGCTTTAAGCATCGGCTAATTGCCACTACAAGGAGCCTGAAAAAGAAGCAGCAGCAGCTTCAAGCTGATCAAGATCTGCTCAATGATAGATGGACTGACGTCTTAGCAGCCGAAGAATACGGCCTCAAGCGCCCAACCAAAAGTTAACCGAAGCGCAAGTTGTTACCCCAATTCGAGGACGAGGCGCTGGAGCCCGTCCTACCAACGCACAATGCGGCTGACCGACCACCACGTGGCCGGGACAAAGTGGCACCTCGAGCCGAACACCAGCCATCACTACCTCGCCATAAAAATAGAGACACAACAGCTCGGGGATACACACACAACCTGCAGCGTGACTTGGAAAACAGAGCAGGTTAGACAAGATCGATCTACAGATCGTGGAGGCGTGCCCCTATGCACTATGATGGCCACCCAGCCGGACGTGACAAAAATAATCACGACTGAGCCGATGACCGTAGACGAGCTACGTCACGACCTCGCCCGATACAGAGGCACCGCACACCCCCTCTGCTTCACTAATAAAGTAATGGAACATGATTTCCCAGAAGGGTTTAAACCCATAAACATCGAATCATATGATGGGACAACAGACCCCGCAGTATGGATTGAGGATTTTTCTTCTCCATATTCATATGGCCTGCGGTGATGATCTTCACGCCATCAAGTACCTCCCGCTAAAACTCAAAGGACCAGCTAGGTACTGGTTGAACAGTCTGCCCAAAAACTCCATTGGCAGTGGGGAGGACTTGGAGGACGCCTTTCTCGACAACTTCCAAGGTACATATGTCCGACCTCCGGATGCCGATGACTTAAGTCACATAGTTCAACAGCCTGGAGAGTCAGCCAGGAAATTCTGGACTAGGTTCTTAAATAAAAAGAACCAGATTGTCGACTGTCCGGATGCTGAATCCCTAGCGGCCTTTAAGCATAGCATTTGCGATGAATGGCCCACCCGACACCTCGGACAAGAAAAGCCGAAGTCCATGGCAGCCCTCACGGCACTCATGACCCGCTTCTGTGCGGGCGATGATAGTTGGCTAGCCCGTAGCAATAACAACACAAGCGAACCCGGCACTTCTGAAACCAGAAACATCAATGGCAAGCTCCGACGCAACAGGCACAAGCATCGAAACAACGGTGACAACACCAAAGACACGGCGGTCAACGCCAGATTCCGCGGCTCTAAGTCCGGTCAGCGAAAAAGCCATACAAAAGAAACAATTCGGGCCCATCCAGTTTGGACCACATACTCGATCGTCCATGTCAAATCCACGGCACCCCTGATAAACCAGCCAATCATACCAACAGAGAGTTTTGGGTCTTCAAACAGGCCGGCAAATTAAATGCCGAGAACAAGGAGAAGGGGTCCCAAAGCAAGGACGATGATGAGGAGCCCCGGCCACCGAACACAGGGGGGCAGAAGAAGTTTCCCCCCAGTTAAAATGGTGAACATGATATACACTACCCATGTCCCCAAGAGGGAGCGCAAGCACGCGCTTAGGGACGTCTATGCGATAGAGTCAGTCGCCCCAAAGTTCAACCCATGGTCATCCTGCCCGATCACTTTCGATCGCAGGGATCATCCAACCAGTATCCATCATGGTGGTTCAGCTGCACTAGTCCTTGACCCAATTATTGATGGGTTCCATCTTACACGAGTCCTCATGGACGGTGGCAGCAGCCTGAACCTACTTTATCAGGATATAGTGTGCAAAATGGGTATCGATTCCTCAAGGATCAAGCCCACCAAAACCACCTTTAAAGGTGTCATACCGGGTGTAGAGGCCTACTATACGGTCTCAATCACACTGGAAGTGGTGTTCGGATCCCCGGACAATTTCCAAAGCGAAGAGTTGATCTTCGATATCGTCCCCTTCCGCAGCGGCTATCACACTGCTTGGATGAACTGCATTCACCCGATTCAATGCGGTGCCACACTATACTTATCTCAAGCTCAAGATGCCTGGACCACACGGTGTCATAACAGTCAATGGAAACACAGAACGCTCCCTCTGTATCGAGCAGCACACCGCTGCCCTCACAGCAGAAGTACAAAGTTGCCTTTTTAGGAAGAATCTTAATTCGGCGGCCAGGCTCCCGGACACTGTCAAACGAGTCCGAACTACCCTGTAGCAACACAGTCCAGCTCGTCAAGAGCTTGACTAGTAATTTAGCCTTCGTCAGTCCCGACCAAGCGGCAACATTTGTACCGCACGTACATAACTATGCACTACAAATACCATGGTCATGGACGGAGGCACAGCTAGATCGTGGTCCACAGTGCGGCTCAATCGCCCTTAGATCCGCATACTTTTACTTTTTTCCAATTCTCTTTTCTTTCCCAGGTAGTTCCTGGCAACCTGATTGACGGACCTATAGAGGGACGGATACACCAAGACGGCAAGAAGCATGGGCGTATGGGGGAAATTCCAGGTGGTTTCTTTAAATAATCGTTATGCCTGCCTTAAGGACCCGCACGCAGCTCTCCCTTGGTCGCGGCATGTTAAATAGCCATTTTGCTTATCGCACTATTTGTACATAATATGCTTTGACGTATTAATCAAACAACAATGGAAAATAGTTTGAGGCCCAATTTCTGTGGCATTAGCCTATCACTTTATTTTCCTCTCTTTTTTCTTGATATTTTCATAAATTGCACCCGTACACTATGGTACGCCTTAATTTGCTAGGGGCTCCATTATGCTCCATAATACGGCAACAAAGTCTGAACACTTTTTCACAGTACTGTTCGGCACCCCGAACTTATAGCATTATATGCATCGGCTCCGAATCACGTCTTTGGTCAATAGTTGGGTTGCCTGGCTCCTGTGCTTACTACCTTACATTCCGCTATATCGGCTAGGGTAGTAAAGGGAGAACTATTGCGATTGTGTCCTGGTTCGTCCGGATGAGCACCTCAGTGGAGAAAGTCGAAAACTGACTGTCATGATGAGGCGAGAGTCGGTCCGCTGTTCGAGAGGTTACAAATCGTTAGCGGTTTTTTCCGCATTATGCGAGGAATCAGTTTTCATCTGATCAGATGTTGACAGCATCCCAAGTTCGGACTTCCAAACACTAGGGGCTACGCCTAAATTTTGGTTGTCAAACTCCTATGGCTAAGTGAGAGTGATAAAGCTGTATAGTCTGATTGCCTTGTTCGTTGCGCTAAACACCTCCTTTAAGGACTAAACTTTGGTGTAAATAGTGTTTAGATTTATCCCGAACACCCCCGTACTACCTACGTGGGGGCGGAAGCCGACGATTGGCAAACTCTCAGATTTAACAATATGGCCGCACAGGAGGTAAAATTTTAAATAACAAGCATTATATTACGTAACGATCTTGTTTCATATTACAGGACAGGATAACATGAATGTATTCATTCAAAGATAACATCCTTAGCACATTGCTCCGCCACACGGCGGGATCCGTCCAGGACACTGTCAAAATACAACTCGGGCGTGCGATGCTCCTTGCCCGCTGGTGGTCCCTCGGTCGCAACCTTCACAACGTCCATCTTCACCCAATGCATCTTGACTCGGGCGAAGGCCAGGCGCGCGCCTTCGATGCAGGCCGAACGCTTGATAGCATCAAGCCGAGGGCAGGCATTGACCAGCCACTTCACGAGCCCGAAGTAGCTGTTGGCGATTGCTTTAGCAGGCCATAGCCAGATTATTAAATCCTTCATGGCTAGTTCAGCCACCTTGTGTAGTTCGACCAGCTGTTTTAGCTGATCGCTCAAAGGCACCGGATGTTCTGGCGCAAGGTATTGCGACCAGAACAGCTTCTCCATGGAGCTCCCCTCTTCGGCTCGGAAGAATTCCGAGCGTCTGAAGCGATGCACGGCAGATCCGCAAACGCCCCTGGAGAACTCCAAATCCTGGTCAGTAAGAGGAACCTTTTCTTCACATATTTTCTCTGCATAATAAAGGCCTTACCCACCGCGATCTTTCTGGCCTCCTAGATTTTCTGGAGGGCACCCTGGGCTTCAACCCGGGCATCGTGTGTGCTTTGGCGGGCCTTGGTGAGCTCGAACTCTTTATCCTTAAGGTCGCGCTCCAAGGACTCGTACTTCTTGACGGCGTCCTGGAGCTCCTGTTGGACCTCACTGACCCTGGTCTCGTGCTTCTCACGGGTGGCCTTTTCATTGGCCGCTTTCTCCTCGGCCTCGGTCAGCGCCTTCTTGAGGGTCTCCACCTCGATCGCCGCTCCTAACAAATAAAAGGGACTTTGGTTAGCCCAAATCATTCATCCTTCCTGAATATACACAAGGTTATTGCATACCTTGATTTTCTTCCGGCTGCTTTTTCACGCGGCCGACCTCCTCCTCAGTCTGCCCAAGACTTTGCTTTAGCCTAGAGACTTCCGCAGTATGCGAGGTCGCAGCCAGCAGTGATGCCTGCTTATTCACATAGACATTTTAGGTTAGTCTCATGTGAAAATTATTTGATCCTCTGTCCGACTTTTCTTTCTGAACACCGGACAGAGTATCAGGGGCTACTGTCTATACTGTGACATTCTTTTTACATTACTTACCTCAAAGCCTGTTAGAAGGCTTGTGCAGGCTTCGGTCAGTCCGCTCGTTGCGGACTGGATCCTCTCAATCACCGTACCCATAAGGGTATGGTGTTCTTCAACAATGGAAGCGCCTCGCAGCGCTTCTAGCCACTATCCGGTGCCTCTGGATGGACAAAGGTCACCGGCGGAGTAGGCGCGCCTCCCTCTTTCGAAAGAGGTGGCCTGCCTGATTCCGGGGCCACATGGGTCTCCGGAACTATGTTCGGCTGGGGACCGAACTAGATACGACCCCCATCATCAGTATCCATAGGGGTTTTCTCCCCATGTGTCCGGAAACCAAGGCCTCGCCCTCCGGTGCCTCCCTAACGGCCTCCTGAATCTCTCCCGGGCCTCGGATCCTTTGGGACGATGCCTCGGCGCCATCCATGTATTTGGGAGAGGAGGCCGCGGGAAGAGTCCCGCTGTCCATTGCATCCGGGTCCAGCGAATCCTCCGAGGATAAGGATTGCTCGAGGTTGGACCGAGCCGGACTGCAAATACATGGTTAAACACGTTAAAACAGTTAAATAGAGAGGACGGATATATGGATGTGTTCGGATACTCACGATTTTCCTAGGGGCTTGTCCCTGGGCTCCCACTCCCAGCTGATGTCGGTGGCCGCTGCGGAGTTGTCCGGAAGGGAGGTTTTCCCCTTCTTGGATGTCTCGGCCCCCAGACGCGTGGAGGCCGTCCTCTCCCCCCTGCAGGGGGGAATGGCTTTCTTCTTCCTCCTCCTCCTCTTCCTCATCGTCTTTGGCGGCAGAGGAATGAGCCTCAGCTTCTTCGGACGTCACGTCCAAATTGACCTTGCGGCGGAGACCACCTCTAGTCCCCTTGGCCTTCTTCTTGGCCTTCTTCTCCGGCACCTGATAAGGCGCCAAAACCAGCATCTTTGTCAGAAGCAGGATTTCTAGGTCCTCGAGCGGCGGAGCCGGACAGTTAATCCGCTCCACCCTCTCTGTCCAGCCTAAAAGAATCAATAGGGAGGCTTAGATGCCTTCCTTGAGTGTGCAAGTAAAGGGTGCACCTTGAAAACATGAAAGAACTAACCGGACTAGCAGGGTGGGTTAAGTTGTGCCCGCGATCCTCGGTCATGGGCGGCGGTGCCTCGTTGGCCTTGAAGAGCACCTTCCAGATGTCTTCGTGCATGGTGCCGAAGAGCTCCAGTAGGGTCAGGTGCTTGGCCGGTTTGAACTCCCATAGATGGCAAGTCCGGCGTTGGCACGGAAGGATCTGGCAAACAAGTATCACCTGGATCACATTGTCGAGCTTGATTTTCTTGCTTATCATGTTCTGAACGCGCGTTTGGAGCGATGTCAGCTCGTCCGGAAAAGACCAGGTCAGGCCTTTCTCTTGCCAGGATGTGAGCCGCATCGGGACTCTGGATGGGATGCGGGAGCCGTGGCCCAGCTGGTGTCGCGCGGCTTGGTGACATAGAACCACTTCGATTGCCACCCTTTGACAGTCTCCATGAAGGAGCCTTCGGGCCATGTGACATTGGGCATCTTACCCACCATGGCGCCTCCGCACTCTGCTTGTTGACCACTCACCACCTTTGGCTTCACATTGAAGGTCTTCAGCCATAGTCCTAAGTGAGGTGGGATGCGGAGGAAGGCCTCGCACACGACAATAAATGCCGAGATGTTGAGGATGGAGTTGGGGGCCAGGTCATGGAAATCCAACCCATAGTAGAACATAAGTCCGCTGACGAACGGGTGAAGAGGGGATCCCAGCCCGCGGATGAAGTGGGAGATGAACACCACCCTCTCATTGGGCTCGGAGGTGGGTACAATCTATCCCTCGGCCGGAAGCCGATGGGCGATCTCCTTGTCCAAGTACCCGGCCTCCCGGAGCTTCGTGATATCCTTCTCCTTGACGGAGGAGGCCATCCACTTGCCTCTAGCTCCGAATGCGGACATGGTTGGAGTGCTTTTCTAGGCGGAAAAGATGAGAGCTTGGGCACTGGAGCTCGAGAATGGATGGGCAGAGGAAGGTGAAGGCGTGGGGGAAAGGGGTGAACCCTTATATCTTTATAAAGGCAGTGAATATCAAGTGCCTCCCCACTCGCCTTAAAACTCGCCCATTCCCCAAGTGCCGTGCAGATGGCATGGTTAGGTTACCCACGCCCGTATTGATGAGAATCCCGCAATAAGGGGACACGATCTCTGCTTTGACAAGACGTGCCAATGAAACCGCACCTCGAAATATGGAGCGGCAGGCTAAAAACGATTCGAATAATGACCGAGCGGTGACGTGATGTCACGCTACAAAAAGTTGTCAGTGGATTGGACTCGTGAAATATTATACTCTCTACGGTTGTGTGTGGTATTTGTTTTGCAGAGCCGGACACGTTTTTTATGTTCGAAGACTATGTTGGAGTATTCGGAGAAGGAACCCGCCTTGCAATGCCAAAGACAATCTGCATGCCGAACACCTCGTCATTGAAGACTGGTTCAGGGGCTACTGAGGGAGTCCTGGATTAAGGGGTCCTCGGACAGCCGGACTATATTCATGGTCCGGACTGTTGGGCTATGAAGATACAAGATAGAAGAATTCTTCCCGTGTCCGGATGGGACTCTCCTTGGCGTGGATGGCAAGCTTGGCGATTCGGATATGTAGATTCCTTTCTCTGTAACCGACCTTGTATAACCCTAGCCCCCTCCGGTGTCTATATAAACCGGAGGGTTTAGTCCATAGGGCACAATCATAACCATACAGGCTAGACTCCTAGGGTTTAGCCATATCGATCTCGAGGTAGATCAACTCTTGTAATACTCATATTCATCAAGATCAATCAAGCAGGAAGTAGGGTATTACCTCCATAGAGAGGGCCTGAACCTAGGTAAACATCGTGTCCCCTGTCTCCTGTTACCATCGACCTTAGATGCACAGTTCGGGACCCCCTACCCGAGATCCGCCAGTTTTGACACCGACACCTTGCACTGCAGAAATCAATCAAACAACACATCAATCAAGAAACATGTACCTTGCTCGATCAGCCGAACGGACGAGGTGTATTCGAACCTCATACACTGGAGGCGTCAAGGGGCGCAGGCACAAGGGGTAGTGGAGCAAGGTGAGGTCCATCGAGACCATAGAGAGCTCCATCGTCGGGGCATGTTCCATCTGCATGATCTCGCCCCCCTCGTGCACAACCATCTCTCGCTTTAGGGCTGAGGCATTACAAAGCTTTACCGTCACATATTTATACTACTTCAAGGTGCATTAAATCAACACATGCAAGTATCAAAAGGAGAGTCACGGCATGCATGCATGCGTTGTAATTAATGCATCGGTAAACGCAAATTATTGAAATATATCGAGTGTAGTGCTTTGATGTGTCGCGTCAACTCGTACAACAACGAGAAGTTTAATTATCCTCTCCCTCGCAGACTTAACTACACCTGCCTTTGGCGGTATGACAGGTTGGCCACCCACCTGTCATACACGCAAAGGAAGGAGCGTCCCTCCCTCGCCCATGAGCGTGGTGGCTGGCAGGACTAGGAGAAGCTTTCGCTACACGCTCTCCCTCCCGCACGCGGTGGACATGCAGCAGTTCAATCGGTGTCAAATGGCCAGAAGTGTACTGTAGGACTCCTCCAGTGCAGTAGTACTCCATCATTGTTCAACTTGCTGAAGAGGCGAAGAGCCAAGCGCAGCCCGGACGCTCATGTGGCAGTTTCATGTGCAGAGTAGTCTAGGATAGCGTGTACCGTGCCTGTAAGCTTAAAATCGTTGGGATCGGCTCCATGCTATGTGGCCGTCTCAAAGTTTTTTTAATTAAAATAGTCTTCTGGCCCTACCTATCATCCTGGTGATTGTAGTTTGCACACTCAGCTGGTCAAGACAGGAATATATATTTTAATTTGTGGTGGGTAAATGTTAGAGGTTGCAGCAAATATATTGTACACTGCAGGTCTTTCAGCCAAGTTTAGAGGCAAGCATGTGGAGCCAGTGCTATGATGTGTCACGTCAACTCGTACAATGAGGGAAGCTTGATTTTACTACTACACGCCTTCTCCCTCGCCCATGCGTGTGGTTGCTCGCAAACGAGGACAGGCTTTTGCTTATAGTAATACAACAAGCTATCCCCCCCGCTCGCGGTGGACGGACATGCAGCAGTGGATTCGATACTGTAGAAGAAGTAGTAGTAACATCATTGTTCGTCTTCTCAAAGAGGCGAAGAGCCAAGCGCAACCCGAACATGGCAGTTGCGAACATTGGAGCACGCATATAGCCAGGCTCTTGCATGAGACAGAATTGCTATGTTGTGAGACCACTATTGTAGTACGTACTTGCTAGTATAGCCCTGTAAACCAGAAAGGAGTATTTGCCTTTCTAGAGATTTCAACAAGTGACTAGACTAGACCGAGACGGAGTACATATGGAGCAAAATGAGTGAATCTGCACCGCAAATAAATACGTAGTTCTCTCGTTTTCCTCTCCGAGGCGCACAATATTGAGTATACTGACTAGTCTCTTTTTGACACGCATTTACGTTTTTTTGACACAGTACAGACGCAAGCGCTCATATACACGTGCATACACTCACCCCTATGAACGCACACACACACACCCTACCCCTATGAGCACCTCCGAAAGACTGAACTAGCACTATCATCTTGAAATTTATGAAGTCACCATAGGCACCTCGTCGTTGACGGGAACGTCTCCTGACACACGATAGACGCGAGTGGCAGTTGCCTCCATAGGTTCTTGAATGCCAAGGAGGGAGAGGGTGGCGGTTCCTAAGACGTTGAACAGTCAATGATGCATCCTCAATTACTACATGCAGAGGGAATTAATTAGACAAGCAGAATAGAGCCAGCACGATGTGAATGCAACAGAGGTTGGACTCTCATATAAAGGCGCCCCACCACTCCAATCCATCTACTCCTAAGCCTCTGTGCAACAGTGCTCACTCCAATCCAAGACCAAGTGACCAGAAGCCACAAGCACCTATGGAGGCGATGGACGTGAGCGGGAGTCGGTTGTGCCAAATCATCCAAGGCGTCGGCCTGCGGCCCCGCACCACGCAGCATTTACAGACGGTGCTGGCGACTGCCGGCATCGTAGCCCTCGCCGACGCCGGCTTCGCCTCTTGCATGGACAACATGATGGTCAACTCCATCCGCAAGTTCACTACCGTCAAGAAGTGCGCGGACGACCTTGCCATACTGCTCCAGCCCGCGCGCCTAGGCTCCTCATTGTCTGCCACCCTCATCGGCCTCCATGGTGACGAACTCTTTCAAGCCCTGGTGGCCCTGCAGGTGCCGGAAGTCGCGACGAAGAATGTGCACCTCGAGGCCGCGCTCGCCGTGCAGCGCCTCGCCATGCAAGAGACCGTCGACCTGCACATCCACATCTACATAGGCCACTACAAGGCAAGCGAGGACAGAAAAACGTTGGCCTTCTTCCAGCGGCTGAAATCTTTGGACGCCATTGTTCAGAAGCACGACGACCTGGCCACGAAAGCCGCTACTACTTAGGCGTTGTTCGGTGGGCCGGCGCCCTAAGTCGAGGAGGTGGACGTCATTGATGGATGCACCTCTTCTTCTTGCCTCCTGTAACCAGCACTGCATCGCCTCGTGGCCTTGATATTTTATTAGTATAGTACTCCCTCCGTTCCCAAATATAAGTCTTTCTAAAGATTCAGCAAGTGACTACTACATACAGAGCAAAATGAGTGAATCTACACTCTAAACTATATCTACATACATCTGTATGTTGTATTCCATTTGAAATAGTATCTAAAAAGGGTTATATTTAGGAACGGAGGGAGTATATGGCATTTTTATTCCAGTGTAACGTTTTCACTGTGAGGTGGGGACGCAGTTGAGCAAACCCACCCCGCTCACCGGGCGTCGGCCGAGTTTAGAGTTACTAGAAGAGAGAAACGAGGGAGGAGAGCTAGTTGTAGCACGGACGCTGTTGTCAGATGGGACTCGTGTTGATAGAATAGGAGTACTGAGCACTCGTACCTCTTTTTTAGGGAAAAAATAGTCGTATCTCTAGACCACTAGTTGGGTGCGTGCGACCTATAGCTGTCATCACTTTGGGTCTCCTTTTCAAACCACAGCTACGCTTCACAGTACATATTTTTTCACGCATTTATCCTCCTATATGTGCTCCTAGGCTATTTCCACGTGCTCCGTTTCGCCGACATGTGGGACATAGAGCATCTGGGTCGTAGTGCATGCATGACTCGAAGCATATGCCGGGGTACTTTACATTTCAGACCTCACGAATTACATGCAAACCCCCCGCAGAAGAATAAATAAATAAATGAATTACTACATGAAACCGGATTATTTTCATAGAAACCGGAGCACGTTCATTAAATTTTGTACATAACACGTTTATACCGGACCTAAACTAGTCTAAGGGCCTCTTTGATTTTCCCGCAAAAAAGGGCCTCTTTGATTCACAGGATACTGAAAACACAGGAATGGGGAAAGTATGATGGCGATGAACCGAGACGAGGAGAACTCTAACTCAGTTAGAGGTTAGAGTTAGATTCTAACCCTGAACTAACTCTAAACCAAAGAGGTGTATGGATGGCAGGGTTAGATTGACAATAAATGCTCTTTCTCAATCATTTGACTACTTTGGACCCTATTTCCTGCCGGATTTGGTGTGGCCGGCTCTTGTGTGGCCTCCTCCCGCTCACAATTGACATAAATGAACCATCTTTACAAATCAAGCATGCAAAACATGATAAATTTTACTTTGTCCATACAAATGAGATATCCCACTTAAACATACAAGTCGTCAATCAAGCTTCACAAAAAAAACTCCATGAAACAAAGCATGAGCTAACTCATCACGGAAGTCATTCACGATAGGGAGGGTGCCCGGAGCCCCTCACGCACCGAGGGAGGAGCTCGTCATCGTCGCTCTGGAGGAAGGCTCTGTAGAGCCCAAGCCCCGGGAAACCCAACCACGCCGGCGCTTGCGAGTTGAGGTCGACACCAGCATGGGTAGCAGGGCCGCTTGCCGCCGACTCGGAACTTAATCTTTGGGCCTCTAGAAATAATGCAATCCTGAAACTAAAATACCTAGAAAGGTGAATTGAATATTTGGGCCTCTAGAAATAATGCAAGCCTGAAATTGAAATACCTAGAAAGGTGAACTGAATCTTTGGGCCTCTAGAAACAATGCAAGCCTGAAACTGAAATACCTAGAAAGATGAACTGAATCTTTGGGCCTCTAGAAAGATTTATTACCTCCTCAAGCAGCATCAAACAATTCCATGTGTGCACCACAAATCTATACCAAGTTTGATCAGGATCTACTTTTCCAAATCAGAATTAGCGCTAGAGCGAGCAAGATCAATGATATGGCTATGACACAGAGAAGGAACGAACAAACTCACCCCACTCGCGACCTCCCTGGTAGATGCGCCGCCTCCGCGCACGATAGAGGGAGAAAAACAACCGGTGAAGGGGGAGCGGGGAGACCTTCGAAGGCCGGAGGGAGAGGGCGGCCAGAGAAGGGCGGCGGAGGCCGGAAGGAGAGGGCGGCCGGAGGAGAGAGAGGGCGAGCGGCAGAGCGGCGCTTGGGCGGGCGGCCCTATGAGGAACAGGGAGGAGTCGTGCGAGGGGGGGAGGGAGCGATCTGGTGCGGGCAGGGGAGATTTTTTAGTTCTCTTTTAGTAGGCCCAAGGATAACTAATCCAATTAGAACCTCTCCGCCGGGCTAGTTTTTTTAGCTGGATTAGAGCAAACTAGCTCAAACTAACACCTCCTGTTTTGATAATTTGAGGCTATTTCAACCCAAACTAGCTCTGACTCAGGGATCCAAACAAAGAGGAGTAGTACTGTACATGCTACAGTCTGGACCGTAGCACATTATTTTTATGGCCATATCACCACATTGTTTTCTACTGCTGGTTCACTGGGCTACCGTGGTTCGCACTGCTGGTTCACTGGGCTGCCGTGGTTCGCACTCCTCCGACCTGAGTAGTAGTAGTAGTATATACCACATCATTCTTTGCTCCTTCTTACTACGTACTTTGCCAACATGTGGGAGAGCCGGCATCCGGGTCGACGTGTCATGCACCAGATTAGAGTGCGGAACGAAAGGGGGGCATCACCCTGGTCGTAGCGCCAGTAATTCATGACTATAGCGAGTAGTCATATCACAAGTCTTTCCAGCAGTAACGCGCCGTCAAATCGCATAGCCCAACCTTTCCAGCAGTAAGTTTGAGAATCCGCCACTGCCTCACCCTCCTCGCCTCTCTATCAAACCGCCTACCCGAAAACTGTCATGCGTGCTGCCCGTGAAAAGCCCCGCCCTCAACTTTTAACAACGCGGAAATAGTTTGAGCTTGTTCGTTCTATATAAATACTTACTGTATGTTTATTCACCCGTGGGGTTGTTCAATGAATGGAGGGCCCGGGAGCACAAGTGAACAATACTAGTACTACTAGTAGTAAGTAGGAGTCGTACAATTAGTCACCTTAAATAGAGAGTTTCTTTTCTTTAATGCCACGTACACAAATTGAAACACTTGTTGTGGAGAGAAAAAGATAATCACTCCACTATATATGTACGCAAGGGCCTGAGCGCTTGCTTTACTAGGGTTGCTCTCTTCATTCTCTCATCCTCTCCAGATCTAAACAAGAGAGTGGTAGCAACATTTTATCTCTGCTCACCGCTGGTCACAGATCCGACTGGATCCCTTCGGCCGATGTGTGTAGAGGACTAAAAGGTGCATCCTTCACGCAGTCATCGCCGTCGAGGAGGAAACCCATAGCTGCCAGCAGGGCCCGATCCTCTGCCTGTGTCGTTCTCTCCGACACAGCGCCGGCTCGGGAGGTCCTCCGACCCTTCTTCCTCCTTGCAGTATTATGCGCAGATCAGACCTGCCGCCTCCGACATCCCGACGAACCTCAAGTACAAGTTCTTCGAAAGCGGCCTTGCTCTACTGCCCCATCTCCCAATGTGTCTGCATGTGCATCTTTTTCTACTTCCATCAGTTCTTCCAAATCCACCTAAATTTTTAGTATTATTAGAGGTAAAGCTACTTCATGCATTCGAATCTAGGACTTGGTTCAAACAACGCAGAAAGGGGGGGAAATCATAGCATGAATCTAGGACTTGATTCAAATAGGAAATAATAGGGGGAAAGTAGTAGAGACCGGGTACCCAACCGGTCTCTTGGCTGGAAAGGGAAATAATGGGAAAACTTAGTACAAACTGGATAAGGAACAAATCTATTATTGGTTGAAAAATGGATAGAAAGTGGCGGCTAGTGGACAAGTCAACAGAGTATGTCCAGGATTAGATTTGCTGCCCTCAGATAGTAAAAGGTATCCAGGATTAGATTTGCTACCCTCACATAGTAAAAGGTCTCCAGGATTAGATTTGCTGCCCTCAGATAGGAAAAGTTCTCCAAGATTAGATTTGCTGCCCTCACAGAGCATGAACAAACTCGGCATCACCACTTTATGCCTCCTTGTAGGTACATTGTGCTGATGCATCCACTGTCGCATGTCCTTATACCAACCTTTTGCTGTTGTTAATGTAAGGGCGCATGTAAAATGAAGCGATCACACTGTTACCTTAAGGACATGTATAACTAGTGTTATTGTTAATCTAATGCCTCCAGCGATATGATGCAATTAAACTGTGTTAACAAATGGTACTCATGCTTTTTCCCCAAGTATGATAAGTAAGTTGCTTCTTTACGCTGCTGAGTGACCTGGTGTCCCCATGGTCCCATGCCTTAAACCAACTCTTTAGCTGCTGTTGATCTACTGTATCTGGTAAACAAGCAATGCCACCATTAAAGTAATCCCATATTTGACGAATGTCATAGTTGATCGTAATGCTTCTGGTAACATGAAGCATTTCTGACGTTTTAAAATTTCTACTGTCCTTGCGTGATTGCCATGAACACAATTAATATGCTTCTTTTCATTTCGTATATTCTTATTGACCAGCAACTGTTTACTTTCTATCTTTTTGTGCAGATAGGGATATCCATTTCACATGTTGCTATTGTGACCTTTTGGTGAACTACAAAAAACACTTTCTTTTGGAATGAGTGTCTTGTGCAGTTAAACTAAAATGTCACGTGGGTAACATCTCTCAATTTTGGTGGAACTGCACAAAATGGTGATTGGAGTTTCCAAAATCTCCATCAAATTCTACTAGTAATCTTGTGCAACATTTTATTATCTTTTGCAAGATGAGCCGTCACTGTCACCACAACGTCACTTTATTTTAGTAGAACTGCACAAAAGGATAAGCAAAGTATACTTGCACCTTACATGAGCAGGACAGCCAACCTCAATGTTGCTGAATTTTAGTGCAACTACTAAAGAAGAACCTGTCAGCTCATGAGAGCAAGTACTTCTTGCTAGCTGAATGATGCAATCTTTGCTTCATTTCAGGTGAACTGTAGAAAAAGGCACATGAATTGAATCATGGATCTGCAGGTTGACCTCATCCGAGTGGAGTTGCAGGTTCACCACATCGAGTCGTGGCAGTATAGGGCCCCTCACACCGGTTGCTTCAACTAGTGCCACTATTATAGTAATCATGCTCTTTCTTATCTGTGCAAACAGGAATACTCTACTACAAATGTTGTGATGGTCAAGAGCATTCGCCAAGTTCTTGGGTTGTATGACACGGCTAGCCAAGATGGATTTAATCCCGATATTCACTTTATCAAAAGGCTCTAATGGGTTGGTTCTGAATCTTGCAAGCCGGGAATCAATGAAATGTGTAGGCATCTTTGTTGTACTTATTATTTGAATCTTATTTGTTGGTTCTGAATCTTGGAAGCTAGGAATCAATGAGATGTGTAGGCATCTTTGTTGTACTTATTACTTGAATCTTATTTGTTGGTTCTGAATCTTGCAAGCTGGGAAACACGGCAGGATGATGCAGAGGACAACAACCATAACAAATTGTTCAAACTTGGTAGTATTTTCTGTGTGAAAGTGCGGCAAATGTGTTGATCATGTACGTCCTTAGAATAATAATTCTAATTGTTGTGCATGTTGATCCTGTGGCACTGATAGAAGAGCCAATGCATTGCTTGTTTTAAGAATACATTTTAATTGAAGCTAATTAAATTTAAGTAAAGTGACCACTAACACTTGTTATTACAGTACCAATACAGACCCACTCGTGAACCGACATGTGTGGCCGGAATAGGTTTCTTAATGGAGGCGTTTGAATGCGCCGAGGGTGCATATTCTGCCTGGCGTGCAGCGGGAGAAGGAGGGGTAGTAACTGTTGTCGCCTATACACACTCAGTTTACTATTGAATCCAGTTCCCCAAGAGCTGAAAAATGAACTGTTGTTGCCGCCTACTCACTCGTTCACTTGAAGAGACTCCATTGGCGATCTGAGGGGTGAGCCTGCTGGATATGGACTTCAACAAGGAGTTCACCTTTGAGTTCTCCGTTCAGTCCCATGGCAGCACCAAGTTGAATGTGATGTACACCAATGATCCGGACTCGGTGAAGCTCTGCCTCGCCGAGTTCAAGCAGTACCTATAGGACGAGAAAGCACAAGGTCACATGACTAGACCTTGTGCCCATCCATTCGTCTCCTAACAGGGACCAGCAGATCATGGTCGCCCAGGTATGCGTGCGAGACGAGGTTCTCGTCTACCACTGCTGTAGGGCCATCAGAGGTTCTGGAGCATTCGCCCGTTTCATCGGCAGCGCCGGCTGCACCTTCGCTACGGTGGAGAGAAGGAAGAAAGCGACGATTCGGCCATCTAGTGCAGCAAGCTTGTCGACATCCAGAAGCAATACAAGATCATCATTAATGGGCAGGAGAAGGACTCTGTGGTTGACCTTGACGAGACCATCATCAACCCCTGCTACGCCAACATGAAAGAAGACAATGATACCAAGGAGCTCCACCGGCCACCCTGCATCCAAACAAGTCAACCCTCATACTCCCCTCCGCTTGCATCTTCCCCCGCTCTGGTTCGTTCGGTCCATGGTCCCGACGTCGTCCTCCACCTTGGTGCTCTCGCCGCGGTGCCGCCGTCTGTCATTCCCAACATGGTCAGCAAAACAAGAGGAATCGGGAGACAACTGTTCGTCGAGAGGCTGATAGTCTCGGGTCCACCAGGTCCATGACCTAGGTTTTGTTGTTTAACATGGGCAGCCCACGACATGTTTCAACATTTTTTGGATCAAGCGGCCTCTGGGCCTCCCAACCTAGCTTGTCTATAACATCGGTAGCCCAAGTTATGTTTGTTTTTTCAAGACGACGCACAGCTCAGTTCTTTTTTCTATTAGAATGCAAAATTGAACCTATGTATTCCCTTCAATAATAGTATATATATATTTCGTCCAACCATTTTATAGACCTTCCCACTTCCTTTATTTTTTGTTTTCATTAATCCTATATCTGAATTTTCTTCCTCTTTCTTTTTCGATGTAAACTGAGTTTTCTCTCAGTACTTTTCCCTAGAACCAACTCAACTGTCCCACGTCTAGCCTAAAAATAATAATACCCCACGTCCTATTAACTCATCAAATTAAAATGATATTTTATTTCGTAAATTGAAAGTTCTTACAAAATAATAATAATAATTGTTTATATATAACTTGGCAAGTTAACTCCTACATAAGCTTGCAAAGATTTTACTGACCAGCCCAGTAATAGACGTGCAATCATGTGTTTATGTTTTTATAACATTTCTCCGTCCAGCCCAACATGATATTTTCACCCAGCCCAGCAAGTCACGTATTTCGAGAAAAATGCAAATGGGCTTTAAATTCTACCATATATATAAATGGGCTGCATAGATGCTACATCATTGTTTCACCCAGACCACCAAATGGACTAAAAAACAAATGGACTGGCTGACATGTGGGCCAGTAGGTCGAAGCCTAAGCAAGGCGTTGGATTTACATCCAACGGCCGGCATTCTTCTTCAATCTCTCGTCTTCTTCCCCCAGCACTGTCAGGACCGCCTGCTCCAGCCTTCGGCGTCCAGCGGCATTGTTTTGCGCGCCTCGCAGCGAAACGCTACCCCGCCGACAGCCAGACCATCCCTCCACTACGCACCTCCTGTTATTCTCTGCCGAGTGTAGGCCCACCCCGCACCTGAACCAGTCAAATTTCCAACTCCTCTCCGTCTGCAACTCCACTGCCACGTCTTCCCCATCTCCGGGTCGTTCCAGTCTGGGGCCTCGCCGTCGTCCACCGCCTCGCTGTGCTCGGTGCGGCGTGGTCAACAAACAAGAGTCATCGGAAGAGGACTATACGTGAGAGCCTGACGACTGGGACCCATGAGGTCCATGGTCGCACGCAAGGAAAGTTCCTCCTTATTAAGTTGTTTCATCCCCATGACATCTAGGACCCACCGGTTGTATCTTCGCACGGAAGGAAGTGCCTTCTTGTTATGCGAAAAAAACTATTCCTCCCGATGATAGCTGGGACCCGACAGATTTGGTGGCTGACTTGTGGGCCTACTAAGCAGACGTGTACGCAGGGCTTTGTCAACTTAATCAACAAATGATTCTAGCAGCTGGACCATTGGATGTTAATCCAATAGCTGTGCTCCTTCTTCAACCTCTGTTCTTGCTCCTGTCTCCCGTGGGTGGCAGTGCTGCCGCACACCCGAACCAGTCACGTTTCCCACTCCTCTCCATCTGCGATTCCACTGTCACGTCTTCCCCATCTCCGGGTTGTTCCAGTCTGGGGCCTCTCCGTCGTCCACCGGCCTTGGTGCGCTCGGCATGGTGTGGTCAAAGTGGTCAACAAATGAGAGTCATCGGAAGCCTCACATCGCAGCTAAACCAGTGAACCCTCGTACTCCTCTCCGCGCGGGCTTCCACTGTCGCGTCTTCCCCGGCTCAGCATCGTCCTCTTCCTAGGCCTCACCGTCATCCACCGTCCTGGTGCTCTCAGCGCGGCGTGGTCAACGTGGTCAAGGAACGACTTCCATCGGAAGAGTACTGTACGTAGAGAGGCTGATAGTTGGGTCCATGATGGCCACAAGGAAATGCCTCCTTATTACGCGCAAAATAAGTATTCCTCCACCTGACAGCAGGGACCCACTAGACGGGCCACCATATTTTGCAAAAAACATTTCCCCCCTGACTGCTGGGACCCACCAGCTACATCTTCGCACGCAAGGAAGTGCATCCGGGCAAAAAAACGATTCGCCCCCTGACTACCGGGACCCACCAGCTACATCTTCGAAAAAGCAAGGAAGTGCCTGACAGTCGGGACCCACCTGGTTGAAGCGTACATAGCGTTGTCATTCTGGTCGCGAACGTGTACGTACATACTGGTCGATGTAGTGGCACGTACGTACAGCGGCCAGGGTGCAAGAAAGTAAATACGACCACATACGTACATACGAGCGGGGTCTCGAACGCCTACTCACGCATACGTACGGCCAGGGCTCGTGTACATGGTTGGGTCGGAGCGGAGAAACTACATCATCGTCGTGTTCATGGGGAGGCAACGGAATGCGTCGTGTTCATTGGGAGGCAACGAAACACGTGGGAGCCAACCGGTTTGGACGGAACAGCCGATGGAAACGAGGCTTGGCGTACCGCATAATGGATGAAACGGCCTTGTGTTTGACCGGCCACGTTCGAAATGGGATCTTGTTCATCGGGAGGGGTCTGGCATACCGCAAAACGGAGGAAACTGACTTCTACTGGACCTCCTATGATCGAAACAGGGTCCTGATGATCGGGAGGGGTGTGGTGTACCGCAAAACGGAGGAAACGGACTTGTGTTGGAGCGCTACGGTCGAAACGGGGGTCCTGTTCATCGGGATGGGTGTGGCGTACCGCAAAACGGGACTCCACAGGATACTATTCATCTCCACCGTCGACCTCCTCCCGCCTCCACGGGTTACTGTTCATCCACCGTCGACCTCCTCCAGCCTCCACCTGCGACTGTTCATCCACGGGCTCCTTTTCATCCAGCCTCCACCGCGCGCTACTCCACCGGCTACTGTTCAACAAGCCCTCTGCATGGGATCCTGTTCAACCACACCCTCCTCGGGTTACTGTTCATCCAGCCCTCCACCGGCTACTGTTCAACCAACCCTCCACGGGGTCGTCCTGTTCATCCAGCCCTCCATGGGGTCCTGTTCATCCAGCCCCAACCGGCTCGCTTGATCGGGGTCATGTTCATCCAGAGGCAACACCACGGGGTCCTATTCATCCACCCCCACCGGGAACTGATCATCCAAACCCCCCAGCAACGCTCACTGTTTATCCAGAGGTAGCATCGATCGGCTTCAGTTAGCAATAGTAGCGAAGGAATCGCTCGATCGGGTTCAGTTAACAGCCATCGATCGATTGCTCGGGTTCAGTAACGCGTAGCCTGTAGTGCAATCGCTCGGGTTCAGTAGGCTAACGCCTCGCTCGGGTTCAGTTAGAGCCCAACGCCTCGCACCCACGCGCGTGCGTATACGAGAGAAACGCGCAAACCTCTATGCATCGCTCAGCCCCGACCACCCACCGTAACCGAGAACACCCCAATATTTTCCTCACCCTCGCTTCTGCCACGATTTTTTTCGTCATGGACGGCCCAAAGAATGTCATGCAGCTGCGTCTTCGGCCCGCACAAGACGAAAAGCCCATTTTTTGTCATGATTTTTTGTCATAGAAGTAGGAGCCCACCACATCTATGATGATACCAGGTTTTGTCACAATTATCGTCATAGAAGTGTCAAAAGTATGACAGAAAAAAATTTCATTCGGCCCAAAATGTCACGGATGATTCATTTTTTGTATAGTATAGGGGATCGCAACAGTTTTCGAGGGTAGAGTATTCAACCCAAATTTATTGATTCGACACAAGGGGAGCCAAAGAATATTCTCAAGTATTAGTAGCTGAGTTGTCAATTCAACCACACCTGAAAGACTTAATATCTGCAGCAAAGTTTTTAGTAGCAAAGTAGTATGGAAGTAACGGTAACGGTGGCAAAAGTAACAGTAGCAGTTTTGTGATGATTGTAATAGTAGGAATGGAAAAGTAACTTAGCAAAGGTCAATATGTGAAAAACTCATAGACAACGGATCAGTGATGGATAATTATGTTGGATGGCATTCATCGTGGAACATTTACAACCTAGGGTGACAGAGAACTAGCTCCAATTCATCAATATAATGTAGGCATGTATTCCAAATATACATACGTGCTTATGGAAAAGAACTTGCATGACATCTTTTGTCCTACCCTCCCGTGGCAGTGGGGTCCTAATGAAAACTAAGGGATATTAAGGCCTCCTTTTAATAGAGAATCGGAACAAAGCATTAGCACTTAGTGAATACATAAACTCCTCAAACTATGGTAATCACCGGAAAGAATCCCAATTATTGTCACCTTGGGGTATGCGGACCATAACACGTAATAGGTGTCTACAACTTGCAAGATAGGATCAAGAACACAAATATATTCATGAAAACATAATAGGTTCAGATCTGAAATCATGGCACTCGGGCCCTAGTGACAAGCATTAAGCATAGCAAAGTCATAGCAACATCAATCTCAGAACATAGTGGATACTAGGGATCAAACCCTAACAAAACCAACTCGATTACATGATAAATCCCATCCAAACCATCACGCCCAGCAAGCCTACGATGGAATTACTCACGCACGATGGTGAGCATCGTGAAATTGGTGATGGAGGAAGGTTGGTGATGATGATGGCGACAAATCCCCCTCTCCGAAGCCCTGAACGGACTCCAGATTTTCCCTCCCGATGAAGAACAGGAGGTGGCAGCGGCTCCATATCGCAAAACGCGATGAATCCTTCTCTCTGATTTTTTTTCTCCCCCAATAGAGTTATATGGAGTTGGAGTTGAGGTCGGAGGGGCTCCAGGGGGCCCACAAGCCTACGGGCACGCCCCAGGGGGTGGGCACGCCCCCAGGGCTTGTGGCCTCTGGGTGGCCCCCTCTGGTTGATTCTTTCGCCAATATTTTTTATATATTCCAAAAATATTCTCCATAAATTTTCAGGTCAATCCGTGAACTTTTATTTCTGCATAAAAATAACACCATGGCAATACTGCTGAAAACAGCATCAGTGCGGGTTAGTTCCATTCAAGTCATGCAAGTTAGAGTCCAAAACAAGGGCAAAATAGTTTGGAAAAGTAGATACGATGGAGACGTCTCAAGATCCAACACTTTTCACTCGTGTTGTTGACAATCATTTTTTCGTTTGTCAAATCTATGTGGATGATATTATCTTCGGTTGTACTAGCAATGCTTGTAGCTTAGAATTCGGGAAAATGATGTCCATTAAATATCAAATGTCCATGATGGGTGAACTGAAATTCTTTCTCGGGCTGCAAATTCGTCAACAAGCAAATGTCATTTTCATTTCTCACCCGAAATATCTGAAGGAGTGCTTGAAGAAGTTCAAAATGCAAGATTCAAAAATTAAAAGCTATAAAACTCCAATGCCCACGAATGGTAAGCTTGATCCAGATGTGTATGGTAAGGATTACGATCAGAAAGCCTATCGTTCGATGATTGGATCTCTTCTTTACCTCTGTGCATCCAGACCTGACATTATGTTCAGTGTTTGCATGTGTGCCTGCTATCAATCTGCACCGAAATAATTGCATCACCAAGCGGCCAAGCGCATTCTGAGATATTTGACTCACACCCCACCTTAGGTTTATGGTATCCTAAGGGAGCACAATTTGATCTTTTTGGTTATTCAGACTCAGACTGTGCTGGTGACTTGGTTGATAGGAAATCTACTTCGGGGACATGTCATTTCCTCGGTAGATCATTGGTCTGTTGGTCTTCAAGGAAGAATAATTATGTATCTTTTTTCTACGGTTGAGGCCAAATATATTGCTGGTGGTGCTTGTTGTACTCAGTTACTGTGGATGAAGCAGATTCCTCTGCATTGTGATATTGAGAGTGCCATCAAAAGTGCACACAATCCTGTGCAGCATTCTCGCACGAAGCACATTTCCATCAGACATCATTAAGCCTCTCGACGAGAAAAGATTGTTATCAATCACGTGGCTCGAGAGGACATTGTTATGAATCACGTCAAGACCGAAGACAATCTAGATGATATATTCACCAAGCCTCTCGACAAGAAAAGATTCTGCGCGTTACTGTCTGAGCTAAATATCCTGGACTTTGCAAACATGCAGTAAGATGGTCTCGGCACCAATGCTAACACTTCCACATCTTAGAAGGAATGGGTGCATAACACTCGAAGAGTCTGAAACTTTCGACAAAGTGAATGTTTCTTTCTGAGAGTGAATACATTAACGAAGAACTAGACTAACAGGGTACCACTATAATTGTGCGACGCTTGGGGTCATACAGTTCTTATGCGGTGGGTTATGCCACCACAATTTTCTTTCGTTGGATTTCTTTTCAATTCGATGGATTTGGTTTATGTCCGAATGCATTTCTCTCATAGCTATTTGTTCATGTGTTTGTGTTTCTTCCTGAGTGGAATGCCTAGGACCCTGTTTTCTCTCTGATCTATCTCTCCTAGTCTATGTTGTTCCATTACAAATGCTCAATTTGATCTGGAACGAAACTTATCTGGTGTCCTTAACCATGATTAAGATTCGGTCCGAACATTAATCTGTTTTGGCGAAAGCCATCCAAAATTTGGGGTTTCCTGCCCAAGTCAGGACCACGATCTTTGACGGTTGCCACGTGCAACATATCAACTGCCAGTTCATTCCATCCGTTCAATCGCAATCGTCTCTGTCTTGATACCGTCCGATCAAAATCCTCAGCATGCGGTTATTTCCATTCGCCTATATATAGACTGCATCGCTTCCTTCTTCTTCCTTTACTCAATTTCTCCTTGCTCTCTCTCTCTCCACCGAAACCCTCATCGTAGTGCTCCACCTTGAGCTCGACGCCAATGACCCCTTCACCGCTTAACTGTCGGAAAGAGGTCACCAGAGTCATTCCACGCCGCCTCAGGACATCTTCTTCCTCGCGCCGCCATAGTTGTTGCACATCACCGAGCTAGGGTGTGTGTAGTTCGTACTCGAACTTCCATCCATCATGATTCGAGTTCGTCCGCGGTTAATTTTCTCTGATTTTACCGCATATCGTAGATTTAAGTTTTTACCATCTGACCTCGTGTCCAAAATGGTCATTTCCCATCTGGGAAGGCTGCGACTATAAATAGCCACCCCGCGTCGGCTTTGTCTAGTGGCTGCTCTGTTTGATTCTGAGAAGATTGTTGAGCAACTCATTCTCTGAGCGATTTGAGTTTAAAATCCACTGAGAGAAAAAACCATAGAGCCGAAGAATTAGATAGTGGTCAGCATCACAGGAATCTAAGTTTAGTACGCTCCGCCTATTAGTCTTGAGAGCTGCAAACTCTCTAGACGGTTAGGTGTCAATTTCTTCAGAGACCAAGAGTAATTGTGATTCTCGAAGAACAAGTCTGTGAAGGTTAGGAGATCTCCTTCAAGTATCTACCACAAGTGATTGGCACCAGTTGACGAATCGATTATCGATGAGAATAGGTGAAGAGAGTTTATCTTTCGTGTTAAGTCACAGCCCCTCCAACCAGACATAGTCCTTGTACAAAAGGACGAACTGGTCACACAAATACCTTGTCGCCATCGAGCATCTTCGGTTACCTTTGTTACTCATTCCATTCATGTAATTTACTTTGATGCATGCATTAGTTTCCCTTCGGCGCTCTAATGTAGTTCTTCGTAGTTTACTACTCACTTATTTCGCTGCTGGGTTTTGAGAGATTTAAGTTTTTCGAAGAAAATTTATAACTCCCATTCACCGCCCCCCCCCCTCGATCCTGGTAGACATACTTCGTTCCTACAGGAATAGGAACCCCTCAAAAATAAAGTACATGACTAGGAGGTCTCATAAACGAGAGGGCAACATCTGACGGATCCTATTCCATGCGCTAGTCAGGGGATAGCTACCAACGCGCACCCCCGCCCGCATTAATGTGCCGCCCGTTAGTCATTTTTGCCTTTATTTTTCTCCATTCCAATTCACCTTTTCTCTATGTTTTCTTTTTCCTTTATATTTTCTATTTTCTTTTTCTCATTCACGAACTTCTCCAAATCATGAACATTTTTCAAATTGATAAACTTTTCCAAAAAATGTGAAATGTTTTCATATTCGTGACCTTTTATGAAAATCAAGAACAATATTCAAAATAATAAGCGTGACATAGCAATTGCAGGCTTTTCTAGGGGCCAGCCTAGCTAGACTTGAAAGAAGTCCATATTTCACCCCCAATTGTGACCCGATGGACGAATATCCCTTTGAACTCTGATTTGGTATGATTTTAACCCTAAAATCTTCAAAACCGGATAAATGCCCCCAAAGTTGTTTTGCTGCTGGTTTTAGAAGATGAGTAGTCATTGGCACTTTTAACGTGGCACCTACAGCTTGTTATTGGTTCCACCGGACCAGTCACTCCATTCCTTAGCCGCAGTGGACCAGCACAGTCGATCCATCAGCGAATGGCGACGAGGATGCGTGCGCACCCATCGGATCTCGCCGCTGGGCCCCCAGCGAGTCTTGCCGGCGGGAGCACCGCATTGGATGGTCACGGTCGGTAGCTGCTGGCAAAGTGCCCCGAGCACCACTACAGGCGCCCTTGACGCAGCCCACCTCCATGTGCCGCACAGGCACACTGTTGTCGCTGCCATGTTCTTGGGTCGCTGTTTTTGTAGATATAGTAGCAGAGTTTGTGTGAGCATAATAGTAGAGTTTACAAAATACAGTAAAATCAGGGCGTTAGGCACCGATCAGGCTGAAGCCTAGCATCATTTAGACAACGTATGAGTTAAGTGAAATAAAATCCAGACAAAGTATTGAAAGTAATCAAAATGTTATATATGTTTTCTTCTGCTAAACTTCATACTGCTTGTAAGAAAAATATGAGTATAACCAACTTGTCTTGCTCTGTTTTCACGGTTCAGTGTTTCTAAATGTACTCAAGACCTTACCTAAATATCAAGTCCACAACTTAATACAATACCGGTACCCATTTCCATCAATATGGACAATGCTAACATAAGCAGAACAGAACGTGACTAAGCGACAATGAATGCACCATCTTTAGGACATAATTCACACATCATCGGGGCATCATCATCAGACCATTTCAGTTCAAACATTTGAACTCCAAAGTCTGAAACTATGTCCTCATCCTGCAGAGAATTGAGTCCCTGTAAAAGCAGCAGTCGCCCCCCCCCCCTCACGAGTAGTACTTCTACTCGGCCGCAGAAATATAGAAAATACAGTAAAAGGAACACGATTTGCTCTCTAGTATACATCACATCTGCATGATCCATCAAACTAATCACATGTATATGGAGTATATCCAACAGCTCATGGCGTTGCTAACACACTCGTCAAGGCATCCCTTAATGAAACAAACACACATCATGGCGTCACTTATGGGTGTCCTCTCCGCACAATGAACAAAACATGGCATGGAAGAAAGGCTCTACGAAAACCCTATATTGTGCACCCTGGTAGCCCTACAAAACAAAGGAGGCAGGACAAAAAATGTGGGGCACTAGGTTCGCATTATGTAGCTCCGTCCATGGCTTCAATCAGATCGTGAATTAGTGCCCCGATCATGAGTTGTGCCGGCGGCGACGGCGACTGGCGAGAAGCGGCCCAAGGAGGTGAAATGACCAGGAGATTCGACTTGGCGACCAGGGTAAAGCGACACAACCAAACCATGCCATGTGAGCACCCTTTAACGGGAAACCGCCTAAAATCAGCATCAAAACCACTCAAGGGGGACATTTACCCGGTTTTGGAGATTTGAGGGTCAAAATCATACCAAATTGGAGTTCAGGGGGTATTCGTCCATCACACTACATTTGGTTTTTTTTTTTTCGAGACAACACTACATTTTGGGGTTTTTTTTTTGAGACAAACTACATTTTGGGGTGAAATATGGACTTCTTCCGCTAGACTTTAGGCCAGGCAAAGCCCATCACTTCGGTAACAAAGCCCAAGTTGAAAGTCACTAGCGGCCAGAGCCCTCCTTTTGTCTGTTCTAAGAAAAAGAAAAAGCCCTTCTCACCTGTTGCGTGGTTTCCCCAAGTCGCTCTCGCCGATGGATCGATTCCGGCCTCTCAGGCGGATCCAGGTGGAGCCCGAGCGCGCTGACCCGCCCCCTCCCCCGCCGGCGGTGGCAATCGGCGAAGCGGCGGAAATGGTTCCCGCGGCCGGGATGCTCATGGGTGCCAAGGTGCGGCGCCGCGCGGCCGTCTACCGCGACTGCAAGGGCGACTACATCGGCGTGCACAGCGACCCGTGCCTGGCCAAGATCCTGTCCAAGCAAGGTGCCGTGCCTCTCTTTCTGCACCATTGATTATTTCCGAGTAGTATACTTTGAGTGTGGTCTTGTTGGAGATCGACTGATTCGGTTCGTGGTAGTCTTCTGAAATGGATCCGGTGCGTTCGGTAGTCCCCATGTGAATTTACCCGGTGTGAATTGCGCTAACTTGAATGGTCAAATCACATCTTGGGTTGTCTGAACTTGGCGAGTTTAGCCCGGTAGCAGAGCGATTGGATCAAATATTTTATGTGTATCTTTGTATGATATAATAAAGGGACTAGAGTTCTACTGCATTTTATGTCTTTTTCTTAGTGTCCTACTCCCTCTGTGAAATATAAGAGTGTTTAATCACTAAAATAGTGATCTAAACGCTCTTATATTTCTTTACGGAGGGAGTACTTGTCAGTTCTGCCATTACTGCATTGACAGGTGGTGGGGTGCAACATGCTCCCTCCGTCCGGAAATACTTGTAGATACATCTATTTTTATCCATTTCTCCGACAAGTATTTTGGGACGGAGGGAGTAGTAACTAATGGTATCTTCTCTATGCATTCTTGAATATTAAGTATTCCCTCCGTTCTTAAATGTAAGTGTTTTTAGAGATTTCAATATGAACTACATACGGATGTATATAGACATATTCGAGAGTGTAGATTCACTCATTTTGCTCCGTATGTAGTCCATATTGAAATCTCTAAAGAGACTTGTATTTAGGAACGGAGGGAGTACTGATCTAGCGCATTATCGTATGCTCCTAGCTGTGTAAGTCTGAAAGAGTATGCACCATATGTATGGCCATTGTTGGTTGTCGCTAGCAAGTGTCCTGTTCGTGGACAACACCGCGAGCATTCGGTACCGCATAACCTCAGTCCGTAAGCATGTAAGGTGATCCTTGGTATATTGCAGGGGATAACAAAGTTCTATTTGCGGACAAGGTGTTGAAGTTCACTCAGTCAGGAAAGATGAAAAGGCGCATCCTTGTGATCACAGACTTTGCTCTCTACCTTGTCGACCCTGATGCTGATATATTGAAGAGAAGAATAGCACTTGCAGCTGTTGATAAGCTATGTATAAGCAAGCTCAGTGATAACTTCTTCGCAATCATTGTGCCGACCGAGTATGATTGTTTAATGGCCAGCACTAGAAAGAAAGAAATTGTTGATGTTATAGTTAAGGCTATCAAGAGCACATCTGAGTATGAACCTGAGGTGGCTTCCTCTAACAGGTAAAAGTTTTCTTATTAAGCTTACACATTGCTTCCTGTAACCATAACGGTTAGTTTGTACATTTGTGTCTCACACTTTTGCCCAAGGCTTCATGTTAATAATTGCACCTGGCCCAAGGCTTTGATTCAAAATCTTAGATGTCTGCAAACATCTACTGCTTTTAGTGGTGTGCTAGTCCAGTTCTTCAATGCTGTCTTTCTGCAGGTTTGAGTACCATGCTGCTGCCGAAGTGATTAAAGAAGTTGAATTTGAAGAAGCTGATGGTACGTATTATTGCTGACATTGCAGTATATTGCACAATGTGTTATGAGCATGCCCTTCGTTTTATCATTATTAAGGGTGGCTGAGACATTTAGTAGGTTTCATGGGACAAGCTACCGTTTCCATTGATTCTTGATTGATTAACCTAATCTATATCTCTTCTCTATTACACAAGAAGTGTAAAATGCATTCTTTTAATTGCCATTGCTCCTACTAACAACTACTTCCTCCGTTCCAAAATAAGTGTCTCAACTTTGTACCAATGACACTTATTTTGGGATGGAGGGAGTATATTGAAATGTTTTGCTCGATGGATTCTCATGTTCTGCAATTCCCAATCCAGGAAGCGTTAAAACTAGGATCACCCTCAAGGAGAAGCCATGATTCAGAATCATTTTGGTAGCTCCCTGTACAATGTATAGCTCTTGTAATCTCGGTGGATTCTTATATTCACTTTGTGCCCCAAAGTTGAAAGACGCACTATTCTTTTGTTGTATACTGCATTCTATTTTCTTGCTTTTGTACCTGGAAGATGTGACCTGCCATTTTGAGGACCCATGGTCGAATCTATGGAATTTTGGTGTTATCATGACACTTTATACTACTGTGGATTTTCTGTTATCATGCCATATTTGGAGAATATAACTTTTTTTTGTGTGTGATGAATATAACACGTCGAGCTAGCCCGTCGTGCGCTACATATACAACCATCTTCCTAGTTTTTTTTTTTTGACTGCAAATAGACTTTATTTCTCAAATAATATACATGTCATTTACAAGCAGATGAGAAATAAAATCAGGGATCTCATCATCCCAAGAACTCGAGGATCCAGTAGTAAAAGAGTTCTTTGCTAATTCATCTGCCACCTGATTGGCCTCTTTATAGCAATGTTTGAAGGATATGGACGCAAAGTCCATCATAAGTTGTTTACACTCTGTGATGATAGCTACCTCCGGGCCTAAATAATCATCAACTTGGTTCAGCGAGTCCACTGCGAACGAACAATCTGATTCAATTTCTATGTTGTTGCATCCAATGTGAGTTGCCAAGTATATCCCGTTTCTGATGGCAGTTAGCTCAGCTGAGTCAACTCCACTGATGTTTGGAACAAACCAACTTGCTGCAGCAATAAAATCACCCCGGTCGTCCCGAGCCACAACACCACAAGCACCTGAAAGTGTTTCATACTGAAAGGAAGCATCAACATTTATCTTCACGATCCCATATCTCGGTTTCCTCCACATGTGGTCATTCTTCCTTATTGGTCCTTTGGGTATAGTTGACCTGAGATAATTTGTCGCCAAAACCTTGATGGCTACTGCAGTTTTTTCTGGCGTTTGGACTTTGACTCCCTTTACTATCTGTCGGCGCTGCCACCATATATACCATGCTGCTACAACAGCAAGCTCCGCCGTTGGTACCTCCGCATCATTGCCCCGAAGCTTTGATAAAATTTCCATCGTAATAGATCCTGATCTGTCCTCGGCGACAGCTTTCCGTATGACTTGTAGCAAGCCCAGCCGCTCCCAAACATCCGTCGCTCGTCAGCACCTAAATAAGCAGTGTTGAATGTCTTCCGCTCCGACTAAACAAACTGGACATTGAGCTGAGCATGGAATGTGTCGGCTTGCTAATACACCAAAGCATGGGAGGGCGCCATGCAAAACTTTCCATGCAAAATGTTTTATCTTCCTTGCTATTTTCAGCTTCCACATATCCTTCCAAACCGAGTTTATATTTTCTGTACCTTGCCCATCAGCTCGCACCCACTGTGCCCCATGTTGATGTTCAAACTCCTTATGATAAGCCGATCGCACGGAAAACGTGCCTGATCGTGTATAGTTCCAAGCCACAAAGTCTTCCGTCAAGTGATAATACCATCTTCTGAGAAGGCTGGGAGTAGTATGTACTAGGGAAAATGGAATATTAATTAAGGAGCTTAGAGTACATAGGAGCGGCCCAACTAGCCCGCCAACAAAAATGGCATCAATCGCGCCTCACTCTTTATGAGCTTTAGAATGAAGAACAGTGGCGTCGATTTCTTTTGAGACTCTAGCGTTCCTCTCATTCCAGCCCTTGACATGTTGGTTCATCAAGCGCTCATTGGGCCACCGAGAGTTGAGAGATGAAATACCTGCAAAGCGTATACTGTTGCTGATAGCTGTACCCTTGTGGCTACGTCACGTGGGACGTCAGGTTCTGTTTATTTAGCGCATAATTAATCCAGCCACGGATCAGGTAATCTGAAGAAGAAGAATAATCCGAGTGCGTGCATGCCGTTGCTCAAGTAGCAGGACCGAAACGGCATGGTTCTAGTGACTGTGATGTGCTTGCTCATCTTTTGCTATGGTGAAAATTTTCAAGTCCTTGAAAACAAGACAAAGAGAAGTTGTGTTTTGCTTCAAAGATGGCATCACTAATCTAAGTGTGTTTTCTTTTCTTATCAGTAATTAACAAGTGGGCATCTTTATCTTTAAACAAAGAGTGGTGGCTCATAGATACATACATGCATGCATAAAAGCAGGGGAAAAGACAATCACGTCAGCAACGAATGTTGTTTTCACAACAATTGACTAGTTGACACCTTGGAGAGGAGGCGCTATTCTCCAATCAAATCAAACAATATACTCTTCCCCGAAAAAAGAAAAATATCAAACAATATACTCCATGTTGTATTTTTATTTCCATCAATATCTTTTGACATAGTATGGCACTGTACCAAAGAGATAGATAGATCTTCCAGAGGTTTCCCCTCCGTCCATAGGTCAAGATCACTAGATCCGGGCCTGCTGGCCGCTGGCGCTACGGAACTGTAACCGGCAGGCAACAACCAGTTGTCGACCCTGGCACGAGCCCAAAGGCCATGCGCACACACACGCACGCATCTAATCTGGCTGGCTGGAACCGAAACTGAATGGAGGGCGACCGACCACGGCCCCAAATATCACACGCCTTTCCATCCTCGTAGTGGAGGATCTAGGGGACACATCATGCACAGGCCCCTACTCGCTACCAACCCAGCAACGGGAGGAGGAGGCGAGTTGCGTCGTCGCGTCGCGTATGTTTGTGCTCGCCCACCATCGGGCTGACGGCGACGCCCATCGCCGCGGCTTGCTGTCACCGTTGATCCGCGACTTGCTCTGGACCGGCTTTCCTTCTCCTTTAATTAATTGCGCGAGCAGTACCAACACCTCTCGGATTTCTTAACGGGACACTGTGCTTGGGGTGTAATCATGGGAACTGGACTCAACGTCACGAGCCATAAGTACTAGTAGTACCGCGGTCATGGGTAGTAAGATTATGCATGATGTTGACCACACGGATCCGAGCAATGCTACATCTACACAAAGGTTGTTATCGTGATTAACGTAGGAGCTGAGATGGCAGTTTTTGTTTGGAGGAAATTAGGGAGGGGGGCCCACCCAGTTGAAATCGGGGGGCGAAGAGATTAGTTTTATAGAGAGATTACGTAAGTCTTCGTAAGGCTTTACGTAGATGTAGCATTTTTGCACGGATCCTCTTCGTCCTGGTGTGTTTGCTCGGGTAACTCTAATGCACGATCTCAAATCGTGCGCCCCTGTCCGTTTAAACTAAAACGGACAGACGACATGGCCAACGTGCGACTGCATCCGTATATTTCGTTCGTTTGGCGTCTGGCCCGCTTCATTTCCGGCGCATACCTGCGTCCACGCGGACGGACCCGCACGCGCCCGCTCCGTGTTCGCCTTGGGCAGCCGGCCACCTAAATCTCACCGTTCACATTGACTGCGCACGGGCGGGATGCCCCACCTAGCAGCCACCTCGGCCGAGCGGTCGCCGGCCTTCTTAATGTGGAACCCATGGACCGGTGGGAGTCCACATTTCCACTTCCGACGACACGTGCCTCCTCGAGCCCCAACATCCAAACTCTAGCTCGCCGCTCCTCCACCTCTTCCGTCGACCATCATGGGATGGCATTGGATCCCCGGCCGCAAGGGCAAGCATGACAGCGTGGCCGGGTCATCCTCCGGCCGTCGCTGTCGCTCTACTCCTTCACATCCACCTCCACCACCCGCCTTCCACATCGCGCCACCGGCGGCCGGATCTCGCTTCCGCCCGTACGTCAAGGCGGAGGTATGCAAGCGTTATTGGGAGAACGCGCACGCCGCTGCCGTGGACGGATGTGCACCTTCCCAATAACTGGCACCTCTCTGCGAATTGGGTGCCCATTCCCTCGATCCGGTTGAGCGACCGGCCCGTCGGGAGGAGATCAACCGATGTTGCGCCCGCCTGCCGCCGGACCTCATCGGCGGCTGGAGGTACGCTGTCGACTTCCCCCTGTGGGATACATGGCTCCATGACGAGCACGACATAGGCCAACAGTCTTTCTTTGCCGGTCGTGCTCCGAGCCTACCGCGGTCGTGCTCTGAGTGCCGCGCGCGTCGCCACAGTCGCGCGGGCGTAGGCTGGTTCGCAGCCTGACTCCGAGGCCATCGTCGTCGCCGTCACCACCACCTCCCGCTTCATTGACACCCGAAGAGGAGCAGGAGCTCATGAGGAAGGTGTTGGAGGACTTCGTCCGCACCCACGGCGAGCGCCAATGGCAGGGCCTTGAGGAGATGATGGCCCTGTCAGCTGCTGGCGATGTCGCCTTCCCAGAGCTGGGCACCTTTGTCAACGAGGAGGCCATGGAGGAGGCGCCGACGTCGGATGGAACCCGGCCTTGGTCGGGCAGTCCTGGATGTGAAAGGAGACCGTGCCGTGCACGCCCGAGGTGGACGCCGGTCAGTGGTCATCATCCCTGCCGCGCGAAGAGGTCGTGCAGGTGCCTCCGGCCTGGCAAGGGCCACCATGCCACCTCTAGCAGCCACCTCCATACGTTGACCTCGCCGGCGACGACGACAATGACGACGACGACGAGTAGACGTTAGCAGCGGGCCTTATCCAGTTTTTTTTAATGTTTTTTCATGTTAATGTGGTGAAATTGTCTGATGTGGACGTTTTAATGTTTATACTAATGTTTTCATGTTATTTACAATGTTTATTTGGGTTTTTTCGTTAAATTAAGTACGAATAAATGCACAGTTTACAATGCGGTCGGTCCATTGAGTGCACTGACGGCCGCACGATCATAAGCGGACGACCGTGTCCGATTTTTCTATCCCAAACGAATGAAATCCGGATAAAACGGATGTCCATTTGGGTCATTGGATTGGAGTTGCCCTAGCCCGCGTTCACTGCTAGTGCCACTTAGCAAAGGCATTTTGCAGTGCTCATGGGAAAATTCCACCAACCTTTTGTGCCTTGTGCTCGCCACTACTACCACCATATTGTACTATATTTTCCTTGTCCAGACCACGAGGAGTAGACAGACACCATGTGTGCGAGCAGCGGACGTGTACAGTGCCTAACATGGAATTCTGCATATTTACAGCTAGACATCAACCAGGTCACCTCTGTCACCTCATTTCTTTACACAAAACTGAGACCTTGACACATGAGCAAACTATTCTATCCAGAGATAAACTTTCCAACACGACAAGATTTGGTGCCCGGATCCACACTTTTTTGCCCTGCCCTGCCCTGCCCTGCAAAATGGTCCTCTCGTTGTATTTCCTCCTTCCTCGCTTTCCCGGCCGCCTCAATAAGTATAAAAAAAGCGGCAAACTTTACACGAGCGCAAATGCCACACGGCTTCTCCGCGTGTGGCTCTTGTCGTTGTGGGTTTTCCTCGCTCACCTGCATCATCCTTGGGCTTTGGCCTATCCCTGATCCGGAACGGAGATATCCTGGGCATATTCTACCGAGATATACATTGGACACAGAAAAATAGCATTCTTCTTCTTTTGATAGTGCCAATGGACACGCGTTCCCAAGATAAATGGTACTGCCATCATATTGGCTATGGGTCTTCGCTCAGAAATGAGAAAGAAGGATACAACGGATACGAGGATATAAAGCAGCGTCATTTTTTTGGACTAATCGACGTCGACTAGGAACAAGCGCAAAGAAGCATCAACAACTCGTGAGAACGACATGGCGTGGTTGTTTGGAGACCTAGGGCAAACTTAAGAGTCCCTAAAACATCTTCAACAGATCCTCAATAAATCTCCTTCCTCTCCCCCACCCCCTTCTTTCTCAATAAGGGGCTCCCAAGATACGCAGGATCATGGCAGAAGAATCAAGGGAGATTTCCTTTTCTCATATTAGTCGTTCACAAAATAATGTAAGTCACGCGCTCGCTGTACGGACGTAATACCTCGCCCACGGCGGTTTGGTTGCATTTGGGCCTAGACTGTATTGTAAACCTTTCAAAGGCTGAGAAACCTCCTTGAGTTAATGAATCTCCCTTTGCCCCGCAGAAAAGAAGAAAAATAAGGGGCTCCCAACAAGGCCTCCTTTGGTAGACAAGATGCAAAAAACGCAGGAAAGAAGAAAACATAGACATTTAATAGGAATACAATGTGAAAACAAGGAATTGAAAAATGTAGCAATTTTGCGGACTTGTGTTTGGTTCACAAGAATAGAGAAAATACAACAATCCTAATAAACATAGTAAAATCAAAGTCAAACCACATGAAAAGTTAAAATTAGCATATTATTATGCCACTTATTTTCTTCCATTTTTTCTTTGCTATATTCCTTTGTACCAAAGGTTTGAATAGTGCCATCATAGGAAAGTTTCCTTTTCCTATCCATTTCCTTTGAACCAAAGGAGGCCTAACAGTTTTCAAGTTACTAGGATGATTGCTTTCGCAGGTTCCCAATAATCTAAACTTGCATATTACGACATAGGCATCTCCATATTGCCATCATGATAACTCAATGCAGATTCAAACACACATAATTCAACATCATTTATAATCCATAATTTATGAATAGAAACTTGAATTCAGAGTATAATTTAAACATAGCAAATGATCCGAATGCATCAAACTAAACATGAAGAAACTTTTTGCCCATGGAGCTCCCACAAATGCTCAACAAGGTCATAATGAAGTTGTTCATACCTCGAAGTTGACACTGGACTACTAATACCTCACTTTCTTTCCTATGAAATGTGGGTCCAAGTGAAGGGTCAAAAGCAAAAGTAGGATCACTTGACTCCTACACAGTCTTAGTCTTAGGCTTCAGCTGAACCAAAAGCGGTATTGAACATGCGGTGCACTTGAAGAAATCCCTCGAGTCGGTGTTCACTGCTTTGATGCTTGACATGCGCCATATAAAGTTCCCTCCCCTCATTCCCATGTCAGAAGTATTCTGGCTGGTCTCACTTGTCCTTTGTTATCATGGCATGCATGAACACGCACACTATCATGATGCGCCACAAATGCTGTTGGTGCCTAAATCTTGCAGGGCCAAAAAATGGCAAATCAAGCTTGCAGTACCCCAAATGCCCGCTAGACATCCTTTCTACATGCTTGTTGGCGCCTCACAAAGTTAGTTCTCTCGTTACCTTGAGGTGTTGATATTGTCTTCACAGATGTGAACTATGAAAGATATATGCCATCAACAAGATAGTATACCATGTTGTATTGATGAACATTGACTTAAAACTTCACAATACGGATCTAAATGTAGCAGACCCGTTGACTAAACCTCTTCCACAAGCAAACCATGATCGGCACCAGAACTCCATGGGTGTTAGATTCATTACGATATAAACTAGATTATTGACTCTAGTGCAAGTGGGAGACTATTGGAAATATGCCCTAGAGGCAATAATAAAATGGTTATTATCATATTTACTTGTTCATGATAAATGTTTATTATTCATGCTAGAATTGTATTGACCAAAAACTTAAATACATGTGTGGATGCATCAACAACACTCTGTCCCTAGTGAGCCTATACTAGACTAGCCCATTGATCAAAGATGGTCAAGGTTTCCTATTTATGGATGTGATTTATCATTTGATAACGGGATCACATCATTAGGAGAATGATGTGATGGACAGACCCAACCATAAGCTTAGCAAAACAGATCGTGTCTAGTTATTTGGCACAACTTTCTTCATGTCAAGTATTAGTTCCTTAGACCATGAGATCATGCCACTCCCGGATACCTAAATAATACTTTGTGTGCTATCAAACGTCACTTCGTAACTGGGTGATCATAAAGGTGCTCTACAGGTATCTCTGAATATGTTTGTTGGGTTGCATGGATCAGGACTGGGATTTGTCGCTCTATGTGACGGAGAAATATCTCTGGGCCCTCTCGATAATACAACATCACAAGGAGCTTCATGTGAATAATGAGTTTGGTCACGGGGATCTTGTATTATGGAACGAGTAAAGAGACTTGCCAGTAACGAGATTGAACTAGGTATGGAGATAGCGACGATCGAATCTCGGGCAAGTAACATATTGCTGGACAAAGGGAATTGCATACGGGATTAACTGAATCCTCAACATGATGGTTCAACCGATGAAGATCTTCGTGGAATATGTAGGAATCAATATGGGCATCCAGTATTGGTTATTGACCGAAGAGGAGTCTCGGTCATGTCTACATGATTCTCGAACCAGTAGGGTTGCACGCTTAATGTTCGATGCCGCTAAAGTAGTATTGGGATATTAATATGGTGAAGTCTGAATGTTGTTCAGAGTCCCAGATGGGATCCTTAATGTCCCAGGAGGGGCTCCCCACGTGTCTTGGTGGGCAAGCCACCTCCCTGGCCACCGCCCCCTCTCCTCGGATGAGGGGTCAGGGCTAGTTGGCCTCCTCCACCCCTATATAAATAGAATGAGGTACATGGGAGAGGGCTCACCCCTTTGCCTAGTCACAGCCCTCCCCATCTCTCCCTTCTCCTCGTCTCAATTTTGCTTGGCAAAGCCCTGCCAGTACTCCACCACCACCATCACCACCACGCCATGTGTTGGTTGTGATCCCATCTACTTCTCCCCCTCTCTTGCTAGATCAAGGAGGAGGATACGTCATCGAGCTGCGCGTGTGCTAAACTCGGAGGTGCCGTTTGTTCGATGCTAGATCGGTTTGGATCGCAAAGAGTATGACCATATCAACCATGTTATATGCGCTTCCGCCTTTGGTCTACAAGGGTACGTATACACAGTCCCCTCTCATTGCTATGCATCTCGTAGATTAGATCTGAGTGTTTCATAGGATTTATTTTTATTTTCATGCAACGTTCCCCATCAATTTGGAACTGTGGGGCTGACGCCGCCACAACCTCCGGATTGATAGGAGGAGGAAAAACGTCCATGGAGCGAAAAACATCAAGACTATGACTGCACATCACAACGATGGACAAGGGTATTGCCTCGAGATTACCCTCTTGAAAGTATGTGGATGTCACCTGATAACCCACAAGTATAGGGGATCGCAACAGTTTTCGAGGGTAGAGTATTCAACCCAAATTTATTGATTCGACACAAGGGGAGCCAAAGAATATTCTCAAGTATTAGCAGCTGAGTTGTCAATTCAACCACACTTGGAAACTTAGTATCTGCAGCAAAGTGTTTAGTAGCAAAGTAATATGATAGTGGTGGTAACGGTAACAAAAGTAGAGACAGCAGAAGTAATGTTTTTGGTATTTTGTAGTGATTGTAACAGTAGCAACAGAAAAGTAAATAAGCGAGAACCAGTATATGGAAAACTCGTAGGCACCGGATTAGTGATGGATAATTATGCCGGATGCAGTTCATCATGTAACAGTCATAACATAGGGTGACACAGAACTAGTTCCAATTCATCAATGTAATGTAGGCATGTATTGCGAATATAGTCATACGTGCTTATGGAAAAGAACTTTCATGACATCTTTTGTCCAACCCTCCCGTGGCAGCGGGGTCCTATTGGAAACTAAGGGATATTAAGGCCTCCTTTTAATAGAGAACCGGAACAAAGCATTAGCACATAGTGAATACATGAACTCCTCAAACTATGGTCATCACCGGGAGTGGTCCCGATTATTGTCACTTCGGGGTTGCCGGATCATAACACATAGTAGGTGACTATAGACTTGTAAGATAGGATCAAGAACTCACATATATTCATGAAAACATAATAGGTTCAGATCTGAAATCATGGCACTCGGGCCCTAGTGACAAGCATTAAGCATAGCAAAGTCATAGCAACATCAATCTCAGAACATAGTGGATACTAGGGATCAAACCCTAACAAAACTAACTCGATTACATGATAAATCTCATCCAACCCATCACCGTCCAGCAAGCCTACAATGGAATTACTCACGCACGGCGGTGAGCATCATGAAATTGGTGATGGAGGATGGTTGATGATGACGACGGCGACGAATCCCCCTCTCCGGAGCCCCGAAAGGACTCCAGATCAGCCCTCCTGAGAGAGATTAGGGCTTGGCGGCGGCTCCGTATCGTAAAACGCGATGATTTCTTCTCTCTTATTTTTTTCTCCTTGAAAGCCAATATATGGAGTTGGAGTTGGCGTCGGAGGGCTTCCAGGAGGCCCACGAGGTAGGGGGGCACGCCCAGGAGGGGGGGGGGCCACCCTCGTGGACAGGGTGTGGGCCCCCTGGTCTTCATCTTTGGCGAGGATTTTTTATTATTTATTCTAAGATATTCTGTGGAGTTTCAGGTCATTCCGAGAACTTTTGTTTTCTGCACATAAAACAACATCATGGCAATTGTGCTGAAAACAACGTCAGTCCGGGTTAGTTCCATTCAAATCATACAAGTTAGAGTCCAAAACAAGGGCAAAAGTGTTTGGAAAAGTAGATACGACGAAGACGTATCATCACCTAGAGGGGGGGTGTGAATAAGCGTTGTAAAATAATTACGGTTTGGCTTGAACAAATGTGGAATAAAACTAGCATTTAATTTGTCAAGCACAAGACCTAAATACACTAGGCTCAACTATGTTCACCAACAACTTATGCTAAGCAAGATAAACAACATGGGATAGCAAGATATATAACATGAAGCACTATGGCTATCACAAAGTAAGTGCATAAGTAAAGGGCTCGGGTAAGAGATAATCGAGGCACGTGAAGATGAGATGTATCCCGAAGTTCACACCCTTGTGGGTGTTAATCTTTGTTAGAGTGGTGTGGAAGCACAATGCTCCCCAAAATGCCACTAGGGCCACCACATTCTCCTCATGCCCTCTCACAATGCAAGATGTCGTGTAAGGTACCTTTGAGGGCGGTCACAGAACCCGTACAATTGGAAACCCTTGGGGGCGGTCACCGAACTCGTACAAATTGCTCGGGGCAATCTCCACAGCTTAATTGGAGACTCTGAAGCTTGCCCAAAGCTCTACACCACAATGTTTGAGCTTTGACAACACCAACCGTCTATGGCGCCAAAGCACCCAAGAGGAAAAGGCTCTAGGGTTCCCAAACACCCAAGAGTAATAAGCTCTTCAACTTTCACTTCCACGAATCCTCGTGGAGAACTCAAACTGATGCACCAAATGCAAAGGCAAGAGCACACATAGTGCTCAAGTCCCTCTCTTACAAATTCCACCACAATAACTAATGCTATGGGGGAGTATGAGAGGAATAACAAAGGAGATAACACAAAGAACTCCAAGATCTAAATCCAAAGGGTTCCCCTCACTTAGAGGAGAGATGGATTGGTGGAAATGTAGACCTACATCTCCTCTCTCTTCTCCCTCAAAAAGATGCAAGAATCATGGGAGGAATAGAGAGAAAGCAAGCTCCAAGAGGTCAACAATGGTAGGTGAAATTTGCTCAAGAACCCTTGGGGCCATTGGGGAAGAAGACCCCCTTTTATAGGCCCCCACGAATCTGCCCGTTATGCGCAGAAAAACACTAGAGCTGTACAACTGCTTGGATGAGCGGTACAACCTCTCCAGGCAGAAAAATCAGGGAATAGAGGTCTAGGCAATACAACTATCCATCACACCGGTTATAGTGGTTACTAAAGCATAACTGGAACAACCGTGCTGCCACCGCTCAGTTTCGCACCCAAACCCGGAAGGTATCACCCTCTAGCATTAGTTGGGGTGGCACAAATGCCAAAACAACTGTCCCACAAGTTACAAGAGTGGTTGTAGTGTCATTGCAGTACAACCGCTCGAAACACATTGGTTGTACAGGTTATTAAAACATTACCGGAACAGCCGTCCAGCCACCGTTGAGAACCGCTGCCAAACCCAAGAAGAGATATCCTCGGGCAGTGGTTGGGACGGTATAAGGACCGGTAGTACCACTCAACAAGGGAGTGGTACAACCGCTCAATTGCGCGGTACAACCACCCGGTGAGCCACAAGCAGTTGAAACAAGCATGACCAAAGCTGCCATAACTCCTACAAATGAACTCAGATTTCGACGAAGTCAAGCTTGATAGAAAGATAACGACAAGAACTTGGATATCTTCAGAACACGCAATAGTAATATGCCCATGATGTAGAGGTGTGCAACCTCCATGAGTGAATAACTGGCAAAAACTCCAACATAAAAAACACAATAGAGGATGTATATGAAATCCGTTTTGGATGAACTTGAGCTAGTCATGAAGATAACCACAAGCACTAAATCTCCCACAAAGAAAAGCCAAGCAAGAACCAAGAAATATGATGCCAAATATGCAAAGGTTTGAGCTCTTACAAACGATACAATCAAGCTACTCACTCAAGAGCCCACTTGGTAGAACCCACCGTTCCAGGCAGGTCCACATGATGTGTTCCCCCTTCAGCCCATGCTCTTTAGATTGCTAACTGTGTCAATCATTTTCTGGGTGCTCAATGACAACTTCTCCACTGGCTTTTGGGAAATCAGGCGTTTGGGTGGCTCGTTGATGAAGGGTGGCAAGTTTTCTTGAGTTCAGGGGTGTAAAACAAGCCATTGTGCCACTTTGGAACTGACTTGGGCATATGGATCTTGAAGAACTTGGTGGAAGGACAGATTTGGAGGTTTGCACCCCAAGGTCACAAATGTCGGTCCAGTTCTTTTGGACCTTGACCCAGAAGTAGCATAGAAACAACTCGAAACGGGGAGCTTTTCCAAGGTAGCACTCCCACAACATGATGAAGTTAGCGATGTACAGAATTGCGTTGGTGTTAGATGATGCAACTGACACCCATAGAAAAATAGGAGGCCATGCATGGGATGTGCAATGGGAAGCCCAACCCGTGGCCAATGAACTATTGGTGAAGAATATGCGCGTCTCCGGCTGACACATGAACGTTCTTAGTCCCTGGCAGTCTCCACCGCAACACCCCCTGTGGTGGCAGTGATCTCTGTGTGATAAGAGCCTCCAGGTGGTGGTCAAGAGTGGTGGATGGAAACCACTTCCCGATGGTCTCGCTCGGCTCTTTCTTCTCCCCGACAATGACGCCGGCCTGCCACATCTTGTGCTCGTCAACGGAGATGGTGTGGGGCCTGCTTTGACCACAACTCCGGTCGCGACATGCCTCGCCTTTCCCCATCACTTCAGAAATGGGGGAAGAGGAGGAAGAAAAGGGCTCGGACAACAGGAAGCGCAAGACAATGGCGTAGAGGATAGAGGAAGACAAAATATATCTACAGAGGAGGTGGAGAAGTGGATGGAAATGCTCTCGCTCCCCCTCTTTACATCTCACTGGGAAACCAAAAAGAAGGCATCCCTGGATTGATGCATGCCCATTTCCTTTGTGGTTTCCCACTTCACAAGGTATGGGCGCGGCAATCTAGGCTTTATCATCATGATGCGGTGGTCAAGGAAAAAACCAACGGGCAGCCTGACTGTCTTCTCACAAGTAATCAGGGGACATGGCTAAAACTGGATTGGCAATGCCTTGGTATCCAGAACTTCATACCGCGAAGACGAAACCATTGGCCACAAAGCCAAGGAATCTCAAGCCATGAAACCCTGAAATTTCAAACCGTGAAAACGCAAACTGCAAGCCGCATGACCTGGGGCCATGAAAACACAAGCCTAACGCAATGCACGCTGCAAAGGTCTGGGTCGCGAGGCCTCGACACCTTCCGCTGTAGTTGTGCCGAACCATGGAGACATCGCCCAGGAGGTCGTGCACTCGATATGCCCGAAGATCTCTGAAGCCGGACCCGTGAAGATGGACCGCGCTTGTCACCAATGTAGAAAGATCCCTCGTGAGTTTTCATTCTCAAGAACACAAGACTCCAACTCCAGACATGCTCGAGGGCTACTAATGGTGCAATACACCAGGGATGGCCCATCAGCTAGGATGCCAGTGTTGGGCCGGCCTCGAGGCCCAGTAGGCCTCATGAAGACGTAGCTCCAGGAAGCAGCCCAGGGGCCCGACTTGGAGCGATAAGACTATCTTAGCTTGCAGGACAAGACACCCTTGGTGAGAGGTCGGTTAGGGACCCCATACATCCTAGACCTTGTCCCATATATAATTCGAGGCTAGGGGTAGCCATTCCCATATACTCCATAGACCATTCTCTAGGTAGTCAGAATCCCCATCATCTTGTAGCCTCGCACGAGGTGCTCCCATATCAATACAAAACAAAGCATGCCATATGGTATTACTTAACCATGAGGGTCGAAACATGGATAACCCCCTTTGCAAACTCCCTTCTAGTACTTCCGGCCATGACCCTATCGAGATTCTGCCGCTGGTGTGCAAAATGATGTTCTATTTCTATTTCCGCAAGAAAGTTTGTTGCTTCCATATTTGATCCGTAAATTCTCTTATGCATTTCCATATCCACTCTTTTTTTGTATTACCTATGACGAATGCAAACTCTTCGCTCCGTTTTCATCTCTACAATCTCGCATCCAAATGGATTAGGGCTAATTACTGAAATATATTGTGGGTCTCTCTCCATCAGTTAAGGACATTACCAACACAATATCAAAATTAAAATATATCTGGACTCTAATGTCCTTCAACTGACAACCCAGGATGATGGTTTGCAGGCACCATGGACCCTAAGCCCACCTACATCGGTCACTCTCTCTATTTAGATTATTCGGTTTATACTGTATTGATACTTCAGTGATACGGTATGAAACTAAAATATGTATCGGTTTAGGTATATACCAAATTATTTTGTTTTGGTTTATGTATATACCATAATAACAAAAGTTGATGTGAATTTGCAAATGACACAATAATATTTTACAAATTTGTGACCCAAAACACATACATTTGTATACAAAACAATATAAAAATATATGGATGCATGGATTCATGCCTTGATGGTTGATCGTGCATGCAAATATGCACATCACATTTTGCTTTGTTTATAGAATAGACATGCTTAACATTTGTTTTGCGAGGAAATGACTACACTGGACAATACCGACTGCTTGTGTGGGTGAGTAAATGTTGGACAATATAAGCGAGACAAGCTCAGGTGTGAATGTTGCACAATGCAAGCGAGACGAACTCGCATACTCACGTGACCGACTGCTTGCATGGTTGTTCTCTAAAGAAATATAAACATTAGATTTTTTTTAGTTCGGTAAACCGTTCGGTTTTTAGGTATATTTCATAAGAACCAAAATTCAAAATGGTAAGAAAATCTCATATACCATACCAAAAAACAGAAACCACAAAAACGGTAAATTTGTTCATTTCGGTTTGTTTCGATATGGTTTTCGGGTTGGGTTCGAAAATACGAAGGGTGATATACATCGCTACACGCAGCGAGAACTAGTTCACCGGAAGGCAACCCTGCCAAACTGTCGTCACGGAATTGGTTCTTCGTTTTCCAAGCAAACGGAGAAGAGGATCAAAGAAGAATATGCTGGGAACCCAGAGGGTGCTCCTTTTCTGCTTCCGGTTGCTCCACGTAGCGCTTCGTTTTCGGTAGCTGTCGGCTCTTCCGAAGTTGTGATCGATTGGGACGTGCAGAAAATCGCATGCGCGCATCAGGAACGAAAGATCACGGTGCCTGTGGATGAGAACTCGCTTTCAGGCTGGCAGCCTGCGAAGAATAGAAAAGAGTATGTTGGCGTAGTAGATCAACGGAGTGTCATCGCCATTATTTTAAACCAATCGGCGGTGTACATTAAAATACCGAGCGAAGCCCCGAACCGAACATGACCGGGAGAGAGACAAGTCATTAGTTCGAAAGGGTTCTATATTTTGGAGAGAGTGGACGGGAAAAGTTTGATCTAGATTCTAGATTTCCATTCGAAAAGACCTAAAACAAATACTTCCTCCGTTTCCAAATATAAGTCTTTCTAGATATTCCAACAAGTGACTACATACGGAGCGAAATGAATGAATCTATACTGTAAAATATGTCTAAATACATCCGTATGTTGTAGTTCATTTAAAATGTCTAAAAAGACTTATATTTAGGAACGGAGGGAGTAGTTCCAGATCAGATGATCAAAGTATTATGAGTAAAATACCACTGTATTAGAGATACAGTTTCTGTGAGGAAACTTCATAACGACACATAGGCGCATCATTCCGTTCCATGTCAGATTATTGGCCAGCATAACTTCATTTCATATCATATCTAAGAGCATCAGTCAAGTCCTATTTACGTTCGCGACCGGCATCCGACCAACGCCTTTGTGCATGTTAAATCAGTGTATTTTCGGGAGAAAAGCACAAGAATTTCTGTGTGACTTTAGTGACATGATTTGAGCAAGGAAGGGGCTGCGAATTGTGCATCTTATCGCCGCTGCCGCCGTGTTGATTGGATTCGCAGCTAAGCTCCGGCCACACCTTAGCGGATCAAAATAAGATGGATGATTATGCATGGCTCGTCTCGTCGGCTGGGGCACTGGAGGAACAAGGAATTTGTTCGGTCGTCCGGGGAGGAAAGGGGTAAAGGGCGGCCATGGATGGCTGATCAACCGGAACCATTGGTCTGGTCAGAAGGGGCAGTGCTTCGCACAACTTTATGTACATACACTTGGCGTGTGCCCTGCCAGTTTGAAAGGTCTAAAGTATCGTGGACCAATTTCGTTTCAGATAGCGAATGGATTGTCCTCCTCTCACGTATGTTTCGATCAGCACAGTCGAATTGTTGATGATAGATAGCATTCCATGGACAACACAGTACTTTGCAGTTTTTCTTTTCTTTTAGCAACTCGTCGGTTTTCTTGCATTAGTCCCACAAACGTAGACTAACTAGTTATCAGCAGTAGATAATACTTTCCCCATCCCATAATATAAGATGTTATTAAAACTGACATGTGTGTAGAATACAAATTTTATTGTCGGGTGTTTGCATTTAACTGAATTTATTTTAGACCTTTTGACGATGTTTACTCTGTGGGAGACGACATCCCCGCTTAGAATGTGCTTATAGGAATAGGGTGCGCGTTCATTTTATTGTGCATGATAATACGCGCCTCATTTGTATCATCAAAGATAAGAGTACAAGCCACATAGACATCGACCTAATAAAACTAAAAACAGCAGACGGTAGCATTTGCACAAAGGAATGCCAGCCAAGATTTTATTTTTTTTACAATCAAGACCGAAGAATCCCCTGAGTTTGATACCAACGAGAGGAAGGTGCCCATAGGTGATGCTGAATTATCAAACCCACGAGAGGAAGGTGCCCGTTAAGTTAGGGTCTCAAACAAACTTTTGCTAGAGAATTAAATTTTAGCTTTCGACCGGATCATAAATCAAGCCCATAGAAAACACATATAATAAAAATAGGCATGAATATGAGGACTTATGCATACAACCATATATTTGTGTCGGGACCACCATGATCTTAATTTGTGCTCTAGAAGTCATACATCAAGATGTGCTTATTACATATCGAAGTGGGGATGTGTCCAAATTTCGTTTTGACCGATACACGTCCTGCAGCAAGAGTCAGTTGTCCAACCGAAGGCCCTATCCATCGCGCGGGGTTGCCCCGGTAATTAAGATTGCAATAATTAGAAAAAAACATTGGGCATTTAATGGCTACACCTTCAATCCCAAAGAATAGGATCCGTGTTACCGTACTAAACCTTTCTGTCACCGGTGTTCCAAATAACACTTCACGGTCTCCCTGTCCTTAGCCTCTCCGTGACTCACTCTCCATGATACTCAGTACCTGCAGGAGTCAAGACGCGAACGAGGCAACATACAACTACGGAACAATTTTACGTTATACATACAAGACATTAATTCAAAGTACTTCCGTTGATCCCAACAAATACATCGGGTTGCAAGGCCCTTGCCTCAACCCATGACCTTACCGATGTAAGTGCATCAAGTGTCCCCTTCATGGTTTTGGAGTATTGGAGACAAATTGGTTAAGGGACTAATGTGTTTTTGAGTGTACACAGGATATATAGTCCCTGGAGCTTTGGTTTAACCGACGAAAGACGACCCCTAAAAATGTATTTCTTCAAGTGAAGAATTTGATATGGCATGTGAGGAAATTGACGTGCAGACTTGGAAGCTTGAAGACTTTGCTTTCGTAGTTCATTTTTCTTCTTATTTGAGTCATAGAAAAAACATACTATTAAAGGAGGTCTAGGTGATACATATATCATATTTCCAATGTGATGCTCAACCCTATACACACTCTTGCCGCTTTGAGTGAAGCATTTGGAAATCTTCGACAGGGCTGGCGAATTTACTAGCGACAGTGACGCAGTTCATCTGGCCACTGATGAATTTGGTCAGACCGAGGAGTTAGGATTTCGCCAGTGCGATCTGCCTATCGTGAGGAAATTGAGTGCCTCGACGAAATTGAGAGTTCAATTTTTCGATCGTTGCTGCGTCGCATGCCAGCTGTCGAGTGGATCCTTATCCTGACAACGGTCATGTCCGAGGGGCATTTACGAAAATTCATGTCGGGTTGCCCCTTGGCTATAAATAGCCGCCCCCTACAATCATCTGTTGGTTGGCTACTCTACAGAGCACTTGACACTTGTCATTTGAGAGCAACCCTTCCTCTAACAACTTTGGGAGAAACCCAAGTGAGGAAAAACCCAACAAGAAGCTCTTTCTCGCTTGCTGAAGGCGTTATAGACCCGGAAACATTGGAGGCACTCGCTTGCTGAGAAGCTCTTTCTCTGGCGTTGGATCTCGCTCTGTCACATGTGATAATAGTGTCAATTGTCAGAAGGTCGTCAAGAACATCAAGAACAATGCAAAAGGTTTGTATGGCAGTATTATCAAAGAGATCATAACTACTTCATCTCAGTTTACAACATGTCTTTTCATCTTTGAAGGACATGAGACAAACATTGAGGCTCATAGCCTCGCTAAGCATGCTTTAGGCCTTTTTTTGGGATGCCTTCTGTGGATCCTTCATCCTCCAGACCTCAATTGTATTCCAATGTATTTGGCCTACGATGATTAGTAAAGTGTTTTTAGACTAAAAAAATTACATATCGCTAATTACTAGGACCTGGTAATGGGTTTTCGCGATCGTTG
>NC_041385.1:425424427-425450092 GCF_002162155.2 Triticum dicoccoides
GGGGGGGCTGGCCCTTGCTCTCCCCTGGCTCCGCCACTTCATGGACCCATAGCTCCAGCCTGGGGGGATATAATCACCCCCTAATATAAGCTCTCTGACCAACTTGTGTTTTGAGTACGTGGCTGGATTGCCTAGCTACCACGGTTGTCCTACTCCATAGCACTGCTAGCTCAGTTGGGGCCTGACCTCGGAAGCACTCCAACGAAGGCTCTATTTTGCCAAGGAGGTTGATGTTGGAAATATGCCCTAGAGGCAATAATAAATTGGTTATTGTCATATTTCCTTGTTCATGATAATTTTTTTATTCATGCTAGAATTATATTGGCCGGAAACTTAAATGCATGTGTGGATACATAAACAACACAGTGTCCCTAGTAAGCCTCTACTAGACTAGCTCGTTGATCAAATATGGTTAGGGTTTCCTATCCATAAACATGAGTTGTCATTTGATAATGGTTTCACATCATTAGGAGAAAGATGTGATGGACGGACCCAACTTTAAGCTTAGCATATGATCGTGTCACTTAGTTATTTGCTACAACTTTCTTCATGTCAAGTATTATTTCCTTAGACCATAAGATCATACCACTCCCAGATCCGGAGGAATACTTTATGTGCTATCAAACATCACTCGTAACTAGGTGATTATAAAACTGCTCTACAGGTATCTTAGAAGGTGTTTGTTGAGTTGCATGGACCGAGACTGGGATTTTGTCGCTCCATGTGATGGAGAGATATCTTTGTGCTCTCTCGGTAATACAACATCAAGAGAAGCTTGCAAGCATGTGACTAATGAGTTTAGTCATGGGATCTTGTATTACGGAACCAGTAAAGAGACTTACTGGTAACGATATTGAACTAGGTATGGCGATACCGACGATCGAATCTTGAGCAAGTAACATATCACCGGACAAAAGGGAATTGCATACGGGATTAACTGAATTCTTGACATCGTGGTTCAACCGATAAAGATCTTCGTTGAATATGTGGGAGTCAATATGGGCATCCAGTACTGTTACTGATTATTGACTGGAGAGGATTCTCGGACATGTGTGTATGTTCTCGAACTCATGGGGTCACACTTAACGTTCTGTAGCGCTAGGGTAGTATTGAGATATTCATATGGTGAAGTCTGAAAGTAGTTTAGAGTCCCGTATGGGATCCGGGACATCACGAGTAGTTCCAGAATGGTCCGGAGGTAAAGATTTATATAAGGGAAGTCATAATCAGGGTTCCGGAAAATGCTCGGGTTTTTCCGTTATTGTATTAGGAAGCTTCTAGAAGGTTCCAGAGTGGGGCCCACCTGCATGGAGGACCCACTTGATCGTGGGTAGTGGGGCAAGGCCCGACACCCCCTAGTCTAGGTTCACCAAGATCCTCCCATAAAAGAAATATAATCATATCCCGAAGGGGTAAGATCAAAATCCTAAAAAGGGGATAGCGATCAATGGGGAAGGAAAGGAGGGATTTCCTTCCTCCCGCTTGGACAACGACCCTAGAGTCTTGGAGGGCAAGCCACCAGCCTCCCTCCATGCCTATATAAAGGTGGGGAGGCATTGGGGGCAGTCACTTCCACCCTTGCTCGTCTCCCTCCCGTTACACCTCCTCCACCTCGCGCAGACGCTTGGCGAAACCCTGCTGCACTTCCGCTGCTGCCACCACCACCACAACATCGTGTAAGTTCAGATCTCATCTACCTACTCTCCCTTGCTTGCTGGATCAAGAAGTAGAGGACACCACCGAACCGAACGTGTGCTAAACTCGGAGGCTGCACGTGCGGTGCTTGGATCGGATTGGATCGCGACGCGAGTACGACTACGTCAACCACGATCTCTAGATCTTTAATGCTTTCGATTTATAAGGGCACGTAGACACACACTCACCTCTAGTTGCTATGCATCAACTTGATTAGATCTTGGGTATTTCATAGAAATTTTCTGATTTTCATGCAATGTTCCCCATTAGTGGCATCATGAGCTAGGTCTACGCGTAGATGTGTATGCGTGAGTAGAACACAAACAAGTTGTGGCATTGATGTTCAGATTGCTTACCTCCCTTATATTATTTGCATTCGGCGGTATTGTGGGATGAAGCGGATCATACCAACCTTACTTGTCCTTGCATAAGAGACCGGTTCCACTAACTAATATGCAACTTGTATTGCATAAAGTGGTTGGCGGGTGTCTGTCTCTCCCACCTTAGTTGAATCTGATTTGACAATGGCGGTCCTTGTAGAAGGTTAAAAGTTAACTTGTATATCACCATTGTGGTTTTGCGTAGATAAGAACGGTTCTTATAGTCTGCCCTAGCATCCACGTAAAAAATGCAACAACAATTAGAGGATGTCTAACTTGTTTTTTGCAGGGCCTGTTGTGATGTGGTATGGCCAAAACGTGATGTGATATATGTTGATGTATGAGATGATCATGTTTTGTAATAGGTTCATGACTTGAATCACGATGAGTACGACAACTGGCACGAGCCATAAGGTTCTCTTTAATTTATTGTATGAAATATGTGTTTGTCAATCATTAAACGCCATGTGCTATGAGTTATCAATAGACGTAGAAGCAATAGTTGGCGGAGACAACCTCGTGATGACACAATGATGGAGATCATGGTGTCATGCCGGTGATGATGGAAATCACAACGGTGCTTTGGATATGGAGATCAAAAGCACGAGATGATAATATCCATATCATGTCACATATTCATTGTATGTGATGTTTATATTTTATGCATCTTATTTTACTTAGGACGACAGTACCAATATAAGATGATACCTTCACTTAATTTCAAGATAAAAGGTGGTCTCCCTAAGTATGCACCATTGCAAAAGTTCGTCATTTTGAAGCACCTTGTGATGATCGACTGTGATAGACTCTTCGTTTGCATACAATGGGTGTAAGCTAGTTTTACACATGCAGAGTACATGGGTTAAACTTGACGAGTCTAGCATGTACAGATGATAACCCACAAGTATAGGGGATCACGACAGTTTTTGAGGGTAGAGTATTCAACCCAAATTTATTGATTTGACAGAACGGGAGCCAAAGAATATTCGTAAGTATTAGTAGTTGAGTTGTCAATTCAACCACACCTGGAGACTAAATATCTGCAGTAGAGTTATCAGTAGCACAGTAATATGATAGTTTGATATCAATAGTAATGATAGCAATAGTAACGGTAACAACAGTAGCAGTAGTTTTGTAGCAATTGTGACAGTAGCAACAACAATAGTAATGTAGCAAAGATCAATATGTGAAAAGCTCGCAGGCATTGGATCAGTGATGGATAATTATGTTGGATAACATTCATCATGTAATAGTTATAACCTAGGGCGACATAGAACTAGCTCCAATTCATCAATGTAATGTAGGCATGTATTCCGTAGATAATCATATGTGCTTGCGACAAGACCTTGCGTGCCATCTTTTGTCCTACCCTCCCGTGGCAGTGGGGTCCATAAGGAAACTAAGGGATATTCAGGTCAACGATCACGAAGGGGTTCTTCATCATCACCCTTGCCCCTCAGATGATGCATGAGTAGTTTACCATAGACCTACGGGTCCGTAGGTAGTAGCTAGATGGCTTCTTCTCTCCTTTTGATCTTCAATACAATGTTCTCCTCGATGTTCTTGGAGATCTATTTGATGTAATGACTTTTTCGGTGTGTTTGTTGGGTTCCGATGAATTGTGAGTTTATGATCAGATCTATCCATGAATATTATTTGAGTCTTTGATGAACTCTTTTATGCATGATCTTTATAGCCTTGTATTTATTCTCCGAAACATTGGTTTGGTTTGGCCAACTAGATTGATTTTTCTTGCAATGGGAAGAGGTGCTTCGTGATGGGTTCGATCTTGCGGTGCTCAATCTCAGTGTCAGAAAGAGACATGACACACATGTATCATTTCTATTAAGGATAAAAAATATGGGGTCTATTCCTACATGAATAGATCTTGTCTACATCATGTCATTGTTCTTATTGCATTACTCCATTTTCCCATGAACTTAATACACTAGATGCATGTTGGATAGCGGTCGATGTGTGGTGTAATAGTAGTAGATGCAGGCAGGAGTCGGTCTACTAATCTTGGACGTGATGCCTATATACATGATCATTGCCTTGGATATTGTCATAATTATTTGCCTTTCGTTCAATTGCCCAACAGTAATTTGATTACCCACCATACGATATTTTCTCGAGAGAAGCCTCTAGGGAAATATACGGCCCCCGGGTCTATTTCCTATCATATTATTTTCAGATCTATTTTGTCCAAAAATCCAAAAATACCTTGCCGCACTTTGTCTTTACTTATTTTATTTTGTGTTTTCGCTAGATCTATTTATCAAATCTCATACAATTTAATCTATCTCAATACCGAGGAGGGATTGACAACCTCTCTTACGTGTTGGGTTGCAAGTTTTTGTGGTTTGTGTGCAGGTGTTATTTACATAGTGTTGCTTGGTTCTCCTACTGGATTGATAACCTTGGTTTCATAACTGAGGGAAATACTTACCGTTGTTGTGCTACATCATCCCCTCCTCTTCGGGGAATTACCAACGCAAATACAAGCAATCATGAAGAGTTTCTCGCACCATTTCCAGGGAGACATCATCAACATATATCAGGTTCCTACGCACAAACTCTCATCTCCTTGCAATTTACTTTATTTACCATTTGCCTCTCGTTTTCATCTCCCCCACTTCTAGACCGTTTTCAAAAAAACACAAAAATATTTGCCTTTTCCTTTGCCTTCTTTTTGTTTGCCTTCTTCTTGTTCGATCTTTCTTTGCTTGCCCATGTTATTGTTATGACTTCCTCTCCTTTGTCACCAGATATTGAAGTTCTATACTTGAAACAAAGACAAGGAGAAAATTTGAAAGATGCTTGGTATAGTTTAATGGAATCTTACCATATTTGCAATATAAAAGGAGATGCAAAAATTTTGCTTCAAAATTCTTATATAGGTTTAACCATGCATCACAGATAACTTTTGGATTTTGCCGCTAAAGGGAATTTTGTAGAGATTGATGCTAATGCTGCTTATGAAATAATAGAGGGAATAGTGGGACTTCCACCACAACAAAAGGGATTTACTTTTACTCAAGAAGGAATTCAAATGTCAGACAAATTGGGTGATATATAGAAAAATTTGGTCGCGTTGCAAAAGTCTAATGAACCTCTCAAAAATATTAGTGGAAACCTCAATCGCATGAATACTTTGATTACCTTGTGTAATAAGCGATTGGATATTTTGGATCTCAAGATGGTCTCATTTCGTGAGAACATTGGGAAGCGTAAAGAGCCTCCCAGGGTTGAGAAAACTCTCACAAAGGTAGCAAAAATTAAAGATGACAATACTTGAATCTATGCATTATGCCTAGCTTGGGGCGTAAAACGATAGCGATTGTTGGGAGGAAACCCAATAGTTATCTTTGATTTTTTTGATTTTCTATCTTTTCTTCAATAAATATTCAATTATACTTCTATTATGATTGTATTTGTTTTTTAATTATTATTTGTGCCAAGTGAAGCCTTTGGTATGATTTGGGTGATAGTTGATTTGATCCTGTTGGAAAACAGAAACTTCTGCACCCAGCAACAGAATTGATCTAGTCTGCTAGAATCCGATAAATTATTGAGTTTTTTACACATGATTGAGATACAAATTACCTACTTTGTCCTATTTTTTCCGAATTTTTGAAGTTAGGGAAGTATGGTCAACGTCCATATTACTGCAGACTGATCTGTTTTTGACAGATTCTGTTTTTGTTGCATTGTGTGCTTATTTTGATGAATCTATGGATTGTATCGGGGGGTATAAGCCATGGTAAAGTTAGAATACAGTAGGTATAATGCAATAATAAAATATGAATGGGTTTGCAACAGTACTTTTAGTAGTAATTTGCTTTATTATACTAACGGATCTCATTAAGTTTTTTTTAAAGTTTTGTGTGATTGAAGTTTTGAAGTTTTGGGTGAGATCACGATGGATGAAGGAATAAGGAATGGAAAGAGCCTAAGCTTGGGGATGCCCATGGCACCCAAGGTAATATTCAATTAGAACCAAGCAACTAAGCTTGGGGATGCCCCGGAAGGCATCCCCTCTTTCTTCCAACGACCATCGATAATTTTACTTGGAGTTATATTTTTATTCGTCACATATCATGAGTTTTAGTTGGAGCATCTTGTATTATATGAGTTGATTGTTTTGCTTTTTATTTTTTCACAATCATCCATGCTGGACACACCTATTTGAGAGAGCCATAATGATGTCATGATTTATTAGAATTGCTCTATGTGTTTCACTTAATTTTTTTGAGTGGAATTTCTCTAGTGCTTAACTTATATCCTTTTGAGCACGGAAGAGCTTTAATTTTGAAGAAATATACTCTCATGCTTCATTTAGATTATTTTGAGAGTTAGTAGAATTTTAAAGAAATATCCTCTCATGCTTCACTTATATTAGTTTGAGAGATGAAAATTTTGAAGAAATATTTGTGATCTTGTTCTTCACTTAAATTTGTTTGAGAGCTTGTTAGAAGCAATGTTAATATATGAAATTAGTTCCAAAGTGACAGATATTCAAGAGGGATAATAAAAACTATCATGAAGATCATTGGATATTAAAACTTTGTTCCTTTCAATAGTTTTGCGATATGGAGATAGTAATATGTGAATCATGTTGGTGAGTAATTATGCTTTAGTAAGAATATTGGTGTTAAGGATTATGATTCCCTATGCAAGCACGAAAGTCAATAATTATGCAACGAAATTACATCCTACTTGTGGTGCATTATTCGGTGTTAGTTATGCTTAATGCTTATTTATGATCGTTTTCGTCTCTTGGTTGGTTGCTTCTCAATCTATGTGCCAACCTTTCCTTGTACTAAGCGGGAATACTGTTGTGCATCCAAACTCGTTAAACCAAGTTGTGCAAAATGAGTCCACCATACCTCCCTATATGCAGTATTTCCATGTTGTTCCAAGTAACTTTGTATGTGCCAACTCTAATTTTCAAATGAATATCCTTTTCGTGCGCCCGTACCGCTCATGAAGCGGCAGGGGGTGGCCAATATTTTCCATGTTAGATACTTTATTCTCACGGTGAGTGTTTATTCAGTTGTCATTGCACGAGAGTGTGGCAGGTAATAGGGATGCCCGGTCCCGAAATGAAAAATAAATTTATTTTATGTTGTCAAATAATAAATTCCTTGGAAAGTGTTGGTATGGAAGGCACCCGTGGATACGGCTAGCCCTGGATTGTGAAAGAATGATGGAAAAAGGAATAAACTTTATTTTATGTTTGGGAACCGCGTATGATTTATCTAGCGTGGGAAGTATCATACCATTGGAGGAGTCACATATCGAAGAACAATCTCCCAAAACAGTTTCAAAAACGAAGTTCCGAGCAAGGAATCGAAATTTTAAGTCAAACGAGCAGGAACACGGGTTTGAGCAAGCAACTGATTTTTTTCTGGATGAAGAAGAATGGAGTGGGTTGCTGGGGTAAGAGAGTCGGTCCCTGTGGGACCCACAAGCCCACTAGGCGCACCCTGTGAGCTTGTGGCTCACAAGTGCACCCCCCTGTGGTGTGTTCGGTGCCAATTTTTTTAAAATATTCTACAAAAAATCATACTAAATTTCCAGGGCATTCTGAGAACTTTTATTTTCGGTCCTTTTTACGGGATTTTTATTTCCGTGCCCCTGGTTCCTTAGCTCTACTCATTCATCCCCACTCTGTTAACTTTTGCTCACTTTTCCCCACTCCCTTGCCCGAAACCCTCAGAACAGGTTATAATGGACGTTGCCGTCAGGTCAATGCCTTTGACCGTTAGCTAACGAGTGGGGCCGCGTATATGTGGGCACATGCGAGACCGCGGTCGTGGGGTAGCACATGTCCATGGACATGCCCGAAACGTCCCATCATATAAAGAGGGCAACCACCTGCATCGCCCCTACCATTTACCCCCAAATCCCCTTCCTGCCGCATCGTCTTCCTCTCCCCCACGGGCGTCGTCTCGCTCTCCTCCACTGCCTCCACCGCACCGTCTCGCTCTCCCCACCGCATCCTCTTCCTCACCTTCATCGCCTCCATCTGTAAGATGGCCGACGCTCATGGCAACGCCGGCACAACGGTCGAAGATGTGGTGGAGCTGCAGGGTCTAGGTGCGGCGACCGCGGATGTCGGCGGCGTCCACGGCGGTGCGGGGAAACTCACAACCGCTGCGGATGTGGCGGGCTCCGCCTCATCACTGCAGAAGGTGAAGGCGTCGAGCGGCGCAGTCAATCCAGATGCCCCCATTGCACTGCCTACCGTGGAGGAGCAGGTATTTGCACTTCCTTAGCTTGTAGAGTTAATTGCTCCCTAGTTGCATTGGTTAGATTATGATTCATACGATAGTTCAGATGGTTAGAGTAGTTGGTTTGACGGACGAGCAGGGGTTTTCTGTAGGGTATGGGTTGGGGGGACGGGGTTTTTTGGACTAGGGTTTGTTGAATAAATTCGTTGCAAAAATGCTATGTTGTGAACTATGATTTTAGGTGCTGCAATGATTGGGGTTTTTAGATTTGTTTTTAGATTTGGATAAATTCATTGGAAAAATGCTAGATGTTGTGAACAGATTGGGGTTTTTAATGCTATGATGCTTATTAGATTTGTTTTTAGTGCTCACAGATTGGGTTTTTTAATGCTAGATGTTTTTGAATGCTACTCAGATTGGGGTTTTGAATGTCATATGCCCAAATGGAATCCATTGATTAAGAAGTTATAATTTTGATTCAATGTGTGTAAATTTTTCATATTGGGGTTTTTGATTCATTAGTATATAAATTTGATATATTAGCTCTATTCTTCAATGTGTGTGCATGACCAATGATCAATGTGTTATTTGAATGTCATATTGGGTTTTTTGATCAATGTGTGTACAAATCTAATACATTGATATACTAGTGATGGATGTGGTTTTTGAATGCATAGAGCTAAGGGACACAGAAATAAAAAAACCACTTGTAAAACATTTCTCATATTGGGAGTATATTAGCCCTATGATCAATGTGTCATGTGTGCATATCTAAATTTTCAATTGGCTACTAGTGATGGATGTAATTGTATATTCAGGAGGATGATGGTTGTGGGGGGGGGGGGGGAAGAGGAGCTGGCGACTACGACCCGTACGAGGGGGAGTTTAGTGACGATTCCGAATATGAGGTAAGCATATCCCTTGTTCATTTAGTTCCTTTGACATGGTGTATATGAATCTAATGCAATTCATTCATGTGTGTAATATGATTCTGGAGATGATGTGTACAAGGGCAATGTCGCGTCCTTCACAGCCAAGGAGGTGGAGAAGATCAAGGCCAAGGGATTTGGTTCCTTCTACAACCGCAAGTTCAAGAAGTGGCACTGCCCCTACTACACCACCAAGCCAAAGCCAAGGGATGGCCGCTTCGATCACCTTCTGTCTCATGCTGAGGATGTGGCGATTCGCGGGGAGGACTACATGATCAGGGGGAAGCATGCCGCCCTCGCGAAGGCCCTGACTCCGGCGTGATGTGATCGATGATGTGATGTTGTGTTAGTTTTATTTTGGTTTGTTGAACTGTTGGGTTACTTTTGGTTTGTTGAACTGAATGTCGTTGGTATGGTCTGTTGAACTGAATTTGGTTATGCTAGTAATCTGGTTATGCTATCTATATTTGTCTGCCCTTAAATCTGCATGTGGTATACTTGTCTGTCCTGAATCTATGGTTAGTTATGTTTAGATGTTGTGAACTATGATCTTAGGTGCTGCAATGATCACACATGTTGTGTAGGGAATCAATGCATGCTCCAAATGAGATCATGTAAACCTTGGCAAACCTGGACAGTACAAATTCAAGAAAAATGCAAAAACAAGTAAAACCTTGGCAAACTATCTATGTTTGTGTAGGAGATCATGTGTGCAAAATTTGAAGTGATTTAGAGGAGGTCAAATAAATTTGAATTTGAGAAAATGTGCTCCAAATGAGCTCCCAGGCTAGGGTAAACAACCCATTTGTAATCAAGTTTTTTTTGAACCTACTCTAAATGAGCCAAATGTTTTTTTATTAACACATATTCACTTTCCATAGTGTAGATTCGAAGTCTCACTATTTTTTGAATTGCTCTTCATATTTTTACATTTTCTTTTGAGAACATACGCTTTAATATAAAAACTATTAAAAACAGGTTTTGAAATATGAAAATGGAAAACTAACTTCAGATCCTTCTTATTCACTTTAAAATAAAGCTTTAGTGATTTTTTCGATTTTCTTTAAATTTTTCAAAAACAGAAGGTAACACCACCTCCTCTCCTTGAACTCTATGAAATCATGTACATGATAAATCATATGTGTGAAGGTTTTCTCATGAAAATGACCATAGACCAAGTTTATGATTTTTGGTTGGTAACATGTCACATAAGACAACATTGTGCGTATGTTTTATATTTTTTTCTTCATTTTTTTACAATTAATGTTGCTCATTTGACCTCGATCGTGCCAGCTAGGGGTTTTCATGAAAATGATCATAGACCAAGTTTAGTATTCTTCCTCGTTAGTTTGTCTTATAAAACGATGAACATCGAAGGTTTCATATTTTTTGATTTTTTTAAAATTAGTTATGCTCAGTCAAAGCCATCGAAACCCTGTTGACCAGCTCAAAACCCCTCTAAACCCCGCGGGGTTTCGCCTAACCCTAGCTTTCAACGTCAGCCGTCCGATCATACCCTCGCGCCAAGTGACAACCCTCAGATCTGGCCTTCTAGAAGGAATTAGGTGGGCTGGCTGTGTGCAGGCTCCGCGCCGTTGGATCACAAGGACGGCTCCGCACCATTGGATCGTGGGGCGATCCACGAGAGGCGATCCTATTGGTTGTGCTCGGCTCCTCGCCCACCACTGACTCCGTGAAAAAATATTGTTATTGGGCCCGAAAGGAAATCAAGCTCTGGTTGGGCCGTCGAATTGCGTCTTTTTTTTGCACCGTTTGCTTTGTTTTTTGTGAACATGCTTGATATGTCTCCAACGTATCTATAATTTTTGATTGTTCCATGCTATTATATTACCCGTTTGGATGTTTATGGGCTTTACTTTACACTTTTATATCATTTTTGGGACTAACCTACTAACCGGAGGCCCAACCCGAATTGCTGTTTTTTTGCCTATTTCAATGTTTCGAAGAAAAGGAATATCAAACGGAGTCCAAACGGGATGAAACCTTTGGGAGCGATCTTTTTGGGACAAATGCAAACCTGGAGACTTGGAGTGGACGTCAAGCAACAACCGAGGCGGCCACGAGGGTGACCGGCATGCCCCCTAGGGGTGGGCGCCCCCCACCCTCGTGGGCCCATCGGGCATCCACCAACCTACTTCTTCCTGCTATATATACCCACGTACCCTAAAACCATCAGAACAGACCACGAAAACCTAATTCCACCGCCGCAACCTTCTGTATCCGCGAGATCCCATCTTGGAGCCTTCGCCGGCGCTCCGCCGGAGGGGGAATCGACCACGAAGAGCCTCTACATCATCTCCAAGGCCCTTCCGATGAGTTGTGAGTAGTTTACCACAGACCTTCGGGTCCATAGTTATTAGCTAGATGGCTTCTTCTCTCTCTTAGATTCTCAATACAAAGTTCTCCTCAATCTTCTTGGAGATCTATTCGATGTAACTCTTTTTGCGGTGTGTTTGTCGAGATCCGATGAATTGTGGGTTTATGATCAAGTTTGTCTATGAGAAATATTTGAATCTCCTCTGAATTATTTTATGTGTGATTAAGTTATCTTTGCAAGTCTCTTCAAATTATCAGTTTGGTTTCGCCTACTAGATTGATCTTTATTGCAATGGAAGAGGTGCTTAGCTTTGGGTTCAATCTTGCGGTGTCCTTTCCCAGTGACAGCAGGGGCAGCAAGGCACGTATTGTATTGTTGGCATCGAGGATAAAAAGATGGGGACATCATGTCTTCTTTCTTAATGCGTTACTCTGTTCTTTATGAACTTAATACTCTAGATGCAGGCAGGAGTCGGTCGATGTGTGGAGTAATAGCAGTAGATGCAGGAAGGAGTCGATCTACTTGTGATGGACGTGATGCCTATATACATGATCATGCCTAGATAATCTCATAACTATGCACTTTTCTATCAATTGCTCGACAGTAATTTGTTTACCCACCGTAATACTTATGCTATCTTGAGAGAAGCCACTAGTGAAACCTATGGCCCCCGGGTCTATCATTTATCATATAAGTTTTCCATCTACTTTTATTTGCATCTTTACTTTTCCAATCTATATCATAAAAATACCAAAAATATTTATCTTATCATATTATCTCTATTAGATCTCACTTTTGCAAGTGGTCGTGAAGGGATTGACGACCCCTTGATTACGTTGGTTGTGAGGTTCTTGTTTGCTTGTGTAGGTGCATGGGACTTTTGAGGAACCTCATACTGGATTGATACCTTTTTTCTCAAAAACTGAGGGAAATACTTACGCTACTTTGCTGCATCACCCTTTCCTCTTCAAGAAAAAACAACGCAAGCTCAAGACATAACAAGAAGGATTTTGGCGCCGTTGCCGGGGAGGTCTTCGCTCAAGTCAAGACATACCAAGTACCCATCACAAACTCATCTCCCTCGCATTACATTATTTGGCATTTGCCTCTCGTTTTCCTCTCCCCACTTCACCTTTGCCTCTTCTTTGCCCTCCTTCCGTTCGATCTTGTGTTACCATGTACCTTCTTTTTGCTTGCATCTTCACTTGCTAAAAGTTTATGGATCCTCGTCCATAATCTCTTTAAGAGATCCAATTATGTTGAACCTATTGCTAGTGAGTTGAGTGCACTAGATTATCTTTATGAGGTTTTGCTTGAAATTCGTGAATCTGAAAATTGTGAAGTACTTTATGAAGCAATTCACGATAGATCTTTGAATAAAAAGCATGATTGCAATGATTTTATTATAAATTCTATTGATGTCAATTGTGCTAATAATATGCCAAACCCTAAGCTTGGGGATGCTAATTTTGCTACGTCTACTAGTTGTAATGATCATGATTGGGGTGATTCTTCTTATGATCTTGAAAATTTATTTAAGCCCCATGACGTATATGAGATTGATAATAGTGTTTGCATTATTATTGAAAGTGGGTTTGGAAGAGTGTCAAATTTAGATCCCACATATTTGGAGAGTGTTCAATCTTATGAAATTTTTGATAAAAGTGGGTTTGGAGAGGTCATAACTTTAGTTTATGTTAATCCCACTATTTTGGAAGAGTGTCAACTTTGCATGCATATGGATCGTGTTGAAAATATTTTATGTGATAGCTATTTTTTTGAATTTTCTTATGATCCCACATGTAATTATTATTAGAGAGGAAAATATGATTGTAGAAATTTTCATGTTACTAAATTACCTCTCGTTATGTTGAGATTGCTATTATTTCTTTCCGCTTCCTTGCATATGCTAGTTTTTGCTTGCTATGACAATTTGTTTGCCTATAAGATGCCTATTCATAGGAAGTATGTTAGACTTATATGTGTTTGTCACGTGCATCATGATGCTCTCTTTATGTTTCAATTCTTATCTTTTATGTGAGCATCAATGAAATCATCATTCCTAGCTTAGGGGCGTTAAACGATAGCGCTAGTTGGGAGGCAACCCTATTTTATTTTTGTTTCTTGCTTTTTGCTTCTATTTAGTAGTAAATATTTCATCTAGCTTCTGTTTAGATGTGTTTTCATGTTTTAATTAGTGTTTGTGCCAAGTAGAACCTATAGGATAACCTACGGTGATAGCTAATTTTATTCTGCTGAAAAACAGAAACTTTGCACGCACGCAAATAATTTTATTAATTCACAGAAACGTGATTTTGCGTTGATTCTTTTTTCTGTAGATCAATAGACAAATTTCCCAGGACTTCCTATTTTGGTACGATTTTTAGAGTTCCAGAAGTATTCTAGAGTTACAGATTCCTACAGACTATTGAAATAAGCCACGACGTCCGGTGCAGTCGGGCTCATTGGGCGTCTCAGAGCGCGGGACGTGCGGGACGCATTGGTGCGGTCGGGCACGTCGGGCACGTCGAATGCGCGGGACGTGAGGGACGCAGCGCCGTGGTGAGTGTGCGTATGAGTGTGCATGGCTCGGATTGTGCACAAGTCAGTTAGCTGGACGGCTTCGTTTGCGGCGTTGAGAGATTGCTTGGCCAGGCATTTAGTTAGTCTGTTAGCACATGCTTAGGAGTGGATAGGTGATGTGCATGCTGGCCAAGTCCGTGGCTGTTGCGGCATGGTTGCGCAAGTGGTGGACATGGGCTGCATGTAGGAGATTAGTTAGTACGTGACTTAGTGGCCAAGTGTGGCCAGGTTTACTGCATGCGTTTGAGTCATTTGTACATGCTATTTAAGTTCAACAGATGAATGGAGAGCAGTCGAGCGGGCTCAGAAAAAGATGTAGCCATCGTGTCTACAGCAAGGGGCAGGGCCTCTACGCAAAGCTCTTGTGCTCTTCCTTGGGGGGTGTGTGTGTGTGTGTGTGTGTGTGTGTCTGTCTGTCTGTGTAGAGTTTCTCCATGATGTGTGTTCATGTGAGATGAGAGGAAGAAGAAGAACGGCGCTGCGAGGAGGCGGCGCCAACAATTGGCATTAGAGCTTGGTGTCTTGGGTGTGCTTGTCGTGCCGGAGGCGTGGCAGCGATGGCGACGCTCGCCGGCGGCTGCACGACGGAGCTCCGGGCCGTGTGTCGGCCCATGAAGGTGGGCTGCGTTGTGGCTGTCATGGCGCGTGGCGGAGGCGACGGGCGGTGACGTCATATGTGCGGCGACGGCGGAGGCCGCCGAGGCGCTGCGTGGTGGCGCGGCGGCGCAACACGGCGTGGCGGCATGGAGGCATTGCATGGCGGAATGGAGGCCGCGGCGGTGCAGGGCAATATGCCGCGGCGGCGAGCCTGGCACGACCGGTGCGTGTTATGGGTGCACATTGCACGCGTCGGGCACGCCGGGACCACGGGAGTGGACTGCGTCGAGGCGCTGGACCTGGTTGCGCAGATCGCATACGTGCGCAGCGGGAGCACGGGCCGGGAGCGCGGGGACGTGGGGAGTGCGCGTGAAGGGCACGGCGGTCACAGAGACGAGGAGGTCGCGAAGGACCTGCGTGGTGGTAGAGAGGTCGCGACGGCTCGGGGCGACAACCGTGGAAGGTGCATGGCACGGAGACGCGGCGTGGCGGCGCACGAGACTGCGGGCTGCTGCAGCAGCAGCGAGCGGAGGCTTGTGACGGAGACGCAGTGGAGGAGTCCATGGCGCCGTGACGACGCCGACGAGGCAGGACTCACATCGGCAGGTCGTGCAGCAACGCCATGGCTTACGAGGTGAAGTGTTGAAATAAGCCACGTCGTCCGGTGTAGTCGGGCTTGTCGGGCATGTCAGATGCACGGGACGTGCGGGACGCATTGGTGCGGTCGGGCACGTCGGATGCGCGCGGGACATGCGGGATGCAGCGCCGTGGTGAGTGTGCGTATGAGTGTGCATCGCTCGGATTGTGCACAAGTCAGTTAGCTGGACGACTTGGTTTGCAGCGTTGAGAGATTGCTTGGCCAGGCATTTAGTTAGTCTGTTAGCACATGCTTAGGAGTGGATAGGTGATGTGCATGCTGGCCAAGTTCGTGGCTGTTGCGGAGTGGTTGCGCAAGTGGTGGACATGGGCTGCATGTAGGAGATTAGTTAGTACGTGACTTAGTGGCTGAGTGTGGCCGGGTTTACTGCATGCGTTTGAGTCATTTGTACATGCTATTTAAGTTCAACAGATGAATGGAGAGCAGTCGAGCGGGCTGAGAAAAAGATGTAGCCATCGTGTCTACACCAAGGGGCAGGGCCTCTACGCAAAGCTCTTGTGCTCTTCCTTGGTGTGTGTTTGTGTGTGTCTGTGTAGAGTTTCTCCATGGTGTGTGTTCATGTGAGATTCTCCAGGAAGAAGAAGAACGACGCTGCGAGGAGGCGGCGCCAACACAGACTGTTATGTTTTCGACAGATTCTGTTTTTCGTGTGTTGTTTGCTTATTTTGATGCATCTATGGCTAGTATTGGGGGTATGAACCATAGAGAAGTTGTAATACAGTAGGTTTAACACCAATATAAATAAATAATGAGTTCATTACAGTACCTTATGTGGTGGTTTTTCTTTCTTGCACTAACGGAGCTTATGAGATTTCCTGTTGAGTTTTGTGTTGTGAAGTTTTCAAGTTTTGGGCAAAGATTTGATGGATTATGGAATAAGGAGTGGCAAGAGCCTAAGCTTTTGGATGCCCATGGCACCCCAAGATATTCAAGGATAACCAAAATCCTAAGCTTGGGGATGCCCCAGAAGGCATCCCCTCTTTCGTCTTCGTCTATCGGTAACTTTACTTGGAGCTATGTTTTTATTCGCCACATGATATGTGTTTTGCTTGGAGCGTCTTGTATGATATTAGTCTTTGCTTTTTAGATTACCACAATCATCCTTGCTCTACACACCTTTTGGGAGAAGCCCACTTAATTAGAATTTATTAGAATACTCTATGTGCTTCACTTATATCTTTTGAGCTAGATAGTTTTGCTCTAGTGCTTCACTTATATCTTTTAGAGCACGCAAATTTTGTAGAAATTATTGATCTCTCATGCTTCACTTATATTATTTTGAGAGTCTCTTAGAACAGCCTGGTATTTGCTATGGTTATAAAATTGGTCCTAGAATGATGAGCATCCAAGTTGGGTATAATAAAAACTATCATTGAAAGTGAATTGGATGCTATGATCAATTGGATACTTGATAATTGATTTGAGATATAGAGGTGGTGATATTAGAGTCATGCTAGTTGGTTGATTATGAATTTAAAGAATACTTGTGTTGAAGTTTGTGATTCCCGTAGCATGCACGTATGGTGAACCGCTTTGTGATGAAGTTGAGTGGCGGTCGGGGACGAGCGATGGTCTTTTCCTACCAATCTATCCCCCTAGGAGCATGCCCGTAGTGGTTTGTTTTCAATGGCTTGTAGATTTTTGCAATAAGTATATGAGTTTTTATGACTAATGTTGAGTCCATGGATTATACGCACCTCACCTTCCACCATTGCTAGCCTCTCTTGTACCGCGCAACTTTCGCCGGTACCATACACCCACCATATACCTTCCTCAAAACAACCACCATACCTACCTATTATGGCATTTCCATAGCCATTCCGAGATATATTGCCATGCAACTTTCCACCGTTCCGTTTATATGACATGCATCATCATTGTCATATTGCTCTTTGCATGATCATGTAGTTGACATCGTATTTGTGGCAAGGCCACCTTCATAATTTTCATACACGTCACTCTTGATTCATTGCATATCCCGGTACACCGCCGGAGGCATTCATATAGAGTCGTATCTTGTTCTAAGTATCGAGTTGTAATCTTGAGTTGTAATTAAATAAAAGTGTGATGATCTTCATTATTAGAGCATTGTCCCAGTGAGGAAAGGATGATGGAGACTATGATTCCCCCACAAGCCGGGATGTGACTCCGGACTTTATAAAAAAAAAAAGAGAAAGGCCAAAAAAAAGATAAAGGCCAAATAAAAAAATGAGAGAAAAAGAGAGAAGGGACAAATTTACTATCCTTTTTACCACACTTGTGCTTCAAAGTAGCACCATGATCTTCATGATAGAGAGTCTCTAATGTTGTCACTTTCATATACTAGCGGGAATTTTTCATTATAAGAACTTGGCTTGTATATTCCAATGATGGGCTTCCTCAAAATGCCCTAGGTCTTCGTGAGCAAGCGAGTTGGATGCACACCCACTTAGTTTCTTTTGTTGAGCTTTCATACATTTATAGCTCTAGTGCATCCATTGCATGGCAATCCCTACTCACTCACATTGATCTCTATTAATGGGCATCTCCATAGCCCATTGATACACCTAGTTGATGTGAGACTATCTTCTCCTTTTTTGTCTTCTCCACAACCACCATTCAATTCCACATATAGTGCTATGTCCATGGCTCACGCTCATGTATTGCGTGAAAGTTGAAAAAGTTTGAGATTACTAAAGTATGAAACAATTGCTTGGCTTGTCATCGGGGTTGTGCATGATTAAATACTTTGTGTGATGAAGATAGAGCAACAGCCAGAATATATGATTTTGCTGGCGGTCGCGAGTGCCCCTTAAGTTGGCGATGAAGCGGTCGCGCATCTCATCCCAGGAGGAGACAGATCCCACGGGGAGATTCAGGAGCCAGGAGCGCGCGCCATCCTTGAGGGCCATGGGGAACCAGTTTGCCATGATCTTCTCGTCGCCGGTGGCCGCCTCGATGCTCAGCTCGTAGAGTTGTAGGAACTCGGCAGGATCTACGGTGCCGTCGTAGCGTGGGGGCAGATCAGGCTTGAACTTGCCCGGTCAGATGACGTTGCAAAGCTCCGGGGTGAATGCGCGGCACCCTGTTGTGGTCACAGGAACTCGTCGACAAGGTGGAGCTTGGTCTTGGTGCTCACATGCCGCCACCATCATAGGCGGCACACGGTCTTGACGTGGGGCTGCTGGAAGCGCACGTGCATCTTCTTGGGGCCGCTGCACCACCTGGTAGCTCGCCTCTTCGCGCGCAAGTGCCTAGCGCGACGGGTCGCGCCGCAGTGCCACCCTCCTTGGTTCGACGATGGTGCCCTGGGCTGGAGGTGGTGGAGGTGCCCCGTGAGCCACGTCGCCCATGGCAGGCGGCTGCTAAGGCAGCGAACGGGCCGGTGCAATGGAGTCTCCGGCAGCGCTGACTGATACGTCTCCAATGTATCTATAATTTTTGATTGTTACATGCTATGATATTACATGTTTTGGATGTTTATGGGCTTTACTTTACACATTTATATCATTTTTGGGACTAACCTAGTACCCGGAGGCCCAACCCTTATTGCTGTTTTTTTGCCTATTTCAGTATTTTGAAGAAAAGGAATATCAAACGGAGTCCAAATGCAATGAAACCTTCGGGAGCGTGATTTTTGGAACGAACGTGATCTAGAGGACTTGGAGTGCAAGTCAAGAAGCAGCCGAGGCGGCCACGAGGGTGGAGGGCATGCCCACCCCTATAGGGCGCGCCCCTATCTCATGGGCCCCTCGGGCGGCCACCGACCTACTTCTTCCTCCTATATATACCCACGTACCCCAAGAACATCAGAACAAGCCACGAAAACCTAGTTCCACCGCCGTAACCTTCTGTATCCGCGAGATCCCATCTTGGAGGCTTCGCCGGTGCTTCTACATCAACACCATAGCCCCTCCAATGAGTTGTGAGTAGTTTACCACAGACCTTCGGGTCCATAATTATTAGCTAGATGGCTTCTTCTCTCTTTTTGGATCTCAATACCATGTTCTCCTTGATCTTCTTGGAGATCTATTCGATGTAACTCTTTTTGCGGTGTGTTTGTCGAGATCCGATGAATTGTGGGTTTATGATCAAGTTTATCTATGAGAAATATTTGAATCTCCTCTGAATTCTTTTATGTATGATTGAGTTATCTTTGCAAGTCTCTTTGAATTATCAGTTTGGTTTGGCCTACTAGATTGATCTTTCTTGCAATGGGAGAAGTGCTTAGCTTTGGGTTCAATCTTGCGGTGTCCTTTCTCAGTGACAGTAGGGGCAACAAGGCACGTATTGTATTGTTACCATCGAGGATAAAAAGATGGGGTTTATATCATATTGCATGAGTTTATCCCTCTACATCATGTCATCTTTCTTAATGCGTTACTCTGTTCTTTATGAACTTAATACTCTAGATGCATGCTGGATAGCGGTCGATGTGTGGAGTAATAGTAGTAGATGCAGGCAGGAGTCGGTCTACTTGTTGCGGACGTGATGCCTATATACATGATCATGCCTAGACAATCTCATAATTATTCGCTTTTCTATCAATTGCTCGACAGTAATTTGTTCACCCACCGTAATACTTATGCTATCTTGAGAGAAGCCACTAGTGAAACCTATGGCCCCCGGGTCTATCTTTTATCATATAAGCTTTCAATCTACTTTTATTTGCATCTTTACTTTTCCGATCTATATCATAAAATATGAAAAATATATTTATCTTATCATACTATCTCTATCAGATCTCACTTTCGCAAGTGGCCGTGAAGGGATTGATAACCCCTTTATTGCGTTGGTTGCGAGTTCTTTGTTTGTTTGTGTAGGTGTCTGGGACTTTTGAGGAGCCTACTACTGGATTGATACCTTGGTTCTCAAAAACTGAGGAAAATACTTACGCTACTATTGCTGCATCACCCTTTCCTCTTCAAGGAAAACCAACGCAAGCTCAAGATGTAGCACTGACGAGCTCGGCGATGCGCTCGATCCACTCCTTGTAGAAGTCGTCGACTGGGTGGTAGCGAAGGATCTCCCGGGCCATGAGCAGAGCAGCTTGCATGTTCGCTGGGCCGCGATGTTCGTCGGAGGGTGAAGTGGCCGGGGTCAGCGACGGAGTGGCGGTGCGCCCGTCACGGTGCATAGAGGGGTGCAGTGATGAAGCTTGCTGCTTGTGGCCAGCAGGGCCCGTGGCTGCGTTAGCTGCCGGTGATGGAGGGCGACGAGGACAGCCGTCGCCCGCCAGTGCCGTCTGAGCGACACGGGCGGCAACCGCGGCCCGGCGCTCAGCGCGATCCCGACGTGCGTTAGCCATGGAAGTGTTGGAGTAGCGGTGGATCGATCGACAGGAGAGAGGATTTCGGGTTTCGGGTTCCGCAAACCCTTGATAGGTTTGAACTCTAGGGTGCATGCGGAGATCTCAACCTAACCATCCTGCCTACTCGTGATCTTCTAAGCCTAGTGCATCGAGCTCAAAGGGACAAAGAGACACATCAGTTTATCCTAGTTCGGGCCACCTTGCGGTGTAATACCCTACTCCAGCGTTTTGGTGGATTCACTATAAGAAATATGTCAACTTGTGACCTTGACTATTGGTCACTGAAAGGTCATTGTTTTTCATTTGCGACCTTTTTGTGACCAAAAATAGAAGGTCAAAAGCTGGCGGTCGTAAACTGAAATTAACGACCTTCTCTGTGAGAAGGTCGTAGACGTTTATGACCAAAACATAAGGTCGTTGAACCCATGACCTTTTGTTTTGGTCACTGGCTGTCTGCCCAGGCCACGTCAGATCCGACGTGGCAATCTGACGTGGCAAAATTATGACCAATTCAAAAGGTCACTGACAAGATTTAGCCCGGTCCGATTAGGTGTTTTAGATGGGCCGAGCCCAACAATTCAGCCTTTTATATATTTTTCCCTATTAATTTTGGTTAGCTACATGGGCCAGGCCCAACATTGTAGCCTTTTTATTTTTGGGCTGTTCCCTTTCTTTTCTTTTTTATGCACCTTTGTTTTTGGGCTGTAGCCTTTGTTTTTCTTTGTTTTTCTTTGTTCTGTCAAGGTCATGTTCTTCATATTTCAATATACCAATACAGAAAACGGACGCAATACTTCAAATAACAGCAAGAAACGATCTGCTACATCATATAACATACATACAAATGTGATCAGCATCAAGTTTACAATTAGATAATAGCTCTACAAGTGTACAGTCTACCACATGAGTATCACATGAGCCCTACAAGTTCTGCTACATCACACATACAAATAGGATCAGCCTAAAGGGTTGCTTTACTCCCAGAACTAGCTCCAATGAGCTAGAACTATGTTTCTTCCAACTTCTTTGTCTTGATGCTCGTGAAGAAACATGAAAGGCCAGCATTTGCACGTTATAGAACAAAATGATTAGGAACAAAATAAAAGTAAATCTGACAGCATATTTACTCTCCAAGGAATCACAACATATTTCTGCAGAAAAAGAACATGTATGCAAACCAACCACCAAAAAAATAATAAGCTGGTTCATCTTATACCAGAATAAAAAAGAACACCAACAAGGAATAGAAGCATTCCTTGGTTTTCAAGCACACCAATTCATAAACATGGTTTGGATATGAAAAATACAAACATAGCAACAAGAGATAATCATAGCAAGTCAGCCATCCTACTATTCAATAAATGGTTCGATTTCACCGTAACAGAACACTTAACAACCTCAACACTTGTATTTTTGCTTGCCGCAATCTAGACAACATCACCACAAGTTCTATGATGCATCCAAACTAGTGAACTTTGTGCATAGATCGGATTGAATCGAAGAGAGAAGGGGAAGGGAAGGGCTACCTTGAGGATCAAATCGAATCAGCCTGCTTCGTCCTACCATCTTCTTGTGAACAACCTTCTTCTTCCTGCCATCAGTGAAAAGCTTTTTAAGGACTACAACAGGAGAAACGTTTCATACAGCAGAAAGGGGGACTTGACCAACATCCACTAAATTCACAAAAGAAACACCTATCCATGCAATAATTTCCCCCTGATTTAATAAGACGACATGCCTGTTAAAAAAACTAGGCTCATTTACTTCTTCATGGGATTCAGATAAAAAGGGTTCAAAAAGGGACCTATCCAAGAACCACATGTTAAGATCTGGAGAATGGACGTTAATTCTTTGACCATCGACATTCCCTGATCAAGGTAAACTGTAGCTAACTAGCAGATTGAACAATCAGAAAATATATAAAGTAACCACCAATGCAACAGATTATGTTCTACTTCTAACGCATTCATTCATAAGCGAAACATGGTGAACTGGAATCTAGAACTCATCGACAAAGGGAGACTTGATCCACATCCAACAAATAGACACGAGCTAGATTTGAGGAAGTTAGTCAAACAAATCTATAAAACTAAGCATTCATGCTTGCTGGATTTGTAAGCAATTAGTTGATCCACCAAACAGGAAATATCATTATGAAGAATATACTGATTAAGTTTGAGCATTTTCTGTATCCGTCGAAAACTTGTGTGTTGTTCATAAGCATGGAGATTTATTGAAGTACCTAGCACCTTATCTGTCTCTAGATTGTTAGAAAGAAAAAATGACGTTACAAAGAAACATGCAGAATCTGAACCAACTAATTATTTGGAGGCACCTAGCTAATTAATAACAAGAAAAGCAGAGCATATATGCCAATTAGTTAGTGCTGGTAGGTATTGGTTGTTCAAGAAAGAGAGTAGGGGAATCAATCATTTTCCCAAAGCCGATGAGTTGAGTTCACAGGGTCAATCTATCTGTTCAACTACAGTAGTATTTGCTGCAACCCTAGGATAAAAGCTTACTTTCTTTCTACTAGTACTACCTAGGAGAATGGCTTTACAACACTAACGAACTTTGAGCACTTTCTGCTCTATCTGTCCAAAAATAACTGTGTGTTTCTCATAAGCATGGAGATTATTAAAGTAGCTAGCTAGCACCTTATCTGTCTCTAGATTGTTAGGAAGAAAAAATGACGCTACAAGTAGGCCACATCATTAAATTAAATGCCTGCTGGATAAAAATGTCATATATATTGCAGAAATATCATTTGACATGCTCAATCAGCTGACTTTAAGTAACTTGGTCAACTACAACAGCTAGTTCTGAGCAATCAATAGTAACGAGGTGCAAGGGACAAATGAATATGAGCTTGGTTAGGACTGAACAAATAACACAGGGGCATAATACCAATCCTACACACTTCACTTCTATGCTTGTAGGAATAGGATAGCAGTACAAGGTAACCCTGCAAGCTTTGACTTTTTCATACAGATCCCTCTAAAATTCCTTGGGACAAGTGCATCACATATTCGTCAACTTAGCAGCAGAAGCAGTGGGCACAGGAAGAGGGGGAGGGACATGGAGGAGCTACTTGCCGCGGTCGCAATGGAAGCAGAGGAGCAGACCCCTCCTGCCCCTCCCCCACGAGCAAAACAGGTCTGCCGGCTGGGCACGCCCCTACTCCTCCACCTCCTCGAGCAGGAGACCCCCTTCCCTACTGCTGCTTGGCGCGCTGCATCACAAGTCACTTCCTCATGCAAGAAGTACACAATAAAAAGACAGACGGTCAGTGAGGTACATTTTCACAGCAACAGAAGCTTAAAATTAACAGAAATACACACATCAAATGAAGTCACTAAGATACTTAAGTCCACCACATGATCGCATGTAGCAGGCTCGCCTGGCCGCTCGGACAATATCCTTGATCTGCAAGGGCAAGAACAAGAGTAAGTTTTGGCCACGTTAATAAGATGATGATATAAAAAAATGGTCGACGACTCATCATATGAACAGTGCATGTCTTGTTGTAATAGCGTTCACACTGTGCATTATTTACAATGTCATTACCTTGTCACAGTGTATATCTCGACCAATAAATAAGCCACTAACATGTTCTGGCTTCTCCCTTGAGGCGTGAATATATATGGTATATCTTCCCTCATGAACCTACAGAGACAGCAGCAGAAGACATGAACAGATAACTCTGAGCAAAATGTGATGACACAAGAATCATGACAGTGCTGAAAAGATCGATACTTCTACATAGAACATAAAATCAATGAAATTGTCACGAAGTATCATTCTACTCTTATCACACGGAGCAGCACTAACACAAGATACCAAGTGACATATCCATGTGTTACGATAAAGCATGGATTGTATACCTTTTCGTAATTTGCTACTGAATCAGATACCCTCTATACAACATAATGATAGAATTTGTATACAACTCGTCTACTACATGAGTCTCAACTTCAAAAGGAGGTACTACTTGGTTGTTCTAATTTTGCACACCAGAACGGATTTGTATAACTTGACAAAAAAAGGGGGTGAACCCTTGGGTACAACTTTAGGCGTAGCCCCGAAAAAGAAACCCTATAGAGTTTGCTAGAAACGTCCCAGCATGCTTGCCCTGATTCGAGCAATCCAAACTTCACCAGATAATTTCCTTGCCAAGAAACCTGAACATAGCCTGCCTGAAAAAATGCAGCGCAAGCTGAATCCTAACGAACATGCGCACAAACAACACGCCAAGCAGCACGCATCAACAATTTACCGGGTACATCGGCCCAGCAAAATCAAACCAGACCAATCAGTGGGTACAGGACTAGGAGGGGGAGGGCGACGAGGCTGGCGGCGCACCAATGAGGTCTTGACGAAGAACTGCATCTTCCTGTTGCTCGTGCGTGCGGGAGGGAGTCAAGATGGTCGCGTGAGAATGACGGAGCAGGAGCGGAAGCAGACGAAAACGACGGGTGGGTGTTTGCGGCTCGGATCCGGAAGCTAGACCTCCATCGAGGTTGCGGCTCACCACAGCGACGATATCGGCAAGGCCGCCGGGGTGTGGGTCAGAGCGGAGGACCTCAAGCGTCCATGGCGGCCTCCTTGCACAGAGAAGTACAGAGGGGATCGAGACTTGAGAGAAAAAGGGAGACACAAACAGAGGGAGGAAGAAGAGCGGGGGAACACGTCGACCTGCGGGACTTCGGTCGACGGCGGAGCTGCTCCGGCGAGGCGCGAGGCCGAGGCAACGGAGACCAAGGCTGGATCGCGTTGGATCTCCCTCCCTCAGGTTCTTCTCTCCCTTTTGGTGAGGGAAGGGGAGGGGCGAGAGGAGGAGGTCGTGGGGGAGGCCATGGACGGCGGCGATCTGGAAGGGAGGAGGCGAGCTCTCGTTCGCTCTCTCTCCATCGGGTGAGACAACAAGGAGACATAAGGGGATCGATGGATGAATGTGGG
>NC_041385.1:425450316-425579025 GCF_002162155.2 Triticum dicoccoides
GGGGGGGGGTGGATGGAAAATGACGAGCTAGGGTTTTGGGGTTGGTGTGGAAGGGCCGAGGACTGTTGTTGGATCCTCGAGAATCCGACGGTGTTCAATGCATGATCCGCGTGAGAGGCCCACGGACCAATCATAATGCAGTACATGCATACAATGTTATGACCATCTAAATTGGTCATGGTTGACTAAAAATAACATGTTAAAATCATGTAATCTATTTTATGATCTCAGAAATTCAAAGGAATAAAAAACCTTCTCATTGTGTCACCAATTGTGAACTAGCTTTCAGGAAAATAACAAACATGGAATGGCAAACAATGTAGCCTAAGGGAGTTTTTATTTTGTTTGGACGAAAAATCAATTTTCCATTTTCCGAGTGCCCAAAATGAGTTTTTTTTGTGAAGGACCTACCATATATTTGTTGCAAAATTGGACCAAATCAATTTTTTAAAATACTGAGACATATTTAATGCATAACTGATCAAATGGTTGGGTCTCAAAAGTTTTGATCCACCTCTGGTGAAACATACAAATTTTCGCCGATTCAGCTAGAAGCGGGTCAAATTTGAACTGCAGCTGCCTCATAGTTTGCTCTTTATTATTTCCAAAAATCATTTCTATGTACATAATTATCTATTTAATCAGAGAAACAACAAAAGTTTTCCAAGATTCAACCACTAGCTAGGAACGGTCAAGCCCGCCGTTTTGACCGCATTTTGAAACGGGCATAAAAAGTTCAAAAAATCAAAAAATTGGAAAACCTTCGCATTGTGTCATTATATGTGGTCAAGTTACCAGGAAAAATAATAAACTTGTAATACAATAATTATTTTAAAAAAGTGTTCTCAGAAACGAGCTATCATGTGTGGAGATCAATGGCTTTCAAGCCAAATGATCAATCTTATTGCCACATTCATGGCATAGTTTGTTAAAATCATCTCATATTGTGCACAAGGGTGCATATTGGAATAGCAAACAATGTTGCCTAAGGAAATTTCCATTTTATTTGGACTAAAAAATCATTTTCCATTTTTCGAGTGCCCAAAATGAGTTTTTTTGTGAAGGACCTACCAAATAATTGTTGCAAATTGTACCAAATAAATTTTATAAAATACTAGACCATATTTAATGCACAATTGACCAAATGGTTGGGTGTCAAAATCTTTTATCCACCTCTCGTGAAAAAGACACTTTTGTGCCGATTCAGTTGGAAGAGGGTCAAATTTGAACTGCAGCTGCCTCATAGTTTGCTCTTTATTTTTTCCAAAAATCATTTCTATGTACATAAGTATCTATTCAATCAGATAAACACCAAAAGTTTTTCAAGATTCAACCACTAGCTAGGAACGGGCATGCCTGCTGTTTTGACTGCATTTTGAAACGGGCATAAAAATTCAAAAAACATAAAAAAATTGGAAAACCTTTGAATTGTGTCTTTATATGTGACCAAGTTACCAGGAAAAATAATAAACTTGTAATACGGTAATTATTTTTAAAAAATGTTCTCAGAAATGAGCTATCATGTGTGAAGATTCATGGCTTTCATGCCAAATGATCAATCTTATGGCCACATTCATGACATAGTTTGTTCAAATCACCTCATATCGTGCACAAGGGTGCATCTTCGAGTGACAAACAATGTTGCTTAAGGAACTTTTCATTTTCTTTGGACGAAAAATTCATTTTCCATTTTTTTGAGTGCCCAAAATGAGTTTTTTTGTGAAGGACCTATAATATATTTGTTGCAAAATTGGACCTAATAAATTTTATAAAATACTAGGCCATATATAATGCACAATTTACCAAATGGTTGGGTGTCAAAATTTTTGATCCACCTCTCGTGAAAAAGACAAATTTCCGCCGATTCAGCTGGAAGCGGGTCAAATTTGAACTGTAGCTACCTCGTAGTTTGCTCTTTATTTTTTCCAAAAATCATTTCTAGGTACATAAGTATGTATTTAATCAGAGAAACACCAAAAACAATTACAAGATTCAACCACTAGCTAGGAACGGGCACTCCCACTGTTTTGATCGCATTTTGAAACGGGCATAAAAAATTAAAAAAAATAAAAAATTGGAAAACCTCCTCATTGTGTCATTATATGTGACCAAGTTTCCAAAAAAAAATAAACTTGTAATATGGTAATTATTTTAAAAAAGTGTTCTCAGAAATTAGCTATCATATGTGAAGATTCATGGATTTCAAGCCAAATGATCAATATTATGGCCACATTCATGGCAAAGTTTGTTCAGATGACCTCATATCATGCACGAGGGTGCATCTTGGAATGACAAACAATGTTACCTAAGGAAGTTTTCATTATCTTTGGAGGAAAAATTCATTTTCCATTTTTTTGAGTGCCCAAAATGAGTTTTTTTGTGAAGAACCTACCATATATTTGTTGCAAAATTGGACCTAATCAATTTTATAAAATACTAGGCCATATATAATGCACAATTGACAAAATGGTTGGGTGTCAAAAGTTTTGATCCACCTCTGGTGAAAAAGACAAATTCCCGCCGATTCAAGAGGAAGCAGGTCAAATTTTAACTGCAGCTGCCTCATAGTTTGCTCTTTATTTTTTCCAAAAATCATTTCTAGGTACATAAGTACCTATTTAATCAGAAATACATGGTTTGGTGGCGATACATCGAGGTTTGGACGGTGGCCGAGGGCCCCAAATGTAGAGTGCGTAAGCTCGCATGCCTGTCGCGTGGTTCCGTGTGACCGTGGTGTTGCCATTCATTCTGGGCGGACTAGGAATGCATAGTGGGTTGGGAACTCCCCAGATAGGTGCTAGGAAGAAAATTATAACATAAGATTCTCATGAGGAGACCGAACTATGCTCAAACATGAATTAGCAGCCAAGTGTTTGATTAGCGGTACGGGAAATGCACATGGCCAATGGGCATGAGTTTTGGCTGAGGATGAGCATATACTAAGAAGAATGTCTTCACAAATTTTTAGGGAAATCAAGAATATATAAATAATACCTTCTTCACAAAGTGTTGCCGTGAACAGAATAGGAAAATGAATATTGTTGAATTATTTTTGAACTAGGCAAGGAATGTTTTTGACATATTTGATGAAGATATGATCCAAACAATTTATTAGAATTTTTTGGGAATTTTTGGAATAACAGAAATATAGGTTGCTTCACAACCTAGGGCAAAAACTGACACATGGACATGACACATAGGCAAAACTGATGAGATGGCGCCTAGTCATCACAACCCACCACAATTTACAAGGCTATGACCATCTATATTGGTCATTAACAACAAGAAATAAGGCAGCAAACCAGTGTTGTTTGCTTACCATTTCATGTAAGGAAATTACGACCTTTCTGACCAAAATGGTCACAATGGTTTAGGGTTTGGAGCCCCCCGAACAGCTTTTGACCAATTGGTCTCAAATGGTCATAGATCTATGACCAATTCTTCCAGGGTCACTAACAGAAGGTCACTAGTTGACATATTTCTTGTAGTGATTGCCTCGAAGGCCTCAGAATGAACTAGTACAGTGGATGAACTAGCCTCAGGAGGTGAGGTGTTCTTGAGCTCAAGAGAGCTGGTGAAGTGGTCGGGTGAGGATGGATCCGATCCCTCTTCTACTCTTTCCCTCTCGATTCGACCTTCCTCCGATCCCCCTTCTATGGTGGTGGCTAGGTCCTATCTATAGTGGCCTTGGTCCTCTTCCCAAATGTTGGCGGGAAGGGATCCCACAATGGCCAGATTTGAAGGAGGACAAGAAGTACATCCTATCCTGACTAAAGTGGTCTTCACCTGCGAAAAGCCTCTCGTCATGACACTGCGGTGGGCTCGGCGATGACCTTCATCCTGCCGTCCTGACCGTCTTGGGCTTGTTGCACCAGAATGGAAACCTTTGGCTGATTCCTCAGGACTCTGCACCTGCTGCTTGCCTCCTTTGCACCAAACAAAAAACTGGTACTCTGCGCCCGTTGGCGCCTGCCTGGCCTTGGTCGTCATGGCTCACGTCAGTTGAGCGTCGTGAGGTGCACCTTGCATAGAACTCTCCGCCCCTCGGGAGCTAGCCTGAGGAGGCCAATCCCCTTGGAGGTCTTGGCGTCGCCCTCCTCACGAGGCTCGGCCCTTCGCGAGGGTCTTCAGTTGTCGATGCTGAAGCTGGGCCATACCAGGCCATCGATGAAGCCATGCAGTGGGCCGCAGGCAGGCAAGTCTAGGTACCCCCGTATCCAGGACGCCGACAACGAAGGTGTTTGTTGAGTTGCATGGATCGAGACAGGGATTTTGTCGCTCCGTGTGACGGAGAGATATTGCTACTTGTGAGTTGTGTTGGGATTTCCTCAGAGAGAAGAGGATGATGCAGTACAGTAGAGATAAGTATTTCCCTCAGTTAAGAACCAAGGTTATCAATCCAGTAGGAGAATGATACGTCTCCAATGTATCTATAATTTTTGATTGTTCCATGCTATTATATTATCCATCTTGGATGTTTTATATGCATTTATATGCTATTTTATATGATTTTTGGGACTAACCTATTAACCTAGAGCCCAGTGCCAATTTCTGTTTTTCCTTGTTTTTGAGTTTTATAGAAAAGGAATACCAAACGGAGTCCAAATGACCTGAAAATTTACGGTGATTTTTTATGGATGAGAAGAAGCCCCCGAAGGAAAAGTGTTGGGCTAGAAGGGTCCCTAGCCAACCACAAGACAGGAGGGTGCGCCCTACCCCCCGGGAAGCATGCTCCTGTCTTTTCGTTGACTCGTGCCCCCCCTTGACGTGAAACCGATGCCAAAAATTCTTATAAATACAAAAAAACCATAAATAAACCTAGATCGGGAGTTCCGCCGCCGCAAGCCTCTGTAGCCACCAAAAACTAATCAAGACCCTGTTCCAGCACCCTGTCGGAGGGGGATCCATCACCGGTGGCCATCTTTATCATCCCGGTGCTCTCCATGACAGGGAGGGAGTAGTTCACCCTCAGGCTGAGGGTATGTACCAGTAGCTATGTGTTTGATCTCTCTCTCTCTCTCTCTTGTGTTCTTGATTTGGCACGATGTACTGCGAGCTTTGCTATTTTAGTTGGATTTTATGATGCTTCTCCCCCTCTACCTTCATGTAATGGATTGAGTTTTCCCTTTGAAGTTATCTTATCGGATTGAATCTTTAAGGATTTGAGAACACTTGATGTATGTCTTGCATGTTCTTATCTGTGGTGACAATGGGATATTCACATGATCCACTTGATGTATGTTTTGGTGATCAACTTGCGGGTTCTGTGACCTTGTGAACTTATGCATAGGGGTTGGCACATGTTTTCGTCTTGACTCTCCGGTAGAAACTTTGGGGCACACTTTGAAGTTCCTTGTGTTGGTTTGAATAGATGAATCTGAGATTGTGTGATGCATATCGTATAATCAAACCAACGGATACTTGAGGCTTCATTGGAGTATCTAGGTGACATTAGGGTTTTGGTTGATGTGTGTCTTAAGGTGTTATTTTAGTATGAACTCTAGGGTTGTTTGTGACACTTATAGGAATAGCCCAATAGATCGATCAGAAAGAATAACTTTGAGGTGGTTTCATAATCTATAATAATCTCTTCGTTTGTTTTCCGCTATTAATGACTTTGGAGTGACTCTTTGTTTCATGTTGAGGGATTGTTATCTGATCCAATTATGTTCTCATTATTGAGAGAACTTGCACTAGTGAAAGTATGAACCCTAGGCCTTGTTTCTAAGCATTGCAATACCGTTTTCGCTCACTTTTATTACTAGTTACCTTGCTGTTTTTATATTTTCAGATTACAAAAACCTATATCTACCATCCATATTACACTTGTATCACCATCTCTTCGCCGAACTAGTGCACCTATACAATACCATTGTATTGGGTGTGTTGGGGACACAAGAGACTCTTTGTTATTTGGTTGTAGCGTTGTCTGAGAGAGACAAACTTCATCCTATGCCTCCCACGGATTGATAAACCTTAGGTCATCCACTTGAGGGAAATTTGCTACTGTCCTACAGAACTCTGCGCTTGGAGGCCCAACACGAGTCTACAAGAAGAAGCTTGCGTAGTAGACCTCAAGCTCTTTTCTGGCACCGTTGCCGGGGAGGCTAGGTAAGCGGCACTCACACCCCATCAACGAAACTCTTTTCTGGCGCCGTTACCAGGGATGTGAGTGCTTGAAGGTATATCTTCAGATCTTGCAATTGAATCTTTTAGTGTCTTGTTTTATCACTAGTTTAGTCTATAAAAGAAAACTACAAAAACTGGAATCGAGGTTGCCTCATATGCTTCATCTTTTTAATTTATTTCATGAAAATGATGGAAAGGAAAATTGTGCTCAATTGATAGAAGAAGAAGTCTATAAAATGTTTGGCATAAAATCTTTGAATGATGAGCATGATTGCAATGTAGTTAATATGAACTCTTTGAATATCCATGATGCTAATAATATGCAAAGCCACAAGCTTGGGGATGCTATGTTTGATGAAGATGATATTTTTAGTCGCCCAAGTTTTGATGAGAAAATTTATTTTGAGGATAGCATGCCTCCTATTTATGATGATTATATTGATGAAAGTGGGTTTGGAAGAGTGTCAACTTTAGGAAGTAATGATCCCACTATTTTGGAGGGTGTTGAATCTTTTCACAATAATGATAAAAGTGGATTTGGAGAGGTCATGACTTTATTTAGTGATGAATCCACTATTTAGGAAGAGGTTCCAATTGATTATGAGAACAAAGTTGCTATCTATGATGATTATTGTGATGACATGTATGCTATAAAGAATAATGATAACCATGAAACTTGTCATCATGATTTAAATTTTCAATTGGAGTATGCCTCACATGATAGTTATTTCACTGAATTTGCTCCCACCATTATAATTGAGAAGAAATTTGCTTATGTGGAGAGTAATAAAATTTGTATGCTTGTAGATCATGAAAATCATGCCTTATATGATGGTTATATTGTTGAATTCGTTCCTGATGTGAAAGGATCGAGAAGAGGTGTCTATAGGGGGGTGATTAGACCCTCAACAAGTAAAGATAGCAGTTTTAAGTTTTTCAAGTTAAGGTTGGAAATTAGCACAATTTCAAGCATTCACAATACAATTCAAGCAAGCATGGCAAGAGTATATGAGTAGTGGAAAGTAAAGCATGCAACTTGTGAGAAAGTAAAGGGATGGGATTGGAGTGTGCAAACGCAATTGGAGACACGAACATTTTTGGCGTGGTTCCGATAGGTGGTGCTATCATACATCCACGTTGGTGGAGACTTCAACCCACGAAGGGTAACGGTTGCGCGACTCCACGGAGGGCTCCACCCACGAAGGGTTCACAAAGTAGGCGATCTCCTTTCCCTTAAAACTCCTTGGTTCAACTCCACAATCTTGACGGAGGCTCCCAAGTGACACCAAACCAATATAGGAGACACCACTCTCCAAAAGGTAATAGATGGTGTGTTGATGATGAACTCCTTGCTCTTGTGCTTCAAATGACAGTCTCCCCACACTCAACCCTCTCTCACAGATTTGGATATGGTGGAAAGATGTGAGTGGAAAGCAACTTGGGGAAGGCTAGAGATCAAGATTCTTGTGGTTGGATTGGAATGTCTTGGGCTCAACACATGAGTAGGTCGTTCTCTCTCAGAAAATGAGTAGTGGAAGTGTAGGCACATTCTGATGGCTCTCTTCGGGAATGGAGAATGGGTGGAGGGGTATATATAGCCTCCACACAAAATCTAGCCGTTACACACACATTCCCAAACTCGGTGAGACCGAATAGTGAAACTCGATCAGACCGATTCAGTTCAAAGTGTGAACGTTAGAGTTTTCGGTGGGACCGACAACATCAACTCGGTGGGACCGATGTGTTAGGGTAAAACCTCAACTCGGTTTGACCGATTACACAAACTCGGTGAGACCAATTTGGCTAATAAGCAAATAGAGAGTTGGTCAAGCAAACTCGGTGGGACCGATTGCATATCTCTATGGGATCAAAATTATTGCAATAGGCAACAGAGAGTTTGCAAGCCCATCTCGGTAAGACCGAGATCCCATCAGTGAGACCGAACTGATTAGGGTTTCTCGCAGTGGCTATGTCAAAAGAACTAGGTGGCGCCAGATAGATCAAATCGGTGGGGCCGAGTTTGACTTTTAGGTTTAGGACATATGTGGAAATGAGAAAGTGGTTGAGGGCTTTGGAGCATATTACTAAGCACTTTGACCAAGCAAGCTATTAAGCAACATCTCATCCCCATTTAATAGTATTGGCTTTTCCTATGGACTCAATGTGATCTTGGATCACTAAAATGAAAGTATAGAGTGTTGAGCTTTTGCCAATGTGTGTCCTTACACTACAAAAAAATACACTTCCGTGAAGATACGTGTTTGTCACAGTAGGTCACATTTTTTGTCATGCATGTACATCCATGATGATTTTATGATAAAATCAAGATAGTCATACTTGTGCTGTCGTAGAAGTGTTCCATGACATTACCAAAATTATCATCACGGAAGTGTCCACTTCCATGACGATAAATCACGCGTCACAGAAGTGCTTTCGTCAACGGTGACCGACACGTAGCATCCACCGTAACGGAACGCCGTTAAGCTATAGGGTCGGGTTTTGGATCCGATAACCCGTTAACTGCCCCGACCAATGGGAAATTTCCACGTGTAAAATTCTTATTGGCCGGACGAAACACGTGTCAGCTCGTTAGTGGGTCAGATAGGCACCTATGATATGTCGACACGTGCCACGGCCCACCACTGGCCCATTTAGCTTACAAAGCCGGCCCGTTTGACTTGGTCAAAAGTTAACGGGATGGCCCATGAAAAGCCTGTTAACGGTCTCTTCGCAAATAGCCCATTTTACGGCTCGTTAACTCACGGCCCATTAACTCACAACCCGTTAGGCCCTAAAGGAAATCGGCCCAACAACGTCATGTGGGCTGTCGAATATAACACCAGCCCATTTCAATTTCAGCCCATGTATGGCCCACGATGTCTTTCGGCCCATATGAGGCCTTCGTATCTTTCGGCCCTTTACAGGCCGACGGTGACTCTAGCCCATAATGAATAGTAATTTTCTTTGTACCTATTAACGACCCGTGATTTACATGGGCCGTTTCTAGCCAGTGTTAGCTTTCGGCCTATTGACGGCCCATACGTTCTTGAGCTCCTTTTTGGCCCTCGATTACTTCCGGCCCGTTACTGTATTGTTCCCCTAATGGGCCAAATTCGGCCCATGGCAAGAGTCGGCCCATTACTGGCCTGTTACCCTAATGGGCCAAATTCGGCCCATGGCAAGAGTCGGCCCATTTCTGGCCTGTTAACCCGATGCGCCGTTTCTAGCCTGCCCTATATTCTAGCCCATTAACGACCCGTTATGCCTGTGACAGAATTAAGACTTTGTTGTCCTGCGGCCTGTTAACGGCCCGTTACCGAGCTGGGCCGATACCAATTACGCCCATTTACGGCCCATGTAGACCCATTTATCCGACGGCCCGAGGCCCACCGATTCTACGGCCCTATTGGAGGCCCATTTATCGATGGCCTGTAGGAGACCCATGGATCCTATGGCCCGTAGGAGATCCATGGATCCTACGGCCCGTATATGGCCCATGGTTGTTGCGGCCAGTAGCAAACCAGGGAAAAAGAAGACTAGGAAATTAATAAGGTCGAAGCTAACGCTAGGCTATTAAGGCGATTGCACAGATTACATCCACTCGGCATCAAAGATCGCCACCAGTGCAAATATAGGGAACACCCTAGACTATACAAAAATGGCTTGCTGTTTTCTTCAGGCGGTGGCTGCACGTTAAGAATAAATTTTGTATCGCACCAAAACAAATTACAACTATATAACAAAAGGAAGGTTGTGTCGGATGTTGGGTTCCGGCAGACCCTTAAGGTTGGAACACTGGGGTGCACACGAATATCACTCCCCTACCGTCCTACGTCCGATCGCCTCGTGAGATCTGAGCTGAAAACGATGAACAACACAAGGGACACGAGATTCATACTGGTTCGGGCCACCGTTGTGGTGTAATACCCTACTCCAGTGTGTGGTGTGGTGGATTGCCTCAGGGGCTAATGATGAACAGTACAGGCGAAGAACAGCCTCGCGAGAGGTGTTCTTGAGCTGATGCGATGAACTGCTTGGGTTAGTTAGATCGCCTCTCTCTCTCTAGTCTTCCCAAAATCTGGATCCGATGCCTCTCTACTGTGGTGGCTAGTCCTATTTATAGAGGCCCTGGGCCTCTCCCCAAATATTGAGCGGGAAGGGCGCCAACAACAGCCATTTCGAAGGGGAACACCCAGTACAAGTTATCCTGACTAAAGTTGGTCTTCGGCTACCAAAAGCACTGGTGATGACGCCGTCTTGGGTTCCACGGTGACCTCCATCCTGCCGCTCCGCTGGTCTTGGTCTCGTTGCACTGAAATGGCAACCTTTGCCTCATGCCTCGGTACTCCACGTCTGTGCTTGCCCCCTTTGCACCAAAGAGGAAACAAGGACACTGCACTGGCGGGCGCCCGCCTGGCACCCGCCTGGTCTCAATCGTCATGGCTTGCGTCACAAGAACCTCGCGAGGTACCCTACCTTGATCTCTCCGCCTCCTCGTGAGCTTGCGTGGCGAGGCTGTCCCTGAGGAAGCCTTGCATCGTCCGCCCCACGAGGCTTGGCCCCTCGCGAGGGTCTTGAGTCTTGTGCTGATGAAGATGGGTCGTACTGGGCCACCACTTGAGCCACGCCGTAGGCCGCAGGCAGGCAAGTCTAGGGACCCCCATTCCCAAAACACCGACAGTAGCCCCCGGGCCCAAGGCGCGCTCGGGCTTGGCTTAGCAGAGAAGCGAAGGGGCAAGTGCGGAGCGCCACGGGCCCCATCAGCCTGTGGCCTTGGGCGCCGCTGAAGGAAATATGCCCTAGAGGCAATAATAAAGTTATTATTTATTTCCTCATATCATGATAAATGTTTATTATTCATGCTAGAATTGTATTAACCGGAAACATGATACATGTGTGAATACATAGACAAACATATAGTCACTAGTATGCCTCTACTTGACTAGCTCATTAATCAAAGATGGTTATGTTTCCTAACCATAGACATGTGTTGTCATTTGATTAATTGGATCACATCATTAGGATAATGATGTGATTGACATGACCCATCCCGTTAGCCTAGCACATGATCGTTTAGTATTCTGCTATTGCTTTCTTCATGACTTATACATGTTCCTGTAACTATGAGAATTATGCAACTCCCGTTTACCAGAACAATGTAACTGGGTGATTATAAAGGAGTACTACATGTGTCTCCGAAGGTACATGTTGAGTTGACGTATTTCGAGATTAGGTTTTGTCACTCCGATTGTCGGAGAGGTATCTCTGGGCCCTCTCGGTAATACTCATCACTTAAGCCTTGCAAGCATTATAACTAATGAGTTAGTTATGAGATGACGTATTAAAGAACGAGTAAAGAGACTTGCCAGTAACGAGATTGAACTAGGTATTGGATACCGACGACCAAATCTCGGGCAAGTAACATACCGATGACAAAGGGAACAACGTATGTTGTTATGCGGTTTGACCGATAAAGATCTTCGTAGAATATGTAGGAACCAATATGGGCATCCAGGTCCCGCTATTGGTTATTGACCGAGAATGGTTTTAGGTCATGTCTACATAGTTCTCGAACTCGTAGGGTCCGCACGCTTAACGTTTCGATGACAGTTTTATTATGAGTTTAAAAGTTTTGATGTACCGAAGTTTGTTCGGAGTACCGGATGTGATCACGGACATGACGAGGAGTCTCGGAATGGTCGAGACATAAAGATTGATATATTGGAAGCCTATGTTTGGACATCGGAATAGTTCCGGGTGAAATCGGCATTTTACCGGAGTACCGGGAGGTTACCGGAACCCCCCGGGGGTTAATGGGCCTACATGGGACACGAGGGAGAAGAGGGAAGGAGCCAGGAGGGGGCCGTGCGCCCCTCCCCCTCCTAGTCCGAATAGGACAAGGGAAAGGGGGCGGCGCCCCCCTTTCCTTCCCCTATTCCTCCTCTTTCCCCCCTTCTCCTACTCCTACTTGGAAAGAGGGAGTCCTACTCCCGGTGGGAGTAGGACTCCCCCCCTTGGCGCGCCCTCTAGGCCGGCCGCCTCCTCCCCCCTGGCTCCTTTATATACAGGGGCGTGGGGCACCCCAAAGACACACAAGTTGATCTACGGATCATTCCTTAGCCGTGTGCGGTGCCCCCTTCCACCATATTCCACCTCGATCATATCGTCGCGGAGTTTAGGCTAAGCCCTGCGCCGGTAGAATATCATCATCGTCACCACGCCGTCGTGCTGACGGAACTCATCTCCGGAGCCTTTGCTGGATCGGAGGGCCGGAGATCGTCATCGAGCTGAACGTGTGCTGAACTCGGAGGTCCCGTACGTTCGGTGCTTGGATCGGTCGGATCGTGAAGACGTACGACTACATCAACCGCGTTGTGCTAACGCTTCCGCTTACGGTCTACGAGGGTACGTGGACGAACACTCTCCCCTCTCGTTGCTATATCATCACCATGATCTTGCGTGTACGTAGGAATTTTTTTGAAATTACTACGTTCCCCAACAGTGGCATCCGAGCCTAGGTTTTATGCGTTGATGTTATATGCACGAGTAGAACACAAGTGAGTTGTGGGCGATACAAGTCATACTGCGTACCAGCATGTCATACTTTGGTTCGACGGTATTGTGAGATGAAGCGGCCCGGACCGACATTACGCGTACGCTTACGCGAGACTGGTTTCACCGTTACGAGCACTCGTGCTTAAAGGTGACTGGCGGGTGTCTGTCTCTCTCACTTTAGCTGAATCGAGTGTGGCTACGCCCGGTCCTTGCGAAGGTTAAAACAGCACCAACTTGACGAACTATCGTTGTGGTTTTTTTGATGCGTAGGTAAGAATGGTTCTTGCTAAGCCGGTAGCAGCCACGTAAAATTTGCAACAACAAAGTAGAGGACGTCTAACTTGTTTTTGCAGGGCATGTTGTGATGTGATATGGTCAAGACGTGATGCTATATTTTATTGTATGAGATGATCATGTTTTGTACCCGAAGTTAGCGGCAACTGGCAGGAGCCATATGGTTGTCGCTTTATTGTATGAAATGCAAACGCCCTATAATTGCTTTACTTTATCACTAAGCGGTAGCGATAGTCGTAGAAGCAATATATGGTGTAACGACAACGATGCTACGATGGAGATCAAGGTGTCGCGCCGGTGACGATGGTGATCATGACGGTGCTTCGAAGATGGAGATCACAAGCACAAGATGATGATGGCCATATCATATCACTTATATTGATTGCATGTGATGTTTATCCTTTATGCATCTTATCTTGCTTTGTTTGACGGTAGCATTTTAAGATGATCTCTCACTAATTATCAAGAAGTGTTCTCCCTGAGTATGCACCGTTGCGAAAGTTCTTCGTGCTGAGACACCACATGATGATCGGGTGTGATAGGCTCTACGTTCAAATACAACGGGTGCAAAATAGTTGCACACGCGGAATACTCAGGTTATACTTGACGAGCCTAGCATATACAGATATGGCCTCGGAACACGGAGACCGAAAGGTCGAGCGTGAATCATATAGTAGATATGATCAACATAGCGATGTTCACCATTGAAACTACTCCATCTCACGTGATGATCGGACATGGTTTGGTTGATTTGGATCGCGTGATCACTTAGATGACTAGAGAGATGTCTGTCTAAGTGGGAGTTCTTAAGTAATATGATTAATTGAACTTAAATTTATCATGAACTTAGTGCCTGATAGTATCTTGCTTGTCTATGTTTGTTTGTAGATAGATGGCTCGTGCTGTTGTTCCGTTGAATTTTAATGCGTTCCTTGAGAAAGCAAAGTTGAAAGATGATGGTAGCAATTACATGGACTGGGTCCGTAACCTGCGGATTATCCTCATTGCTGCACAGAAAAGTTACGTCCTGGAAGCACTGCTGGGTGCCAGGCCTGGTGCTGATGCAACTGACGACGTTAAGAACGTCTGGCAGAGCAAAGCTGATGACTACTCTATAGTTCAGTGTGCCATGCTTTACGGCTTAGAACCGGGCCTTCAACGATGTTTTGAACATCATGGAGCATATGAGATGTTCCAGGAGTTGAAGTTAATATTTCAAGCAAATGCCCGGATTGAGAGATATGAAGTCACCAATAAGTTTTAAAGCTGCAAGATGGAGGAGAATAGTTCTGTCAGTGAACACATACTCAAAATGTCTGGGTATAATAATCACTTGATTCAACTGGGAGTTAATCTTCCTGATGATAGTGTCATTGACAGAATTCTCCAATCACTGCCACCAAGCTACAAGAGCTTCTGATGAACTATAATATGCAAGGGATGAACAAGACTATTCCCGAGCTCTTCGCGATGCTGAAAGCCGCAGAGGTAGAAATCAAGAAGGAGCATCAAGTGTTGATGGTTAACAAGACCACTAGTTTCAAGAAGAAGGGCAAAGGGAAGAAGAAGGGGAACTTCAAAAAGAACGGCAAGCAAGTTGCTGCTCAAGAGAAGAAACCCAAGTCTGGACCTAAGCCTGAAACTGAGTGCTTCTACTGCAAGCAGACTGGACACTGGAAGCGGAACTGCCCCAAGTATTTGGCGGATAAGAAGGATGGCAAAGTGAACAAAGGTATATGTGATATACATGTTATTGATGTGTACCTTACTAATGCTCGCGGTAGCACCTGGGTATTTGATACTGGTTCTTTTGCTAATATTTGCAACTCGAAACAGGGACTACGGATTAAGCGAAGATTAGCTAAGGACGAGGTGATGATGCACGTGGGAAATGGTTCCAAAGTCGATGTGATCGCGGTCGGCACGCTACCTCTTCATCTACCATCAGGATTAGTATTAGACCTAAATAATTGTTATTTGGTGCCAGCGTTGAGCATGAACATTATATCTGGATCTTGTTTGATGCAAGACGGTTATTCATTTAAATCAGAGAATAATGGTTGTTCTATTCATATGAGTAATATCTTTTATGGTCATGCACCCTTGAAGAGTGGTCTATTTTTATTGAATCTCGATAGTAGTGATACACATATTCATAGTGTTGAAACCAAAAGATGCAGAGTTGATAATGATAGTGCAACTTATTTGTGGCACTGCCGTTTAGGTCATATCAGTGTAAAGCGCATGAAGAAACTCCATACTGATGGGCTTTTGGAATCACTTGATTATGAATCACTTGGTACTTGCGAACCGTGCCTTATGGGCAAGATGACTAAAACGCCGTTCTCCGGTACTATGGAGAGAGCAACAGATTTGTTGGAAATCATACGTACAGATGTATGTGGTCCAATGAATGTTGAGGCTCGTGGCGGATATCGTTATTTTCTCACTTTCACAGATGATCTAAGCAGATATGGGTATATCTACTTAATGAAACACAAGTCTGAAACATTTGAAAAGTTCAAAGAATTTCAGAGTGAAGTGGAAAATCATCATAACAAGAAAATAAAGTTTCTACGATCTGATCGTGGAGGAGAATATTTGAGTTACGAGTTTGGTCTACACTTGAAACAATGCGGGATAGTCTCGCAACTCACGCCACCTGGAACACCACAACGAAATGGTGTGTCCGAACGTCGTAATCGTACTTTACTTGATATGGTACGATCTATGATGTCTCTTACTGATTTACCGCTATCGTTTTGGGGTTATGCTTTAGAGACGGCCGCATTCACGTTAAATAGGGCACCATCAAAATCCGTTGAGACGATGCCTTATGAACTGTGGTTTGGCAAGAAACCAAAGTTGTCATTTCTTAAAGTTTGGGGCTGCGATGCTTATGTGAAGAAACTTCAACCAGATAAGCTCGAACCCAAATCGGAGAAATGTGTCTTCATAGGATACCCAAAGGAGACTATTTGGTACACCTTCTATCACAGATCTGAGGGCAAGATTTTCGTTGCTAAATTCGGATCCTTTCTAGAGAAGGAGTTTCTCTCGAAAGAAGTGAGTGGGAGGAAAGTAGAACTTGATGAGATAACTGTATCTACTCCCTTATTGGAAAGTAGTTCATCACAAGAACCGGTTCTTGTGACAACTACACCAATCAGTGAGGAAGCTAATGATATTGATCATGAAACTTCAGATCAAGTTTCTACAGGACCTCGTAGGTCTACCAGAGTAAGATCCGCACCAGAGTGGTACGGTAATCCTATTCTGGAAGTCATGTTACTTGACCATGATGAACCTACGAACTATGAGGAAGCGATGATGAGCCCAGATTCCGCAAAATGGCTAGAGGCCATGAAATCTGAGATGGGATCCATATATGAAAACAAAGTATGGACTTTGGTTGACTTGCCCGATGATCGGCAAGCTATTGAGAATAAATGGATTTTTAAGAAGAAGACTGACGGTGATGGTAATGTAACTGTCTATAAAGCTCGACTTGTTGCGAAAGGTTTTCGACAAGTTCAAGGGGTTGACTACGATGAGACTTTCTCACCCGTAGCGATGCTTAAGTCTGTCCGAATCATGTTAGCCATTGCTGCATTTCATGATTATGAAATTTGGCAAATGGATGTCAAGACTGCATTCTTGAATGGATTTCTAGAAGAAGAGTTGTATATGATGCAGCCGGAAGGTTTTGTTGATCCAAAAGGTGCTAACAAAGTGTGCAAGCTCCAGCGTTCCATTTATGGACTGGTGCAAGCATCTCAGAGTTGGAATAAATGCTTTGATAGTGTGATCAAAGCATATGGTTTTATACAGACTTTTGGAGAAGCCTGTATTTACAAGAAAGTGAGTGGGAGCTCTCTAGCATTTCTAGTTTTATATGTAGATGACATATTATTAATTGGAAATGATATAGAATTTCTGGAGAGCATAAAGGGATACTTGAAAAAAAGTTTTTCAATGAAAGACCTCGGTGAAGCTGCTTATATATTGGGCATCAAGATCTATAGAGATAGATCAAGACGCTTAATAGGACTTTAACAAAGCACTTACCTTGACAAAATTTTGAAAAAGTTCAAAATGGATCAGGCAAAGAAAGGATTCTTGCCTGTGCTACAAGGTGTGAAGTTGAGTCAAACTCAATACCCGACCACAGCAGAAGATAGAGAGAAAATGAAAGATGTTCCCTATGCTTCAGCCATAGGCTCTATCATGTATGCAATGCTGTGTACTAGACCTGACGTATGCTTAGCAATAAGCTTGGTAGGAAGGTACCAAAGTAATCCAGGAGTGGATCACTGGACAACGGTCAAGAACATCCTGAAATACCTGAAAAGGACTAAGGATATGTTTCTCGTATATGGAGGTGACAAAGAGCTAGTCGTAAAAGGTTACGTCGATGCAAGCTTTAACACTGATCCGGACGATTCTAAATCGCAAACCGGATACGTGTTTATATTAAACTGTGGAGCTGTATGTTGGTGCAGTTCTAAACAAAGCGTCGTGGCGGGATCTACATGTGAAGCAGAGTACATAGCTGCTTCTGAAGCAGCGAATGAAGGAGTCTGGATGAAGGAGTTCATTTCCGATCTAGGTGTCATACCTAGTGCATCGGGACCAATGAAGATCTTCTGTGACAATACTGGTGCAATTGCCTTGGCAAAGGAATCCAGATTTCACAAGAGGACCAAGCACATCAAGAGACGCTTCAATTCCATTCGGGACCAAGTCCAAGTGGGAGACATACAGATTTGCAAGATACATACGGATCTGAATGTTGCAGACCCGTTGACTAAGCCTCTCTCACGAGCAAAACATGATCAACACCAAGACTCCATGGGTGTTAGAATCATTACTATGTAATCTAGATTATTGACTCTAGTGCAAGTGGGAGAATGAAGGAAATATGCCCTAGAGGCAATAATAAAGTTATTATTTATTTCCTCATATCATGATAAATGTTTATTATTCATGCTAGAACTGTATTAACCGGAAACACGATACATGTTTGAATACATAGACAAACATATAGTCACTAGTATGCCTCTACTTGACTAGCTCATTAATCAAAGATGGTTATGTTTCCTAACCATAGACATGTGTTGTCATTTGATTAATGGGATCACATCATTAGGAGAATGATGTGATTGACATGACCCATCCTGTTAGCCTAGCACATGATCGTTTAGTATTCTGCTATTGCTTTCTTCATGACTTATACATGTTCCTGTAACTATGAGAGTTATGCAACTCCCGTTTACCAGAAGAACACTTTGGGTACTACCAAACGTCACAACGTAACTGGGTGATTATAAAGGAGTACTACAGGTGTCTCCGAAGGTACATGTTGAGTTGGCGTATTTCGAGATTAGGTTTTGTCACTCCGATTGTCGGAGAGGTATCTCTGGGCCCTCTCGGTAATACTCATCACTTAAGCCTTGCAAGCATTATAACTAATGAGTTTGTTATGAGATGATGTATTACAGAACGAGTAAAGAGACTTGCCGGTAACGAGATTGAACTAGGTATTGGATACCAATGACCAAATCTCGGGCAAGTAACATACCGATGACAAAGGGAACAACATATGTTGTTATGCGGTTTGACCGATAAAGATCTTCGTAGAATATGTAGGAACCAATATGGGCATCCAGGTCCTGCTATTGGTTATTGACCAAGAATGGTTTTAGGTCATGTCTACATAGTTCTCGAACCCGTAGGGTCCGCACGCTTAACGTTTCAATGACAGTTTTATTATGAGTTTATAAGTTTTGATGTACCGAAGTTTTTTCGGAGTCCCGGATGTGATCACGGACATGACGAGGAGTCTCGGAATGGTCGAGACATAAAGATTGATATATTGGAAGCCTATGTTTGGACATCGGAATAGTTCCGGGTGAAATCGGCATTTTACCGGAGTACCGGGAGGTTACCGGAACCCCCCGGGGGTTAATGGGCCTACATGGGCCACGAGGGAGAAGAGGGAAGGAGCCAGGAGGGGGCCGCGCGCCCCTCCCCCTCCTAGTCCGAATAGGACAAGGGAAAGGGGGCGGCGCCCCCCCTTTCCTTCCCCTCTTCCTCCACTTTCCCCCCCTTCTCCTACTCCTACTTGGAAAGAGGGAGTCCTACTCCCGGTGGGAGTAGGACTCCCCCCCCTTGGCGCGCCCTCTAGGCCGGCCGCCTCCTCCCCCCTGGCTCCTTTATATACGGGGGCGGGGGGCACCCCAAAGACACACAAGTTGATCTACGGATCGTTCCTTAGCCGTGTGCGGTGCCCCCTTCCACCATATTCCACCTCGGTCATATCGTTGCGGAGTTTAGGCGAAGCCCTGCGCCGGTAGAACATCATCATCGTCACCACGCCGTCGTGCTGACGGAACTCATCTCCGGAGCCTTTGCTGGATCAGAGGGCCGGAGATCGTCATCGAGCTGAACGTGTGCTGAACTCGGAGGTCCTGTACGTTCGGTGCTTGGATCGGTCAGATCGTGAAGACGTACGACTACATCAACCACGTTGTGCTAACGCTTCCGCTTACGGTCTACGAAGGAATGTGGACGAACACTCTCCCCTCTCGTTGCTATATCATCACCATGATCTTGCGTGTACGTAGGAATTTTTTTGAAATTACTACGTTCCCCAACAGCCGCATGGCGGTTGATTGGTCGTGGGCGTCTCCGCTTCCCCACGCTGCCACGGCAACCACTCGACTTGACAAGTCCCTGCATGCAGAAACGGGTCGTGATTACCTGAGATGGTGGTGGCAGACGGTTGGTCTCCTCCGGACTATATGTACGGACGGGCGAGAGCCCCTGCAGTCCATCCCTTCCTGCTACTCTCTTTCTTCTTCTTCCTCTCCCTTGCTCCACCTCACTCCAATGGCGCCGATCCGCCGGTTTTCCACAAAAGAGAAGGGGAAGGCCCCCCGAGAGGGTCCTGACCCGCTCCCACCAAAGAAGCGACCTATCCCCGGCCGCCCCGACGTGGTTGCTTGGCAGGGGTCGTCGCGGCCCTAGTACGAGCGGCCGCCACCTGGGTTTCCGCTGCCCTTGTACGCCCGAATCGAGGGCCCTGGAGAAGAAGCCATCGAGCGACATCACCGGCGCCGCAGGCAACGCCGGTGAGTCACGGCAGTATGCGTCGTCACCCCTGGCGTCCATGCTGAGAGCTCTTCTCGTGAGCTCGTGCTTCACGCCGCCATGTCTCCTCGATCTTGGGTTCGCCTTCCTCCCTCCTTTGCCTTCGATATGCCATCGAGTGGGTCTCTGGAGCTCTGGCTGCAGCACGCTGACTGCAGCACCCTTGCGACTGGAGCGGAGGTTGCGGTCGTCGCTCCGGGCAAGGTCTTCATGACCCGGGGATGGGGCGAGATCGCCCGGGTCTGCCAGACAAGTGGTGCCCTCGTAATTCATCTTGAATACGACGACGCCTCCTTGATGTTATTGAAGGTCTTCGACATGGAAGGCCGTCGGCTGGAGTGTTGCCCCGAGAAAGCGGCCGGGGTACCGGCGTGGCAAGGGCCAGGCCGGCCAACCGCCTCCCCAGCAGCTCCTCAGCCAGCAGCGGAGGAGCCAGAGGATCCAGCGACTCCGCCAAGCTTCATGCGACTCCGGAGACGAGCGACGACAGCTACGAGGCCCCGAGCTCGCGTTGCGCTCGGAGCAAGGCATCCGCGTCAGGCCGTCGGCGCCACTGATCTGGATGGGGTTGGCGCCGGCGCCTAATGGCCCACTGTTGATGATGGCATCTCCTGCGGAGGTGCGCGTAGTTAACGCTCCTTAGGATTAGCACCTTTTGTTCCCTGCAAGGAATCGAAATGACACCCCATGGGGGTATGTAAGGCGCCTGCCATGTCTTTTGTGAATTGTACATCCTTATCATGAATCGATGCGAGATGCGTGTTCTGCCCCGGCTCTGTTCCCCCTTTCTTTCCTCACGAGGGCTTGGTGCTCTCCGCTGATAGGTCCCGGTCCCCAGGCAGGCTTCAGCCGTCGCTGGTATGCCAGGTCACGATGCCGTGGTCAAGGCGAGGAGGTGAGAGGCCCAAGGTCCAGTAAGAGCCCCTGAGTCGCGATGCTCAGGAGGTCCCCTTTAGCGCTCAAGCAGCCTCCGCTGGGTGAGAAAGGCATGCAACATTGCCGTGACAGAGCTGCAATAGGCGAGGGTTTGACGTTGAGTCGATTTTCGTGTGACTTGTCTCATAGGTTTGGAGTAGTCCTTCGGCGAGGTGCCGGGCCTGCGTGCCGGCAGCTGGGGTGTTGCTGGGTCAGGCCCTCATGAGCTTCTCCCCTCTTCCCCGCACTTTCCTTCATGCTCTACGTCCTCAGGTCGCGGCCCTCGAGCGAGCTCAGCCGCCGCTAGTATGACAGGTCGCGATGCCGTGGGTCAAGGCCAGGGGGTGAGGGCTGGAGAGCCAGTAAGAGCCCGTGAGTCATGATGCTCAGGCGCCCCCCTTTTAACGCGCGAGCGGATCGTGCGGGGGAGTGGGAGAGAGAGCTCGCGACGCCCCCCGTGGTACTCCTAAAGCGGATCCTGCACGCCAATCATGAGGGAAAACAAGGTCTGCCATTACGGTTGCCAACCAGCCATTGGTTGCTCCGAGGGAGTGATTGGGGCACTGAGGGCCTGGCGAGGTGGTGCTATGCAGGGCTGCCGCGGCCAGAGCTCTGCCGCTCAGATTTGTCGGTGTTGTAGGGACGGACCCATGCACAAGCGCCGTGCCAGAGCGAGCGGCTCCAAAGGTAGGTGTCAATCGAGTGAGCGATTATCTCAAGCAGGTTAATCATGAAGAAGTAAATCAACTTAGATAGATGCGGAGAAAGCAAACGCCACTAGGTCAGGCCCAAGCAGCTTGGGGATGATGCAGCCCGAGGGGCACCCCCAACAAGGTAAGCAGAAGACATAAGGAAAACGGATACATGCCGCAGGGACAGACCCACGCGACCTGGGAATGATGCAGCCCTGAAGGCGCTCCCAGCTGAAACGAATATTGAAAAGAAGTCACCTGATGCTGTTGCAGAGCGAGTGTCGGAGCAGTTGGCGGTGCTGGGCGAAGAAGCCGATCCTCACGAGCCCTCGGGACTCCGAGCCTCGGGAGGCTCAGGAGGTCCGGGTGGACCGACGAGGTCCATCTCCATCTCCCCCATGAGCGCGCGATGCTGAGCTTCCAGAATGCTCCTCATCAGGCGCTGGTGGGCTGCAGTCACGTTCGGCAAGCCGAAGGGCATGCGAACGAAGCTGTGCGGTGGGCCCGTGCAACGCCCCGCGCGCGAAAGCCAGAAGCACTCCTGAGAAGCGACTCGATTGAGCCCTGGGTAGTCGATGCAGACGCGCAGCCCACCATCCTCGCCTGGATGGGGAGCTACGCCGGGCAGATGGCGGTTGCCGCGCATGACTCTCGATTCCTCCAACTCCTGAGCGGCCTTGGTGATGAACTCCTAAGGGTTGGTTCCTTCCTTCCTTACGCCTCCCTGAGGGAAGCGTGCCGTGAAGCACGCCTCCAAGTTGTGCCCAAGCGCCTCCCTCGTGACCTTGGCAAAGTTGGTGGCTCCCCAGGAGAGAGCCCCCGAGTCCTGCCCGAGGAGGGAGCCGGGCAAGCCTTCCTATGCTATGGAGGGTGGCGCCCCTTGGATGGGCGCATGTCTAGATGTGGCACCTCCGGAGGTGCCTGCCTCCTGAGGCTTTGAACCAGGTGATGTCTTCTTCTTCTTGGGAGCTACTCCAGGGAGGTTTCCACTCTTGCTGTCCGGGTCCTCAATTGACGCGGCCTGGAAGGCGCGCTCGAGGGAGCACACCGCATCCTTCTCTTCACAGGGGACCGTGATGACCCCACCGCTTCCTGGCATCTTCAGGACGTTGTAGCCATGGTGAGTCACTGCCATGAACTTGGCCAAGGCTAGGTACCCGAGGATGGCATTGTATGGCAGGCGAAAGTGGGCGACGTCGAAGTCAATGAGCTCGGTGCGGTAGTTGTTGCGATGTCCAAAGGTGACAGGAAGGCGGACTTGTCCTATCGGGACAGTGGAACCATCAGTGACTCCTGAGAAAGTCTTGGTTGGCTGAAGCTGATCATATGGCACTTGGAGATTGTTGAATGTCTCGACGGACAGAACGTTGAGTTTTGCTCCGCCATTGATGAGGGTCCTGGTGACTTGCACATTGTTGATGACTGGGGAACAAAGCATTGGGAGGATACCGGCCGTTGCCACGCACTTGAGCTGATCCGCTGAGCTCAACGTGATGGCGCATGCAGACCACCTGAGAGGGCGCGTGGCCTCAAGCTTGGGGAGGACTGCATTCACCTCGCGAGCAAATTGCTTGAAGATGCGTTGTGAGGCTGGGGCCTGAGCACCACCCAGGATGCAAGCGATTGCATGTGGCTCCTGGAAGCCCCCAGCCCCCTCGTCCTGATGATGGTCTTCATTCCTTCTTGGTGGTGATGGCAGAGGAGGAAGGCCTGCGTTGCCCTGCGGGCGATCCTCACGAGGCTGATCTCTCCAAGCTCCCTTGTGAGGCTGGTCCTGCCAGCGGTCCTCGCGAGGCCGGTCACTCCACCCTGGGCACGGGCCACAGTTGTCCCATCGTCCTCCACCTCTTGCTCCGCCTCGGTGGTAGCCCCGATCATTGTGCTCGGGGCGCCGTCTGACGCGGCCTTCTCGTACGGCCCTAAGCTCTTGGCATTCGTTGGTGTTGTGGGTGTGGAGATCGTGCTACACACAGTACCGACTGCCCTTGGACGACTCCGGCTGGTCCCTGCCGCGCTTGGTGTCTGGCTCTGCTGCGAGCACAGCTGCTCCCTTGCGCTTCACATCTTTGGCCTTGGCTTTCTTCTCTTCTGGGTCTGCTGCTGGGAGCTCGAGAAGGGAGAGGCATCCCTCCTCAGCCCTTGAACACTTGGTCGCCAGGTTGAACAGCTCCAGTGACGTGCACAAATCTTCATGGATTGCCAGCTCCTCCTTCATCTTGACGTCGCAAACACCATCAGAGAACGCAGAGATAATGGCCTCCTCAGTCACCCTGGGAATCTTGAGGCGAGTATTGTTGAAGCGCTGGATGTACTTCTGCAATCCAGGCTGCTGCTTGATGCAGCGCAGGTCACCCATGGCCAGTGGACGGTCATGAGTGCCCTGGAAGTTGGCGATGAAGCGGGTGCGCATCTCGTCCCAGGAGGAGATCGTGCCAGGAGCCAGGTTCAGGAGCCAGGTGCGGGCACCGTCCTTGAGTGCCATGGGAAACCAGTTCGCCATGACCTTTTCGTCCCCGTTGGCGGCTTTGATGCCCAACTCGTAGAGCTGTAGGAACTTCGCGGGGTCTGCAGTGCCGTCGTAGCGAGGAGGCAGGTCAGGCTTGAACTTGCGTGGCCAGGCAACACTGCGTAGCTCGGGGGTGAAGGCGCGACAGCCTGCGGTGTCCCCCGGAGCCCTCTGCTGATGCTGGCCTTGCTCCTGGATATTCCCACGTGCCGCCGCTTGGAGCAGCGCGGGGTCTTGACGTGGTGGTGCAGGGATGCGGTCATGGTGCACCGGTGCCGGGAGCATGCAGTGTCACCTTCTTGGGGACGAGGGATTTCTTGGCAGCTCCCTTCTTGTCGCGCAGCCGCCGGACGCGGTGGATCTCGTCCTGGGGCCGCGCGCCTTGGAGCCAGGGCGCCTTCTTGGGGAGGAGGTGGCGGAGGCACCTCCTGATCTGCGCCTCCTGCGCAGGATGGAGGGCGAGGCAGCGAGAGGGACGGCATAGGGGAGCCCCCTGCGGCACTAACAAGCTCGGTGATGCGGGCGAGCCAGTCCTCATAGAGGTCGTCGACGTGAAGGTAGTGCAGGAGCTCACACGCCAGGAGCAACGCGGCGTGCGCGCCAGTAGGGGCGCACGGGCGTGGGACGACGAACCGGCTGGAGTCAGCGACGGGGTGGCGGTGCGGCCTTCCCGCCGCACCGAAGGATGCAGAGATGAGGCCTGCTGCTCGTTCCTCGCCGGGCCGGTGGCGGCGTTGGCGGCAGGAGACGGGGAACGACGGGGGCACCCGTCGACGGGCGCCGTCTGGGTGACGCGGGCGGCGAGAGCAGCCCGACGCTCGGCGCGAGCTCGGCGAGCATTAGCCGTGCACACGACGAAAGATCGAATGCGAACAACGGAAGAAAGATTCCGGCGCACCCCTACCTGGCGCGCCAAATGTCGGATGTTGGGTTCCGGCAGACCCTTAAGGTTCGAACACTGGGGTGCGCACGAAGATCTCTCCCCTACCGTTCTACGTCCGATCGCCTCATGAGATCTGAGCTGAAAACGTTGAACAATACAAGGGACACAAGATTTATACTGGTTCGGGCCACCGTTGTGGCGTAATACCCTACTCCAGTGTGTGGTGTGGTGGATTGGCTTAGGGGCTGATGATGAACAGTACAGGGGAAGATCAGCCTCGCGAGAGGTGTTCTTGAGCTGATGCGATGAACTGCTTGGGTGAGTTCAATCGCCTCTCTCTCTCTAGTCTACCCAAAATCTGGATCCGATGCCTCTCTACTGTGGTGGCTAGTCCTATTTATAGAGGCCTTGGGCCTCTCCCCAAATATTGAGCGGGAAGGGCGCCAACAACGGCCATTTCAAAGGGGAACACCCAGTACAAGTTATCCTGACTAAAGTTGGTCTTCGGCTGCCAAAAGCACTGGCGATGACGCCGTCTTGGGCTCCACGGTGACCTCCATCCTGCTGCTCCGCTGGTCTTGGTCTCGTTGCACTGAAATGGCAACCTTTGCCTCATGCCTCGGTACTCCATGTCTGTGCTTGCCCCCTTTGCACCAAAGAGGAAACAAGGACACTGCGCTGGCCGGCGCCCGCCTGGCGCCCGCCTGGTCTCGATCGTCATGGCTTGCATCACGAGCACCTCGCGAGGTACCCTGCCTTGATCTCTCCGCCTCCTCACGAGCTTGCCTGGCAAGGCCGTCCCTGAAGAAGCCTTGCGTCATCTACCCCGCGAGGCTTGGCCCCTCGCGAGGGTCTTAAGTCTTGTGCTGATGAAGATGGGTCATACTGGGCCACCACCTGAGCCACGCCGTAGGCCGCAGGTAGGCAAGTCTCGGCACCCCCGTTCCCTGAACGCTGACAGGTTGGCATAAAACTTAACAGTCTAGCAGATAAATGCACCACGAGAAGTTCAGAACCTCAGTTCATTTGACATGACTGTTATGTTTTCATGCTGTATTGTCCGATGGAGCACCATAACCCTCACCTTCATTTCCCCTAGGCTCATGAACAACATAGAAAATGTCTGATAGTCTAGTTTCAAAACCATGCATATCTTGACGACATCGAATAATGTCTCTCCTTGTTTCACAAAGGGTCTCTGTTAGGGAATGGACTTGTGTCTGGAGCGCAGATATAACATTGCTTTGAGCTTGCATATCTTGATCATGAGGCAGTTTGGACGATATTGCCTTAACAACCAACCCAGTATTACGCAGGAACGTGCTTTTGGCATTGTTAGTGGACATGTACTGATCCACTGCAGCAAGAGCTGACATTGCGGTTATAGTTGCCTCGCCACCTTCAGAAGGTGGCGGTTCCACCATTTTACCGTAGCTCACTGAAAAGTTGTGGTTTTACATTAGTAGTACCAGAACAGAAGATATTAAGGAGGCAGCAAAACCAAACAAAATAGCTTTGGTCTATATACAGAACTTATTCTGGTGAACCCTTGTAAAATATTAGTTGTATTTTATTGCAAAGTACATAATAAAACCAGGTTCCAAACATATGACCATGTACCATCGCTAATGTATTTCCTATTTCTTCACATTGTATTGAGGGCTAAGGATAAAGAGACGAAGTTTATAATATGGTAAGCATAGTATGACATCATTCATATCACAAAACAACTGAGAACAGACAAACATGCAATTGCAATGTTGTGTGGGCAAGTCCAGCATGGAACTAGATTACGGGTCAAGATCAAAGGAACATCACTCCTCTCTTTAAACCTTGTAAGGTGCAATGATACACTAAGACAATTGTGTATAAAATTGAAAAGAGTAATAGACATTGGCTGCAAACCATGCAGTTCAAGGCACAAGTCAGAGTAAGTAGTAGTTAAAAGGCATGAGGATTAAGGACTTACAACAGCGGCTTTGACTGGTGTAGTCATGCCCTTCTTCTTGCTGGAGTGACAGTCCTTGAAGATTTCCATAGCATTTGGTTCAGGTACTTTTTGGTACTTGCGGGCTTTCCTTTGCATTTCGAACAAGTCAATATAGATCTAATAATATGGTACAGCGAAAAGAGTGAAACAACAGATAATTACAAGAGCCTCGTAGTGTGCAATATAGCTACGAGACCCTGTTGTCTGTTGGAATTTCACTTTCGTACGGTTGGCCTTGTTCTTTGAACAGTTCACCTACAAGAAGATAGATTTGTGTGGCACATGCGTAAAATAGGACTTCAACATGTGATCTGATCACATATATATAATATACCTGATACTTCGGATCAGACCAGTGTTTAACAAGGCCCCTCCAGTCTTCATCCAATATATTTTCCACTGGAGATGTTTGGGAAAGTTCACTGTTAGCCTTGCCTTCAAAGTGAGTTTTCCTCAAGTTATACCGATACTGTCGCAGAGCAGACTTGAAAACATGGGTGCAAGCTTGTCTGGTTGCATCATCTTGGCTATCCAACTTGAACCTCATCTGTTGAAAATTATGGGAGTCTCATTATCAGCAACCTAGAAAGTATGGGACAGAGGAAGACGCTATTACTAGTTTCCATACATAACCATACTTACAGATAAATGTTCAAGGAAGGTGTTGAACTGGGTTTCATCTTTGTCATTCTTGTACTGAATCCATGTTGGGAGGATACGTACATGACACCTAATGGCAACCGCTACCTCTGATACTAACTTGGCTGACTCTATAGCATCACATGGCCTTTTTAAACCTGCCTCAAAATGGATCTCCATTCTTCCTCCTCTAGATTTAGTTAACCTATCGAGCATTATCCCTGATGTTTGTTTCCTCTTGCGCCTAGGTGCTAGTCCAACAACGAACATAGGAAGTGTTAGTGTACATCAAACTGTGAGACTACATATAAAGAAGCATGCAACTGTAACCTGACTCTAGCAACTACCTTCTTGCTGTTGAAGCTCACAAGGTTCATCTAATATTGCCAACTCGTCTTGTGTCAAGAGTTCTTGGGAAGTAGTGTCAAGTGGCAGGGGAGCTTGGGAATGTGCTGCTAGCTCAGTTGACGCACGAGTAAGTCGTGCAGCCGGTAGTACTGTGGTAGGTGTTGCAAGAACTAGGGCTGTCTCTGCTTGTTTGGTGGCAGCTATTTGTTTCTGTTTGGCTTTTTTTGCAGCTCGTATAGCATGGGATGCCGTGTTTGTAGAATTTTCCGCTGGACTTTGACCTTCTATTGCACCATCAGTACCAGCAGAATCTACAGGATTCATCCGCTTCTCATTCCCTGCCATTCTGTGTTGAAAGCACAAGTGCTCCCTAGGTGGTTTTGGTAATTAATGTCAACATATCTCTTGTTGGACTAACACTTTTATCTAGTATGTTTCAGATAAGTTCAACAATGGAGTGGCATGGACTAAAGGATGTGGGAACTCCTTTAAGATGCTAAGGACAAAGGATTGGCTCAAGCTTCAAGCTCAAGACTCTTCATTTTACATTTTAGTGATCCAAGATCACATTGAGTCTATAGGAAAAGCCAATACTATCAAGAAGGGATTAGGTGTTGCTTAATGAGTTTCTTGCTCCACAGTGCTTAGTGATATGCTCCAAAACCCTCAACTACTTTCCCACTTCCACACATATGACCTAAACCTAAAGTCAAACTCGGCCACACCGATTCTTTCTATCCGGCGCCACCGAGTTCAAATGTCATAGCCCCTGCCACAAACCCTAGACAAATCGGTCTCACCGATAGGGATCTCGGTCTCACCGAGATGGGATTGTAATCTCTCTATGTATGTCCATTACCAAAATCGGTCTCACCGAGTTTGAGCAATCGGTACTACTGAGATTACAATGCAAACTCTCTGGTTAACTTATTACCAAAATCGGTCCCACCGAGTTTGAGTAATCGGTCCCACCGAGTTTTCCTGACCAACTCTCTGGTTAGCTAATTACCAAAATCGGTCTCACCGAGATTACGTTATGCCCTAACCCTAACCATATCGGTCCTACCGAGTTGCATGTCGGTCCCACCGAAAATCCTAACGGTCACTAGATTTGCTAAATCGGTCTGACCGAGTTTCTCGATTCGGTCCCACCGAGTTTGGTAAATTGTTTGTAACGGTTAGATTTTATGTGGAGGCTATATATACCCCTCCACCTCCTCTTCATTCGTGGAGAGATCCATCAGAACGAACCTACACTTCCAGCATACATTTTCTGAGAGAGAGCTACCTACTCATGTGTTGAGGCCAAGATATTCCATTCCTACCATATGAATCTTGATCTCCAGCCTTCCCCAAGTTGCTTTCCACTCAAATCTTCTTTCCACCTGATCCAAATCCTATGAGAGAGAGTTTAGTGTTGGGGAGACTATCATTTGAAGCACAAGAGCAAGGAGTTCATCATCAACGCACCATTTGTTACTTCTTGGAGAGTGGTGTCTCCTAGATTGGCTAGGTGTCACTTGGGAGCCTCCGACAAGATTGTGGAGTTGAACCAAGGAGTTTGTAAGGGCAAGGAGATTGCCTACGTCGTGAAGATCTACCGCTAGCGAGGCAAGTCCTTCGTGGGCGACGGCCATGGTGGGATAGACAAGGTTGCTTCTTCGTGGACCCTTCGTGGGTGGAGCCCTCCGTGGACTCGCGCAACCATTACCCTTCGTGGGTTGAAGTCTCCATCAACGTGGATGTATGATAGCACCACCTATCGGAACCACGACAAAAACATCAGTGTCTCCAATTGCATTTGAATCCTCCAAAACCCTTCCCTTTACATTCTTGCAATTTGCATGCTTTACTTTCCGCTGCTCATATACTCTTTGCATGCTTGCTTGTTATGTATTGTGAATGTTAAACTTGTGCCTAAACTCCACTTAAACTTAAAGAAGTTAAAAACTGCTACTTTGATACTTAGTGTCTAATCACCCCCTCTAGACACCTCTTCTCAAGGTCCTACATGTGTTTCTTCCTCTTTCTCTGTGCCATGTTAAGTCAAGCCGACAAGAAAAACGAATAATAATTTAGTTCTTTAGAACAAATTGATGCGTGATGCAGACGAACTGAACTTTGATGTTAGACAACCACATGATAGGAGGATGTAATATGTATGAAAAACAGGATGGAAGAGATAACCCGAACTATGATGTGTAAACTAAGAAGAAGACATTTCACCAAATTAGAAGCAATGCAATGGAAGGTAGACACCATATGAAAGATGCTACAAATATCGCTCTGCCAAGTTAACAGTGTCTCATCATAAATGGTGTTTAAACAAATGTGAAGCAGTACAAGAAATAAATCATATGCAAGATCCAAACAACATCACACTACCATGTTAGAGGTCTCTCGTCATTAGTGCGATTGCATATTCACAGCTTATGATGTGTAAACTAAGGAGAAGGCATTTCAACAAATTAGAAGCAATGAAAGCTAGACACCATATAAAAGATGCAACGAATATCACTCTACCAAGTTAAAACTGTCTCGTCATAAGTGCCATTTCAACAAATTAGTAGTACAAGCTAGAAAAGAATGCGAGATGTAACCTATATCACACTCCGAAGTCAAACGTGTGTTATGATAAGTGATTGTTGCAGGTTACACAACAGTAGTAATTTGATGTAAGAACATGGTGTGATAGACAGGTATTGTATGTTCTAGAAACAGGAACACGTGTCTTATTCAAGTATAATGTGTAAAGTAAGCAGATGGAATTCAACAAAATTAGAAGCAATACAAGCTAGACATCACACATAACATGCAACCACATATAACAGTGCCAAGTTAGAGGGAGCACCGGTGATGGTGCACTAGGGGAGACATGCTCATCATAAATACAGCTTTGTTGAGTGTATATGCATGTGTTGTCTTGGAAATCATCTTGGGGGTGTGGAGGAGTAGAAACTGTAGAGGCCCTCCGTTCGGAAGGAGCACCTTTATCCGCTGCCTTGCTAACTTCCTTCCGCTTTATTGATATTGAATTGTCAAGTAAAACCGACAAGAAAAAAACAATAATATTCTCTCTTCAGAACTCATTCATGCATGATACTGACAATCACTACTTTGATGTAAGGCAAACACATGATACCAGGATGGAATATGTACGAAAAACAGGATGGCGTGGCATGTTCACAACTGTTTGTGTATACTAAGCAGAAACCATTCCAACAAATAAGAAGCAATGCAAGCTAGACACCACATGAAAGATGCAACCAATATGACTCTGCCAAGTTAAAAGCTTCCCATCATAAATGGAATTTCAACAAATTAGAAGCAGCGCATGCTATAAATCATATGAAAGATGCAACTAATATTGCACTGGATATACTAAAGGTGTCTCGTCATATTGATTGATGCGGGATACAAAAAACAATAGTTTTATGTAAGGACATGCTTAATAGACAGATGTACTATGTACTAAATACAGGAAGGCATGTCACATTAACAGGTATAATGTATAAGCTAAGAAGACTAGCACATGCAGTTTAACCAGATTGGAAGAATTACAATCTAGACACCATATGCAACATGCAACCACATATCATGCGGCCAAGTTAGAGCAAGCACCTGTGATGCTAGTGTAGGGGAAATGATGTAATCAACTACAGAGCTACGTTCACTATCTTCATCTAGCATTTCCGTTTCTCGAGAATCATGTCGGGAGGCTGACGCTGCATTCTTTAAATGAGGAGTAGTCCCCTTGCCTACCTGCCTCATCATAAGTGATTGATGAGGGATACACAAGAACATTAGTTTGATGTAAGAACATGGTTAATACACAGATGTACTAGTATGTACCAAAAACAAAAAGGCATGTCATATTACAAGGTATAATGTGTAAGCTAAGCAGATGCAATTTAACCAAATTGGAAGCAATACAAGCTAGACATCCGGCTAGAGTGGTGAGCATGATCATCTAGGACCTGAGATCCAGGTGGGAGGCGGGCTGCTTCGCCACCATCGCAGCTTTTTAGTTGGCTTCCAGGTGATGCCTATCTTTGCTGGGCTTGTCACTGGCTTGGCCAGTGCCCTGACTAGCTATTTGTCTTCTGGTGCTCACGGGATGGTGGTTCATGTAAAAAAATATCTTTCCTTATCAAAGACCGACTTTGGCCTTTCTAATACAAGCTAGACACCATATGGAACATGCAGCCACATATGACACCGCGAAGTTAAAGCAAGCACCTGGGATGGTGGTTCATTGCGAGCGAGGTCATCAACTCCAGAGCTACGTTTCCCGTCTCCATCTGCTGACACTGCACCCTTTATAGCGCTGTAATGTGTCGTGCCTACCCGCGAAGAAAGCTGGCGCGACTTCTCTCTTTTCTTTGCTGCTTCTCTTTCGGCAGACTCTGAAATACCCTTGCATAAAAACACAATAGTGAGAGTATGGGTGAAGTGTGTGCAGAACTAGTGCACTGTAAAAGTAGCAGATAGCAGGTGGCTGAAAAATAAATGACAGGAGACATATGATAGCTCTACAATATTGCATGGCAAACAAAATTAGATTCTACTCCGTATGATTTTGTAATATATGAGCACAGGAAATGCAGGTACTCCTCCAACACACCACCACATGTGGTCATATCTAAGATAACAGTCGACGGAAAATAAATAGACCAGTTGATTTTTTTTAATGAACCGTCCGATCTATAAGGAACGGGCAGATGGCCTTCGTCTACCTCCCGCCAGTCACTGTTGACGATCTTTCTCAAACCGCCAGCGACCACCATCCCAGACCCCTGCCTCCGCCGTCCCGCCCTCCCGTCGACCTCACACCACCGCCGTGCTTGGCAGCGCCCCTAGGCCATCCCTTTAATCCCAGCCGACCTCCAGATCAGGCACTAGTAGCTCTAGGCCGCACATGCCCCTAAGATAAACACCAAGGCGCTACTTCCCTGGTGTAATAGGCATACTAGCGCCTGTTACGCCGGGGAATGCTTCCATTAACTGGGAATCAACTGGCAAGAAATTGAAATTCAGGGGGGCGACAGACCTCTAGCTAAGGTGAAATAGTATATGAGGAGAAACCTTGTGCATCGCGAGTTACTAGGAACATCTAGTATCAAGAAGAAGCGGTCAACTAGTGTCTTCTGTGGGATGAATACCATGCAAGCAGAGACGTAAGATTTGCAAGAATAAGGGAGGAGGAGTACCATTTTCGGTTGCCGGTGTGGTCACCTCCACATGTTGCACCGATCTTCTTCTTTTTACCGGGGAAACCGATGTTCTGGAGGGTGCAGGCTTGGACGAACCCATGGCCAAAGTGTTGACTGTGTTGCCATGGCCGTATGTCGGCGGAGGGGAAGCAGATCCGAGGCGGCGAAGGATGGCGTAGCAGGAACAGCTTCGGTGCGGTGGAGGGTGGCGAAGTTGGAGCGACAACGGTGAGGCGCAGGACGGCGTGGTTGAACTGGCTCGGGTACGGACGGCTTGGCCTCGGCTTCAACTACTAGCCGTGGAGGGCATTGCGGTTGTGGTTGCGGTGGATGACGACATCGGGGTATCGGCTCCGGAGTGATGGATGAGGGCGGCGGTTGATGGGTGGGATGGGGTGGCGGACGGAGGACGCCGGGGTTTCGCGGCTGGTGGAGAGGTTGTTTTGGCGCCCACGAAGTACGAATGGGGAATTGGACGGGTGGGGGGGACCATGTTTCGGTCTGGGGCGCGCTTGTTTTTGGCTTTTTTGAACAGAAGATGGGACGCGCTTGTTTAAAATTATGGGAAAGTACAAACTTTTCCCCCCTCTTAAATTTCGGACCTACTGCGGGTCAGGGGTAGGATGGTAATCCCAGGTGTCCCAAATAGTGGGCGGGAGCGATTTCGGCCGCGCGCATGTGTGCTTAGGCGGCCATTGTGTATGAATATTTTTTGGAGGCGGTTGTGTGGCGTCTAGATGAAGCTACAAACCTACCCCGGTTTAGACCTTTGGACATCGGGCCGGTAGGTTTCACGGGTCGGAGTTATTAGAAAAGTAGTTTCCTTGTACTACCAAACATTGGTCTCACGCAGTTTCGGGCGAGTAGAGGCTCTTTTGGCGCTTCGTTCGAAATTTTGAAACACAAGCATTCACGTTTAGAGTACTCTTGAACTATGAGGATTGACCTAAATAGACAACGTTATATTTGACCAGGTATGTTTGAAAACCTCATTAAATTATCCGCTTCTTTTTGAAATTTTGACACTTGAAAATCCTATAACTACGATTATTTTGGAATGGAGGAGCTAAATTTTAATCTATTTTGTACCCGACTACATATGCTATTATGTACAAATTCAGAGCAAAGATTGGTGACCCCATAATTTAGGTATGGTTTACAAATGCCATGATATCAAATTCAAATAATTGAATGGACTTCATGTTGAATTCGATTTTTTTAAACCACCTTAAGTTGAATTCAAATGTATGCTAGTTCATAGGTAGCTATTTATAATGTTCATTATGTAACTTTTGTACGTATAATGTGCTTTACACACACAACATGAACTATACTCACGTTTATATTCGATTGCTAAAGCGATGCATTCTGCAGTTCAAAATACTAACTATGTGGATCAATTGTGTAGAATAATAACATAGACATGCTCAAATTTTATAGAATCTAGATGTCTGATGGATCAATGACCGCTCCTTACGCGAATTGCAAATATCATGATCCCATCCTAATATTTGGATACCATTCATATCTTTAATCAATGTGTACAGCAGTCTTTTACGTGTAGTTTCACTCTCCATCGGTGGTCTCTCACACATGCTCACACACTCTCTGCCGAGGTGTCTTTCTCGCACACATGCTCTAGATATAACCCTCCCTCCCTCTCGTAACCATTTACAACTGTTTTCACTAACCTTTATCATAAGCACTCTTCCTCTCGCAAACATACACACGCACAATCCCCATCGACCCTTTCTATATACATGGACCAGCCTACGTGTCTCATGTACGCACATTATCTTTAGGCCTGCTCTCACGCATTGTCTCACACCTCTCTTCCTAATCGACGAGTATGATTCTAGCAGAGCATTCTGTAGGATGCCCCTTAAAGTTAGGTTGGATGAATAGTAATATCAGATATAAAGGGGTTACCTTAGTCCGAGAAACTAGGGTTACAAATCCTAGCCGGCTTTGTCAATGGACACAGAGTCCTTCACAATTCTGCTATCTTTTTCTTGTACGACTAGTCATCCATGGGTCTCCCTAAATGCGTCACGGGCCGACCAATGTGGCGCAGGACGGAACCGAACGAAGGGCCTCACCTCGACCCACCAGACCTCACGCGGTGACACACCCTCTGCCCCCACGTCTCATTATCTTCTCACACCCACACATACCAACACAAACACCACACACACACAAAATTTCTCCTGGTGCCTCTATTCCCTCCCCCCTTGCATATACACACTCAAGGGAATGGAATCTCTCGTTGTGACGTCATATTTGTCTCTCTCTCTCTAGACCACTCTCATTTCTCATGCTATCTCTCTCCCCCCTCCCCGTCGGCCCCTCTATCCATGCCTCTCTCGAATACGTAATACACACACATACCTCTCTAGGCCCCGCCAAATGCATCAACTACACATTCACACATGTTACATCACGTACCCCATTGATCTAAAAAGCCCTCTCTTCACGTTTATTTCGCATAGAACATTCCTTTTGAATAAAGTGTGGCCAAAAAATTATTTTAGAGTTTCTACATATATACAACATTACAAAGTTATATGGAGGAGTACGAACGCCTATTTGCATTGCATGGTGCCCACAATGATATTTATTCCGCACTATGAATTTGTATATTTTTATACTATATACAAAGTTAGTCATAATAAAGAGAAACGAAGAGCATCTCTCTCTCCATCGCATACCCCCCTGTAAGCCCCTTTCACGTACGCACACAAAACTATCTCCAGGTCCTCTAAAACTAAGCCCCAGAAAATTCACGCATGTTTCATCTTTCTCTCGCGATATATGCAATGACGATCATTGTATTTGAAGCAAAAGCACGATACGTACATTGGACTTCAGAATCCATTCATTACGGTCACCATTTACATTTAGTGGTTATTATACAGTCACGGGCTCACCGTACAACTCTGTACTTGCTCATGACATGACTAGTTGACCAGTTAAACGCTCCACGTGGCACCTCTAGTGTTGCATCACATTATCTCACTACCATCGTGCCCACCTGTTGACTTGTATCTACTCTACATCTACACTCTTATAAAATACATAACATACACTCTTCTAAAAAACAGAGTTGGTGATGATGGTGTGCCTGCCATCCTGCAATATAGGCCGTCCGATTTATATCTGACGGATAGGAAAGAAGCTATGGCAATTTTGCAAAAAGGAACCCACACGCCTCTCCACATTTGCAAATAAGGCCTTCCCTCATTCGTCCTTTTCTCTCACTAATAAACTAGTCATACAAATGCATCTTGATGTTACGTGCAACGCACGGGCATCTTGCTAGTAAGAATGAAAACAAACGACAAAAAAAATATTTGGACGGTGGTCCGAAGTCATGACCGCGGGCACAACGGACAAGGTGGCCTTGTATTTGTATGCTGAGCCGTCTGTTTTAACACACAGGAGCTGGTGTGGTGATTATACACACACGCACACATGCACACGAACTGCATCCACGCAACACTCACAGAAACACATGCACCCACACACGCATGCAACAGTCACATGTACACACGCAGCCACGCACGCATGCAACACTCACACACACGCATGCATGCACACACCAGTACACCACACGACCAACACACACTCTCATGCTCAAGTGCTCAACCTACACGTGCATGCGCACACATCAGGCCCTGACAGACACATACACAACTAGGTGATTCCTGTGCACGGGTTGGAGTCTTGTCGCACCTGCGTAAATTTGTGTTTATCTGACCTTTTCCCTATGCGAACTAACAGGTGGGACCCACAAGGAACGTGGTCAATTTAACTTGTCAACATGGCGCCACGCAGACTATTTGGCCGGTCAATAGAGTGCAATCCGATGCTGAACCATGAGCAAGTGACTGTATAATCACCGCAAAACATATATAGTGACCGTAATCAGCTTATTTTGAAGTTCGGTGACCGTATTATGCTTTTCTCTCTGTAGGCCCTCCAAAACTATATCTCTACACATTCTCGCATGTTATATCTAACAACTATGCAATACAGCACTACTACTATACTCTAACACAATAAATCATATGTGTTTTTAGTTTTACTAGATATCATATTGTTTCTTATAATTATGTAGTTTGCATACATTAAAATTGCCTTTGAAATGTATGGCCAGTATCATCTACCCCGCGGGAAAAATCCTGCCCTTTCCTGTTTAATCGGGTTTGTATCGATGGATCGTGCGAAACAGCAAAACTATAGTACTATACAGTACAAGTGACAGTTCACTGGGCCGTCGTGTCGTGTACTCCTCTGTCGTAAGAGTGGAGCGCTCGCTTACATAAATCTTCGAGCCCCTTTCGCCGACATGTGGGACATCAAGCTACCAAGTCCACATGCCATACCGGAATACAATGCAGAGCAGCCGAGGGGAAGCACCACAGTCATGGCGCCGGCGTAGTAATGAGCAATGAGGCGTCAAATCACAAAGCTGCACCTTTCCCGCAGTTAAGTTGGAGGGACGAAGTAATAATGCTAAAGAAAGAAGTTGGAGGGACGAAGCAACCATCATTTCACTCGTTGCTGAATCCGCTTCTCCCTCATCTTCTTCAACTTAACCACGTGTTGCTTCTGCCGTTGTTCTGCCTTATGTGGGACGCGGATCGGCTTGGTAAAGCACTGACACGTGGGACCGCATGTTAGCAAACCGCCAGGATAACTTCCTCTGATAATAAGAAACCTCCCCCGCCATTCGCGCGGCAAAATCACCTCCTTTTTACTAATCTTGATTCTATAATTTTTTAGATCAATATAATTGAGATTTGTATAGATAGCACACAGGAGCAAAACCAAGTGGTACGGTTAAGGGCATCCACAATGTGTAGCCAAATGTGAAAATAGCTTTTGGCATCATGGGAACCATTGTGGATGGTGTTGCCAATGCCAAAAAGATGGAACCGAAGCTCCCTGATTGATTGATTGAAGGAATAGAAAAATGCAACGTCTCTCCTCTTTCTCCCATGCTTGGACGCATGTAGTACAGTATAGAGCACAGAGTCTACTCCCCTGTCCCTTCTATCACAAATCACCAAGCAGTGAGGCGTCAAATCACAAAAGCACGGACGAAGCAACCATCATTTCACTCTTCACTGACTCCGCTTCTCCATCGTCTTCTTCGAGAAACCATCTCCCCGCACTAAGCTGGACAGATGACGCTATTGTGTACTCCTAGTAGTACTAGTCCTTTGGTTCAACAGACTTCCTGGATGCAAATAAGGCGGTTGTCTCGGCTTGCAGGCGGCACTTGCGAACGACTTACTGTGGTCTCCCTCAATGGTGTTCTCCGTCGAACGCCCTTCGCGAAACCACACAAAAAAGATATCATCGACGTCACCGCAATGGGGAAGGAAGTCAAATATAGTTACTACCTCCATTTTTTGTACACAAGGCCAGTATATCAAAATTACAATTTGCAAAGGGCCACTAACACTAATCGAGGCAAAATTGATGGGGTTTGCTTCGTACTACTAGCAACCAAGGACATAAATATCCCCTGCATGCATGCGGTAGTGAGAAGGTTGGTTTGCATGGCGCTGCATTAATCAAGCGATGAGGAGTGAGATGGTTAGCTCTTTAGTCTTTGGAGAAAAAAATACGCATTAATTGAAACGTGAAACGAGGATTTGTATCGATTAAATCCCTTGAAGGAAAACCCTGCCTTTCTTTTTTAACACCAGTACTCCTAGTAAGTACGTACTTATCCTGTTTGGGTCTAGGCCTTGCCTTGCCAAACTTCGCCACACATTTTTGCCAAGCTTGCCTAAAGTTTTCAAAATGAGAAGGAGGTACACTTGTGCATGGCTGTCGCGGTTGCACCGCACCCTCACACGATCGCTCCTGCACGCCGCGGTCGCACCGCACCCTCACACAGTCGCTCCTGCATGCCGCAAACCCAACGAAGGGAACGCACCCTCACTGACACGTGCTGTCGCATGTGAACAAACCAAACTCAGCCATCCTATCGCTGACACATAATTTTCATTCATAAAGTATGTTTATCCAACCGCATGTTGGGGAGTATCCGTACGGCTCGTGCGGTGGTCTGTTGGGGAAGAAGAAGAGGTGAGGAAGAAGGAAAGAAGGGTTAGGAGACGTAGGATATTCATCCAACCGCCTGAAATGGTAGGCTGACCCAAGTCAGGCGACTTGCATAACAAATATATGTTTTTACACAGCAAAAGATCCATAAAACAACAACATAAATAAAAACTATCACCGCTCGCGAAAAGAGACGACCTCGTCGTCTTTGGCTGCCAGCGCGAACCAGCCGTAGCTGCCAACGTGTGTCTTCGCACCGTCGTTGTCCTCAGCCTCCAGCTACTCGTTCAAGCGGAGCGTGCGGGCGCTCTGCACGGACGAGAGCACAACCCAGTTCAAGTCGAGGACGTCCGGTTCCGCCTGCAGGAGGGCCTCGATGGCAGCGGCATCCGCGTGCTCCGCGTCAAGTAGAGCCTCTGCCGCCCGGTTCAATTCCAGGACATCCGGTTCTGCCTGAAGGAGGGCGTCGATGAGAGCGGCATCCACGTGCTTTGCGTCGATTCGAGCCTCTGCCGCCTGGTTCAAGTCCAGGATGTCCGGTTTCGCCTGCAGGAGGGCCTCAATGGCAGCGGCATCCGCGCGCTCCGCCTCAAGTTGAGCCTCCGCCGCCCGATTCACATCCACGACATCCGGTTCCGCCTGCAGGAGAGCCTCGATAGCAGCGGCATGCGCGCGCTCCGCGACGAGTTGAGCCTCTACCTCCCGGTCCTCCTTTAGTATCGCCATGTTGAACCGCTGGTCCGCCTGCACCATGGGGGACTCGGACGCCGGCACAAAGTCGACGTCCATCATCTCATACCCATCGGGGGCCTTCTGCGCCGTGACCTCCGCCATGAACATTGGATTGTATTCCTCCTCCTCGTAGCTTGGCTCCAGAGAAATCGGGGATTGGCTCGCCACAAAGCGAGCTTGGGAATGGAGGTCTGTGGCGCCGACCGCAGCCGCGATTTCTGCGCGGCGCTCCGATGTCAGCATCTTGTAGTAAGTGATCTTGCGGCGCACCATGGCTTTCCGGCGAACTAGGGGGATGCTTGATGCGGGCTAGGGGATCGAAAGGTGGGGGAATGGGCTGGAGATTAGGTGTGGTTTTAGGGCAGTGGCTGGCGTAGGCCGAGCAGCGAAGGTTCTGGTGTGAATAGTGGTTTCGGTGACGACCGGTCAATTGGTTTTGACTGTACATCGCTCTTGTCGCATTCGCGTTGCAGCCCGGCACGCTGGACCCTCCACGTCGCTTACCGAATGGAACGCGCTTCGTCTTGCATTTATGCTCGCTTGTGGGACTGTAGTTGAGAGCAAACCGACGTCCCTCCCCCTCCTCCGCCCGCGTCATTTATTATACTACCACTCCCTCCGTTTTAGGCGGAGTAAATAAAAACAGAGGGAGTATACTATGGATGAGGATCCCCTAACGTGGCCAAACCCATTGAGTAACTGGCATGCGGGGCCTAGCAAGCATGGGGTCCGCCAGTAAGTGACCGAAAGGGAGGGTATGGCAGGGATACCTACGTCAGAGGATCCACTTCCACTACTATTCCCTCCTTCCATTTACTATACATGGTATAATGCGTTTTTCGAGTCTAACTTTGACATGCAACTTACACAAAGCATACGGGCAAATTCGTATGTGAAAGGAGTTTCCAATGATATAATTTTCACATTATACATCTCATGTACTATTAATCTTGTCAATAGTCAAATGCGGTTTTAAAAATGCATTAGAGCATGGTTAATAATATAGCCAGTCAATGGCTATGAGGGACTGCCATGTCATCTATAGCCATTATCTATTATATGTACTCATACGGTAGTGTGGGCTATAAGGTTGGCTATTTCCCGCAAAAAAATATAAGGTTGGCTATTGTATCAGTACTTTTTTCCATCTCCTCTCTTTCTCTTTCTTCATATTTATTGTACTAGTATTTAACTAGGAATGCGTATATAGCTAAGGCTCTTGCATGAGAGCTCACTCCCCTTACTTTTTCACATCTCTCTCCTCCACATAGGCCCTATATAAATGGAAGGAGGGAGTATAGATGTTGTTAGTACTCCACGTGTACTATTGGACAGGGAGCTTGAAAAGTTACTATGGGACTGGCTATACGTGGCGAAATCCTAGTAGGAAGAGCATGCGCGAGAACAAGCACATTCACGTGGTTGAAAACAAATTGGAAACCATCTCGAGTACAAATCTAGGAGTACGTACGAATCTAACAATATTGATTGGGCGTGTTGTTGAATGTTGATACCTTTTTGATCAAAGTAGAGATACTTTGACTACACATAAAACTTATATGTAAACTAGAAAGGATAGGAGGGAGTATATTGTACATTCAAAAACAAAACGAACATTGAATACCCTTTATATATGATTTGCGGATGCTATGATCACCGGTTCAAAATTTTGAATCCTCCTTAGGTATCACGTGCCCCCACTCATTCTCTCTCGATTTCATCTCGAGGTCCGAAGATCGAATTAAAGAGGACTAGGGTGGGTACATGCAAATGATACTCGGCGAAATGTTCAAATGAGGCATGCGGGGGGATGGACTCGACTGGAGGGCGACATGATCGATGGAGAAGAGGGTTGGAGAGGAATGAGAAATAAGCAAACGCCACATGATTATACTTGAACGGCTCAAATAAACAATAAGTTGGCTCGCTTGGCCTACATAGTGAAAGGCCTAATGCGCAACGCAGAGCACTGACGCTCGAATATGGCCGGGAAAACAGGGAAACCAACATGTGGGGCACACCTGTCGGGACGACGTAGCACAGGCTAGTCCAATGGAGGAGCTGGCCCACGACCTCCTCGCCACCGACAACCGTTCATGTGGGTTGTTGGGCCAACAACGGGGCGCAGCTCTAGCACCGCCTCTGTACACGACGACCGCGGTGAGCGACACACTCATATCGTCGCTAGACACGGTCGGTTTCAGTGTGCCAAGGGTGGCGTTAGTGCTGTGGCACGACCAACAATATGTTTGGTTGGTGCCCAAGGTTGCCCCATCAAAGCATTGGGTAGCCAAAATTTTGGTTGAGGTATTGGTTGCCCATGATTTGGCCGACATTGGCAAGAGAAATGAACTAGAGTTGGCTAGAGTTCATTGGCATGCCAAAAAAATGGCAACCATCCAAACAAAGACCAATCTTTGGGTCATGACCAAAATTTTGGTAAGGTGCACTTTGGCCACAATCCAAACACACCCCAACACCCGGCTCGTCGAGGATGCACGGGGCCCCGCGACGCGTCCGTGGAGTGGTGTAGCGCGGCCAACTGCATCCTCAGAACCTGAGACCATGCCTGGTCGTCTCGCTTTTTCAATGACATGCGGGGATCGCATGTGAGCAAAGGGCATCTCCAACGTTGCCACGACCGCAGCTGACTACCCTGGCACACCAAAACCGTCATCCCTCGCGCCGTCGCGCAGTGCGTTCCCAGCCGGCGCCAGCTGCCCGCATTCATGCCGTCCGTTCGTATGTCGTCGTTAAGAGGCTCGGTGCTCGAGGAACCAACTCCGGCGACTTAATGACGCACCCGGACGCTTGGCCTCACCGGAATGCGCTAGTTAAAGCGGCAACGCCCAGCTAACCTCCACACCATAGCGCATCGTCCTCCTACTTGGCACCACATCCGCCATGACCGCAAGTGCGAACGCTCTGCGGTTGAGCTTGTCTTCGGGGATGAAGCTTGAGGTCGCTCCCCTCGCTCAAGTCGCCTCTCGCAACGCAATAGCGGCATAGCCGGACGCGGACACGACCGCACAAGCGGTGGCCACGCTGGCGGCCGACGACTGGAGCACCGTCAGCCACACATCCTACTTGCTGTTGTCCAACGTCCGGCACCACCGAGGTCGGGGACTCCGCCGAGGATGAGTAGGGCATGGGAGACAGCAGAGCATGGTGTGCCAACTAGCCGGTCCGTATCTCGTGTTCTACTCTTCCTCGCCGGAGACCGCACCTTCGCTTCACGGGTCTTGAACCCCGCCCCCGTACATAGAGATCGCAGATGGAGGATGTCGGCCGCCGCCATATAATAGGTTTAGGGTCGGGTTTCTTTTATTTTTCTGTCCTATAAAAGTTCGAAATGTAATGAAAATCTGTCGTGTTTGCATTAATCTCGGCCGGTGTATATGAACTTTCACAATAATATACATATTGTAGGAGTACTAGCAAGATGCCCGTGCGTTGCACGGAAGATCAAGATCTTGTGGGAGAAAAGGATGAACGAGGGAAAGCCCTATCAGCAAATGTGGAGAGGAGTGCGGGTAAATTGTCATAGTTTCCTTCCTATCCATTAGATATAGATCGGACGGCCTATATTGCAGGATGACAGGCACACCATCATCACCAACTCTGCTTTTTATTGAACCGAGACAAATCTAACTTGCGAAGTAAAATAAACACATAGGGTCTATACATACACAATTTATCTTAGGCACTCCAATAGTACGTCCACTAAACATTCATGCATTTCACATCTTTCTACATCTACGGGAACCTACGAAAGGGTTAACGTAAATTGCCTCTCCCTCTCCTCCCCTGATTTTCATGGTGGTGGGTCCCTCCCTCCCCCCAATCTACAATCAACAACTGACACGTTTCACATTACGTTGATTACGTAACTAGGATTACGTAGGTGTAGCATTACTCGTCCTAAAAAACCCAACTAAGCCAACCTCCCAGCAAATCGCGCGAGAAAAGACCCGGCCGCGCCGTTTTAGTCGGGATTACCAGATTACTATTAAGTAGTATCGATGGATCGCGCGAAACAACATTTTTTTTGAGGGGGCGAAGCACCTAGTTTAAAAAGGAAAAAAGGCGGTACACTCACAGCACTCCTATCGCGGTCGCATTGCACCCCACACATGTTTGGTCCTGCACACGGCTCACGCAAACGGCTTCCGCTTCGGTTTGCCTCTTCACTAACACGTGGGACTGCACTTGGAGAAACGGAACATGCGCCAAACTCCCCTCGCCCACCGCGCGAAAATCCTCCCCCCACACAAAAATTCCCCCCAAATCTGATTCGACCGCCCTTCAGCCAACTAGCCAATAATATTCCCCAAACTCCCCTCCCCCCGCCCCCTCCACTCCATTCGCTCCGCCAAAGCTGCCCTCCCCGCCGCGTTGATACGTCGGCGCCGCGGTTCGTTGAGGGGACGCACGGCGATCCTCTCGCTCCCACGGTGTGCTCTCGTAGACTGCCGTTCTCTAGCCGCGCCGCCACCCCTGGCTGCGTTCTTGTGGAGGCGCACGACGGTCAGCGCCGCCACTGAGGGAGTCCTGGATTAGGAGGTATCCGGACAGCCAAACTATATACTTATGCCGGACTGTTGGACTGTGAAGATACAAGACTCAAGACTTCGTCCCGTGTCCGGATGGGGATCTCCTTTGCGTGGAAGACAAGCTTGGCGATCCGGATATTATATATCCTTCTTTGTAACCAACTCTGTGTAAACCCTAGCCCCCTCCGGTGTCTATATAAACCGGAGGGTTTGGTCCGTAGCAGGACGATCATAATCATCATAGGCTAGCTTCTAGGGTTTAGCCTCTACGATCTCGTGGTAGATCAACTCTTGTAATACTCATATCATCAAGATCAATCAAGCAGGAAGTAGGGTTTTACCTCCATCGAGAGGGCCCGAACCTGGGTAAAACAGCATGTCCCCTGCCTCCTGTTACCATTAGCCTTGGACACACAAATCGGGACCCCCTACCCGAGATCCGCCGATTTTGACACCGACATTGGTGCTTTCATTGAGAGTTCCTCTGTGTCGTCGGTTTGGATGTGCAATGTGTGAAGCTCTGCTTCTCTTTTCTTCCCTTCGTCTTTCCACGAGGGCACTTGACTAAGCACACGACTAAGCATCCTGGCTATGGCAGGACTAGGCGAGCCTTCGGGAAGCTGTGCCGGACACCTAATTCTCTCCGCCTTGCTAAGCCAATCCTGGCCGTGGATGGTTTTCAGAATAAAGTTATGATAAATATAAACAAAGTGTTTGGTACCACTGATGATGCGGGCCTGAGCTGCGACCGCCCAGATACCCAAGTAAGTGTCCGGACACTTTACTTGTGGTCCGAAGAATAACTTACACATCCCTTCGAGCATCATGCCGAAGAAGTGTAGAATAATCCGCGGACCTTCTGGGTTGAACTCCCACATCCGGAGAGGCCGACGTTTGCACGGCAAGATCCGTCGGACTAGCATTACCTGAATTACGCTGACAAGACTAATGTCCCTCTCAAGAAGCTCCCAAATGCGACTCTGCAATGTTGGTACATCATTAGCAGGCCCCCAATCCAGTCCCACATTGGCCCATGAAGCCAGTTGAGGCGGATGGTGAGGGAGTCCTAGTTTAGGGTTATCCGGACGGCCGGACTATATACTTTGGCCGGACTAATGGACCATGAAGATACAAGACTCAAGACTTCGTCCCGTGCCCGGATGGGACTCTCCTTTGCGTGCAAGACAAGCTTGGCGATCCGGATATTAGATTTCCTTCTTTGTAACCGACTCTGTGTAAACCCTAGCCCCCTTCGGTGTCTATATAAATTGGAGGGTTTGGTCCATATAGGGATGATCATAACAATCATAATCATCATAGGCTAGCTTCTAGGGTTTAGCCTCTACGATCTCGTGGTAGATCAACTCTTGTAATACTCATATCAAGATCAATCAAGCAGGAAGTAGGGTTTTACCTCCATCGAGAGGGCCCGAACCTGGGTAAAACATTGTATCCCTTGCCTCCTGTTACCATCAGCCTTAAACGCACAGATCGGGACCCCCTACCCGAGATCCGCCGGTTTTGATACCGACATTGGTGCTTTCATTGAGAGTTCCTCTGTGTCGTTGCTGCGAGGCTCGATGGCTCCTTCAATCATCAACAACAATGCGGTCCAGGGGGAGACTTTTCTCCCTGGACAGATCTTCGTGTTTGGCGGCCTCGTACTGCGGGCCAATTCACTTGGCCGTCTGGAGCAGATCGACGGCTACGCCCCTGACCATCATGTCAGGTTCGGAAACTTGAACTACGCGGCCGATATCCGCGGAGACTTGATCTTCAATGGATTCGGGCCTACGCCAGGAGCACCGAACAGTCGCGACGAGCACGACTTGGACCTGCTGTCAGGCAATACTCGGGGAATCGCACCTGCAGGAGCTCCGGACCTAAATCCGGGGCGGAGCGCGTCGTCCGAGGACGGGTGGATGGACCCTGCCTCGGAGGCTGCACACTCATCGACGGTAGATCCGAACACAGACTCCACCCCCAAGGAAGTGTGTGTCACCGGACCCCCGGACTTGTGCCCGGCTGTAGGTTCCAGACCGGCGCGCCCCCGAGCCCGCCGAATCTGGTTGGGCTCCGGTAATGGACTTCACCGCTGCAGATATCTTTCAGCACTCGCCCTTTGGCGACATGCTGAATTCATTAAGGTCTCTCTCTTTGTCAGGAGACTCTTGGCCGAACTATGTCCGGCTCGAGGGGGAAGACAGCGACGAAGAGATTCGTTGCCCACCCACCACCCACTTCATAGCCACTATCAATGACATAACAGACATGCTTGACTTCGACTCCGATGACACCGACGGTATGGACGTCGGCGCAGGGGACGATTCAGAACCACCGCCCACGGGGCGCTGGACTGCCACCTCATCATATGATATATACATGGTGGACACGCCTAAGGAGGATGATGGCGACAAAACGGAGGATAAAACCCCCAGAGAAAAGCCAAAACAACGGCGCAGACGCCGCTCTAAGTCCAGCCACAGTAAAAATAGCGATAACAGCGCTAGAAAGATCGACACCCCAGTCAACTCCAAAGGCAACAACGACCATATGGAGCCAGCGATGGAGCAGGATGAGCCAGGTCACGCCGAACACAGCCCGGAGCACTCGCCCAACCACAGCGATCCCGAGGGCCAAACTCATCAACCTGCATTGGGAGAGGAGCACAGTCCGGACGATGATGCATTCGTCATCCCGGAAAAATGTTTGGAACGAGATAACCTCCACAGAAGGCTTATGGCCACAGCAAGAAGTCTAAAGAAGCAGAAGCAAAGGCTTAAGGCCGCGCAGGAAATGCTCAATCGCAGATGGAATAAAGTGCTAGACACTGAAGAAAAATATGGCGACGATCGTCACACAAAGAGCTACCTAAAGCGCAAGTTGCTGCCAGAATTCGACGATGAGGCCATTCCACCGAAGAACATACGGTCGGTAGGCCGGACAAACCACTTCATGACCGTAATAGAGCAGCTACTGATGCCGCACACGGTTTACGTGAGCTCCTGGACAAAAAGGCCGGCGCAACAAGGTCCATCTATGGATCTAGAGGACACGCTCCGGCACAGGATTATGGTCACCAAAACGATCAGACTGATCGAATACCAGTTCGGAATCAGCACCGGACACAACAACAGTTGACAGCATGCCACAACATGACCAGATACAGAGGGGCTGCTCACCCTCTGTGCTTCATCGAAGAGGTACTGGACCACGAATTTCCACAGGGTTTTAAACCCGTGAACATAGAGGCATATGACGGAACGACAGACCCCGGGGTCTGGATTGAGGATCTTATCCTGCATATCCACATGGCTTGTGGGGACGACCTCCATGCCATCAAATACCTTCCCCTCAAGTTGAAGGGACCAGCTCAGCACTGGTTGAAAAGCCTCCCCGAAAATTCAATCGGAAGTTGGGAGGAACTTTAGGATGCTTTCAGGGCCAACTTTCAAGGAACCTATGTCCGACCTCCGGACGCTGACAATTTAAGTCACATAATCCAACAGCCCGGAGAGTCCGCCCGCAAGCTTTGGAATAGATTCCTCACTACGAAGAATCAAATTGTCGATTGTCCGGATGCCGAAGCCCTAGCGGCCTTCAAGCATAGTATCCGGGATGAGTGGCTCACTAGACACCTCGGCCAAGAAAAGTCGAGGACAATGGTAGCCTTAACAAGCCTTATGACCCGCTTTTGCGCGGGTGAAGACAGCTGGTTGGCCCATGGAGGCACCAGCGACCCAGGCACATCCGAAATCAGGGATGGCAACAGGAAGCCACGGCGCAATAAAACAAGCGTCAAAACAAGGAAGAAAGTCCGGACAACACGGCGGTCAACGCCGGATTCAGGGGCTCTCGACCCGGTCAACAAAAGAATCCATTTAAAGGCAGCAAAGAGGGACCGTCTGGCCTGAACAAAGTCCTGGACAGACTGTGCCAAATTCATGGCACCCCCGAAAAACCTGCGAGCCACACTCACAGAGAATGCCGGGTCTTTAAGCAGGCCGGCAAGTTAAATGCCGAACACAAGGGAAGGGAAACACCAAGTGAAGACGAGGATGAGCCTCGCCAGCTGAACACGGGGGGAGAGAAAAAATTCCCACCAGAGGTAAAAACAGTAAACATGATCTACGCGACTCACATACCCAAGAGAAGGCACAAACGCACGCTCAAAGATGCATACACTGTCCTCGTCGCCGTCGAACTCAACCCCTGGTCAGCCTGCCCGATCGCCTTTGATGACAGGGACTACCTGACTAGTATGTGGCATGGAGGATCGGCTGCCTTGGTGCTCGACCCAATAATCAACGCATACCATCTCACTCGTGTCCTCATGGACGGCGGCAGTCTCAATCTAATATACCAGGACACTGGGCGTAGGATGGGGATAGACCCATCCAGAATCAGCCAAAGTAACACCACCTTTGAAGGGGTGATACCAGGCGTTGAGGCCCGCTGCAGTGGCTCCCTCGTATTAGAGGTGACATTCGGTTCTCCAGACAACTTCAGAAGAGAAGAACTACTCTTCACCGTCGCTCCCCTCCAAAGTGGTTATCATGCATTGCTCGGGAGAATGGCCTTCGCCCGCTTCAACGCAGTACCGCACTACGCCTACCTTAAACTCAAGATGCCAGGTCCACGTGGCGTCATCACTGTTAACGGAAATACATAGTGTTCCTTACGTGCGGAAGAATATGTGGCGGCTCTAGCAGCCGAACACTAAGCGGCCTCTAATATCAGAATGCATGATCGGTCGTTAAGACCACGGACACGTTTAGGCGAGTCCGACACACCACCGTCGGTAACAGCCCAGAATAACCTGAGCTGGGTGCTATAATGTAATCCCATGGAGGACACCAGGGGCTGCAGACATTCAATAAAGCCCACCTTTCGGCTTGACCTTATTAACAGGCCAACGTCTTACACTTCTACTATACACTGATAATAACCAACTCTTCGCACGCTTACGTCATACTCTTTTACATGAGTTTTCCTTTTTACAGACACCATTCGTGCGATACGCTCCCAGGACACGACACAACGGAGATAAAGGCGCAGACGTGCAGCAGGGCCCCGCTCAAAGGTTTCTATTTATATTAAGCCCCTGTGTAAACCTTCTTTATTGTCTCTTATTTCTTAACATCCCATGGGTACTACACCCACAGTGGATACTGGCGTTATTGGCATTTCGCCACGACAGACTAATGCACGTACGTGGAAATACAGGGTTCATAATAAAGGGCGTTACACAGCCCAGTATATGTTATAAAGTCCGAATACCTTTGGGAGTGTTCGGCGTCGCGAGTTTGGCCTTATATGCAACAGGTCCGAATCATGTCTTTGGTCAAATGTTGGGTTTGCCCGGCTCCTGGGTTTGCCGCCTTACGTTCCGTTTCTATCGGCTAAGGTGGCCAAAGGAGAACTACTGCGATTGTGCCCAGGTTATTTCGGATGAGCACCTCAGTAGAGAAAGCCGAAAATTGACTGTCATGATATAGCGAGAGACTGGTCAACCACTCGAGGACTCATCTGAATCTTTAGGATTCCTCCGCATTAACGAAGGACCATTTCCCGGTCATGTACACAGATGCCCGTATCCGGATGCACGCAAAGGTACCAGGGGCTACATAGTAGCCCCACCATCAAACTCCTATGGCTAAGTGAAAGTGTTAAAGCTATATAGTCCGGTTGCCTAGTTTGACGTGCGATCACCTCCTTAATGGACCAAGATGTTGGATCAAGTGTGATTACGCATATTTTTGTGAACACCCCCGTATTGTATGCGTGGGGGCTGAAGCCAACGACTGCTAACTTTCAGATTATATATATACATCAAATGGCCGCACAAGAGGCACAATAACACTTCCAGGCGAAAAGTATAAACATAGCCTCCATAATTATAAGATTGTTTTTACAATGAAACGATTTGTCACTCAAACATGACATTCTTCGAGCACTGAGCCTCTATTAAATGAGCACCTTCTGTTACCTGCTCCAAGTAGTGGTCGGCCGGATCCTGGCTTCCTGCCGGACTCTGGGTTGCAATGATGGTGGCCTCCATATGTGCCCAATAGGCTTTAACACGGGCAAGAGTCATCCGCACACCCTCTATGCATGCCGACCTCTTCATGGCATCAATTTGAGAAACGGCGCCAAGGAATTGTTGCACTAAACCAAAATAACTATCCGACTTCGGCCCTTTCGACCATAGATTGTCTATTACAGACCTCATTGCAAGACCGAACAACCTATGGAGCTCGGCCACAGCGGCCATCCTTTCACTCAATGGCAACGGGCGCGTTGGAGCACTGAATTGCGACCAGAACAGCCTTTCTATTTCACTATCTTTTTGATCCTCGAAAAACTTGGTCGCATCAGCCGTACTTTTTGCCAGATCCGCATACGCGTCCGCAGCGCTCTAGTGTCGATCCAGAGGAGCGTACTTTGGATCTAAGAACCTCATCTGCAACAAAAAGGGGCTTCCGTCCGCGATTTCTCCGGCCTACCGAAGCTCCTCCCGCGCATGCCTAATTTTGTAATGCGTCTCCTTGGCCGCATCATGGGCCTTCTTCAGGTCAGCCGACTTCGCCAGATTCTCCTTTTCAAGGAGCTCATACCGGCCAGCGGCATTTTTCAGCTCCACAGCCATCTCGCTATTTTATCTTCGCTTCGGCGATGAGTAGCCTGTTCGGCTCTCAAATCTTCGGCCGCCTTTAGGGCAGCCGCATTGCTAGCCCGGGCTTGTTCCTTGGCTAGGGTAAGCTCTGCCCTCAGGGCCTCCACGGCAGCAGCTACGCCTGCAGTCAAAGCATATCACATTAATACTATGCTCCTATTAATATTTCCTATAAAAACAAGGAAAACAGAGCACATACTCTGTGACTCATCAAGCTGTTCGTTCACAAGTGTGATGTCGGCATCCACAACTTTAATCTGTCGCCTCAGTTCGGCGACTTCAACGGACCGGTCGGCCGCCGGACCCTTAGCCACCTGTGCATGAATACAGTGCAATCATTACTTAATAGTGTGATCCTCCGTTTGCTGCCTAGGGCTGGCAACCATAGTCTCAGGGGCTACTATCTGTACGGAGCACACCTAGCGCGTGTGCCACAACCAAAAATTAAGTATTTCATTACATACCTCAAAGCCTTTGAGCAGGCTCGTAAAAGCTTCATTCGACCCGCTTGTGGCGGATGAAATCTTCTCAAGCACCGTGCTCATTAATGAACGGTGATCCTCCGTGAGAGCAGCTTGCTCCAGAAGGCCCCTCAGCGTGTCTGGCCGGTTGCCGAACTGTGCCGGACCCTTCTTATCGCCCTCCGTGGGAGCCGAACGCTCCGGGCTCAGGGCGGTCGAAGTATTAGCTTCTGGCCTTGGCAAATCTGGAGTCCTCCATGACGACACCTCGGGGTCGCCCGCCCCATAAGGTGGAGAGGCAGGTGGGGTTTCACTCTCATCATCTCCGGAAGAAGATCCCCTGAAGACGAACTCTGTTGAGAAGAGCTGCTAGCCGGACTGCAAAGAATGGATCCTGGTTATTGTTCTTGGAGGAGGAAGCGGTAGCTTTGTATTTACGATTAACTTACAGCTGGCCCGATTGCGGGTGTGGAGCGATGAGGACGCCCTTCGGGGTAGGGCACTTGGTGAAGTTTTCTTCCCTGGTCTAAGCACCTCCATCTCCAAGTCTTCGGAGGCGGCCCTCTTCTTCCCGTGGGGGGAGGATGCCGTAGATTCCCCTCACCGACTATCCTCCTTCGTGGAGGTAGTAATTCCCCCGGTTTGGATGTGCAATGTGTGAAGCTCTGCTTCTCTTTTCTTCCCTTCGTCTTTCCCCGAGGGCACTTGACTTAGCACACGACTAAGCATCCTGGCTATGGCAGGACTAGGCGAGCCTTCGGGAAGCTGTGCCGGACACCTGAGTCTCTCCGCCTTGCTAAGCCAATCCTGGCCGCGGATGGTTTTCAGAATAAAGTTATGATAAATATAAACAAAGTGTTCGGTTTCTGGGTTACTTACTTGGGTATCTGCGCGGTTGCAGCTCATGCCCGCATCCTCAGTGGTGTCCGGACACTTTACTTGTGGTCTGAAGAATAACTTACACATCCCTTCGAGCCTCATGCCGAAGAAGTGTAGAATAATCCGCGGACCTTCTGGGTTGAACTCCCACATCCGGAGAGGCCGACGTTTGCACGGCAAGATCCGTCGGGCTAGCATTAACTGAATTACACTGACAAGACTAATGTCCCTCTCAAGATGCTCCCGAATGCGACTCTGCAATGTTGGTACATCATTACCAGGCCCCCAATCCAGTCCCACATTGGCCCATGACGCCAGTTGAGGCGGAGGGTGAGGGAGTCCTGGTTTAGGGTTATCCAGACGGTCGGACTATATACTTTGGCCGGACTAACGGACCATGAAGATACAAGACTCAAGACTTCGTCCCGTGCCCGGATGGGACTCTCCTTTGCGTGCAAGACAAGCTTGGCGATTCGGATATTAGATTTCCTTCTTTGTAACCGACTCTGTGTAAACCCTAGCCCCCTCCGGTGTCTATATAAACCGGAGGGTTTGGTCCATATAGGGATGATCATAACAATCATAATCATCATAGGCTAGCTTCTAGGGTTTAGCCTCTACGATCTCGTGGTAGATCAACTCTTGTAATACTCATATCAAGATCAATCAAGCAGGAAGTAGGGTTTTACCTCCATCGAGAGGGCCCGAACCTGGGTAAAACATTGTGTCCCTTGCCTCCTATTACCATCAGCCTTAGACGCACAGATCGGGACCCCCTACCCGAGATCCGCCGGTTTTGATACCGACATTGGTGCTTTCATTGAGAGTTCCTCTGTGTCATCGCTGCAAGGCTTGATGGCTCCTTCAATCATCAACGACAACGCAGTCCAGGGTGAGAGTTTTCTCCCTGGACAGATCTTCGTGTTCGGCGGCTTCACACTGCGGGCCAATTCGCTTGGCCATCCGGAGCAGATCGACAACTACGCCCCAGACCATCAGGTCAGGTTTGGGAACTTGAACTAAACGGCTGATATCCGCGGAGACTTGATCTTCAACTGATTCGGGCCTGCGCCAGGAGCGCTGAACAGTCCTGACGAGCATGGCTTAGACCTGCTGTCGGACAACACTCGGGATATCGCACCTGCAGGAGCCCCGGACCTAAATCCAGGGCAGATTGTGTCGTCCGAGGACGGGTGGATGGACCCCGCCCCGGAGGCCGCACACTCATCGGCGGTGGAGCCGAACACAGACTTCACCCCTAAGGAAGCCTTTGACACCGGACCCCCGGACTCATGTCCGGCCTTAGGTTCCAGTCGTGCACCCCCGAGCCCACCGGATCTGGTTGGGCTCCGGTAATGGAGTTCACCGCTGCGGATATCTTTCAGCACTCGCCCTTTGGCGACATGCTAAACTCGTTAAAATCTCTCTCTTTGTCAGGAGACTCTTGGCCGAACTATGTCCGGCTCGAGTGGGAAGCAGGCGACAAGGGAATTCGTTCCACCCACCACCCAATTCATAGCCACGATTGATGATTTGATCGACGTGCTTGATTTCCACTCTGAAGACATCGACGGTGTGGACGACGATGTAGGAGAACAACAGGAACCACCACCCACGGGGCGCTGGACAGCACCCTCCTCATATGATATATATATGGTGGACACTTCGAAAGAAACCAATGGCGATAAGGCAATGGAGGATAACCCCTCAAGGAAGAAAGCAAAGCATGGACGTCATCGGCGCCGCTCCAAGCCCCGCCACAACAATACCGGCACGGGAGACGAAAACAATCTGGATGGTGCCGAAGATGAATACAACCCTTATCAGCCTGCCTTCGAGCAGGCCAAATAGGAGGACGAGCAGGTCAGCCCAGACGAACAGGCGACGGACGGATACCCGGAGGAGGGCAACTACATGCCCCCCTCCAAAGACGAGATTAGCCTCGACGACGACGGGTTCGGCGTGCCTGAGGACCCTGTAGAGCAGGAGCGCTTCAAGCGCCGGCTTATGGCCACTGCGAGGAGCCTGAAAAAGAACCTGCTCCAAGCTGATCAAGACCTGCTCACAGACAGATGGACTGAAGTCCTGGCAGCTGAGGAATATGGACTCGAGCGCCACACAGCCAACCGGCCACCTCGCGGCCCGGATAAAACGGCGTATCAGCCCGAATACCAGCCTGCACCCCCACGCCAATACACTATGGCCCGGGGCAATAGGCAGGACCTGCAAGATATACTGGAAAACAAGGCAGGACAGCCAAGATCGATCTACAGATCACGGGGGCGCGCCCCAACACGTGACGATGATCATCATGCCGGATACCCTGTCAACAAGTCCGGCCGGGCCGAACACAGTCAACCAGATTCCGTCGAACTGCGTAGCCACATAGCCCGGCATAGAGGTGCCGCACACCCCCTCTGCTTCACTGACGAAGTGATGGATCATGAATTCCCAGAAGGGTTTAAACCCATAAACATTGAATCATATGATGGCACAACAGACCCCGCAGTATGGATCGAAAATTTCCTTCTCCACATTCACATGGCCCGTGGTGACGATCTACACGCCATCAAGTATCTTCCCCTTAAGCCAAAGGACCGGCCCGACACTGGTTAAATAGCCTACCGGCAAACGCCATCGGCAGTTGGGAAAACCTAGAGGACGCGTTCCTCGACAACTTCCAGGGCACGTACGTGCGACCACCGGACGCTGATGACTTGAGTCACATTACCCAACAGCCCGGAGAATCAGCCAGGAAATTCTGGACTCGGTTCCTAACCAAAAAGAACCAAATTGTCGACTGTCCAGACGCTGAAGCCCTGGTGGCCTTTAAGCATAATATCCGCGGCGACTGGCTCGCCCGACACCTCGGCCAGGAAAAACCAAAGTCCATGGCAGCCCTCACGACACTCATAACCCGCTTTTGCGCAGGCGAGGACAGCTGGTTGGCTCGCATTAGCACAACGCCAATAAACACCGGCACTTCAGATGTCCGCGACAATAACGGCAAGCCACGACGCAACAGTCATCAGCGTCGGAACAATGGCGACAACACTGAAGACACGGCAGTCAATGCCGGATTCAATGGCTCAAAATCTGGTCAGAGGAAAAAGCCATTCAAAAGAAACAATCAAGGACCATCCAGCCTGGACCGCATACCCGATCGCTCGTGCCAAATCCACGGCATCCCGGATAAACCAGCAAACCACACTAACAGAAACTGCTGGGTGTTCAAACTGGCCGTTAAGATCAACGCCGAGAACAAGGACAAGGGGCTGCACAGCAAGGATGACGAGGAGCCCCGGCGTCCGAACACGGGGGGACAGAAGAAATTTCCTCCTCAGGTGAAAACGGTCAACATGATCCACGCCACCCACATTCCCAAACGGGAACGAAAGCGAGCACTGCGGGACGTCTATGCAATGGAGCCAGTCGCCCCAAAGTTCAACCCATGGTCAGCCTGTCCGATCACCTTTGATCGTAGGGATCACCCTGCCAGCATCCGTCATGGCGGTTCAGCCGCATTGGTCCTAGACCCAATCATTGACAGATTTCACCTCACGCGAGTCCTTATGGACGGCGGCAACAGCCTGAACCTGCTTTATCAGGACACAGTACGCAAAATGGGTATCGACCCTTCAAGGATCAATCCCACCAAAACTACCTTAAAGGTGTAATTCCAGGAGTAGAGGCCCGCTGCACAGGCTCCATAACACTGGAGGTGGTCTTCGGATCTCCGGATAACTTCCGAAGCGAGGAGTTAATCTTCGACATCGTCCCTTTCCGTAGTGGCTATCATGCACTGCTGGGACGAACCGCATTCGCTCGATTCAATGCGGTACCACACTATGCATACCTCAAGCTCAAGATGCCAGGACCTCGCGGGGTCATAACAGCCAATGGAAACACGGACCACTCTCTCTGTACAGAAGAGCATACTGCAGCCCTCGCGGCAGAAGTACAAAGCAGGCTTCTCCGGCAAACCATCAATCCGGCGACAACAACCACGAAAACCGTCAAGCGAGCCCGGAGTACCCTGCAACAGGATCGCCAGGCTCGCCAAGAGCGTGACTAGCAGTCCGGCCTCCGCCACAGTCCCAGTCAGGCAGCATTCGTGCCGCGCATACACAATTACGCACTGAAAATACCATGGGCATAGGCGGGGGCGCAATAGTGACGCGGTCAACAGTGCGGTTCAGCCGCAACATACTTTAATAACCCTCTTTATCTTTCAGGACCCTACTTTCGGGCAGCCTCTTCAGAACAGCCGGATTATCGGACTTCCACAGGAGAGAAATCCAAGGAGGCAAAAGGCTTTGCGCACAAAAGGAATACCCAGGTGGAATCTATTCACGATCGTAATACCTGTTTTATATACCTACACGCAGCCCGCCCTTGGATAGGACATGTCAAATAGTCCTATTTACCTCTGCTTAACGCATTCATTGTAAACATACGCTTAGACGTATTATTCATCAATGGGAGATAATATATAGCGTCAGCTTATTAATCCTATTTGCACATTTTCCTATAAATGTTTATTCAATATTGCATCCGTACACCTTGGTACGTTTAGTTTGCCAGGGGCTTCTTACGGCACCCCTTAGTACGGCAAGATAAGTCCGAACACTTTCGACAGTGCGGCACCTCGAACTTATAGCATTATATGCATCAGCTCCGAATCATGTCTTGGGTCAATAGTTGGGTTAGGCCGGCTCCCTTGTTTTGGTACCTTACGTTCCGTTATATCGGGTAAGGTAGCGTAGGGAGAACTACTGCGATTGTGTCCCGGTTTTTCCAGACGAGCACCTTAGTAGAGAAAGCCGAAAACTGACTGGCATGATGCGGCGAGAGCTGGTCGCTATTCGAGAGGTCTTAAAATCCTTAAAGATTTTTTCCGCTTTAGGCGAGGAATCGGCCTCGTCCAATTTAGGCGTATATAGCGCCCCAATTCGGCTTTCCGAATTCTAGGGGCTTCGCTAAAATTTAAAATTGTAGACTTCTATGGCTAAGTGAAAGTTATAAAGCTGCATAGTCCGATTGCCTTGTTCGCTGCGCCAAACACCTCCCTCAGGGACAAAATATTTGGATAAAGAGTGTCTCGGTTATCCACAAACACCCCAATACTAGTTACGTGGGGGCGGAAGCCGACGACTGGCCTACTTTCAGAATTTTATAAACAGCCACACAGAAGGTAATATTTTAAATCAACAAAACGCTATATAGCGCGAATTACTTTGTTTTTATATTACAAAAACGACAAGAGTACATTCACTCAAAGATCGTGTCCTTGGTACATTCATCGGCCACGAGGCGAGTGCCTTTCATAATGCCATCATAATATTTCTCGGGATAGCGATGCGCCTTGCCCTCCGGCGGTCCATCCTTCACCAGCTTCTCCGCATCCAGCTTGCCCCAATGCACCTTCGCACGGGCAAAGGCTCGGCGAGCACCCTCAATGCAAACGGATCGCTTGATCACTTCCAGCCGCGGACAGGCATTCACCATCCGCTTTATCAGGCCGAAGTAGCTTGCGGGCAGGGGCTCACCAGGCCACATCCGTACTATGAAATCTTTCATAGCCACTTCGGCCGCCCGGTGGAGTTCAACCAGTTGCTTCAATTGGTCACTCGGAGGCATCGGATGTTCAGCTCTAGCATACTGGGACCAGAACAGCTTCTCCGTTGAGCTCCCCTCTTCGGCACGGTAGAACTCCGCGGCATCTGATATGCTACGTGGCAGATCTGCAAATGCCCCTAGAGAGCTCCGAATTCGGGTAAGTAAAAGAAACGTCTCCTCCACATGCTTGCTTTGCATAAAGAATGCCTTACCCGTCGCTATCTTCTTGGCCGCCTGGATTTCCTGTTAGGCCTTTTCGGCTTCGGCCTTGGCGTCTTTCATGCTCAAGAGGGCCTTCGCAAGTTCGAACTCCTTCTCTTGAACTCACGCTCCAAGGACTCGAACTTCTTGCCGAGCTCCTGGAGCTCTTGCTGTACCTCGCCCACCCTAGCATTTTGCTTCTCACGCTCAATGCACTCCATGGCCGCCTTGTTTTCGGCCTCGGATAACGCATTCTTCAGGGACGCCACTCCGGTCGTGGTCCCTATTACAAAATCATGATGTTTTTTTAGCGTCACCAATTTTTTCTATACTTTGTGATATGTGAACGGGGTATCACTCACCTTTGTTCTCTTCGAGCTGCCTCTTCGCGAGGCTGAGCTCTCCCTGGGCCTGCTCCAGGTCCCATTTGAGTCCGGAGACCTCCGCTGTGCAGGCAGCAGCGGCAAGCAGCACCGCCTGCTTATTCACATAGACACCTAATATTAGACTCCTGCGGATTAGAATTGACGCTCCGTTTGGCTTTTCTTTCCGAACACCAAACGGAGTATCAGGGGCTACTGTCTTTCGGGTGATAATTTTAGACACTTTCGATTACTTACCTCAAAGCCTGTCAGGAGGCTGGTGCAGGCTTCGGTTAATCCGCTCTTGGCAGACCGAAACTTCTGAAACACCGCACTCATAAGAGTACGGTGCTCTTAATCCATGGAAGCGCCGCGAAGCGCTTCCAACAGACTATCCGACGCCTCTGGCGTAACGGAAGTCATCGGCACGGACGGCTCGCCCTCCGTAGCGAGGGGCTGCCTGCCCGAATCTGGAACCTTTGGAGGTTCCGGTATAGTGTCCGGCTGAGAGCCTGACTTGCTGCGGCTCTCTTCGGCACAATCTGCGGGGATCTTGCGCCCCGTGTGCCGGCGTCTGGAATTTCGCCTTGGGGCGTCTCCAGAGTCGCCTCCCCCTGCTCGGGGAGCCTTTGGGACAACACCTCCGTGTCATCCGGAGGCCGAGGGGAAGTGGCCGTTGGGAGCGAATTCATCATCGAATCGCTCAATGACCCATCCGTAGAGGACACCTCGGGATGGGTCCTGGCCGGACTGCATATGCGTGTTCGCCGTTATAGCAGACTATAAAGCAAAGTCGCACTAAAGAACAACAGAAGTGCGGATACTTACAATCTTACTAGGGGCTTCCCCCTAGGCAGCCACTCCTCCTCGTTGTAAGCGGCCGTGGTGGAGTAATTCACAAGGGACGCCTTTCCCTTCTTGGGTGTCCTGGCCTCCCCCTCTGGGTCGGCCTTCCTTTTCTTCTCCTCCCCAGTGCGGGGAGGTGGAGTTTCCTCCTGTTTCCCCCCGCCTCCATGGGAGGAATCTGCCTCGTCGTCTTCGGACGACGAGTTTATGACGGCCTTGCGCTGAGGACCCTTCCTGGTCCCCTGGGTCGCCTTCTTAGGCCCTTCGGCCTCCCTGGATGGGGCGGCCCTTTCCTTTTCCTCTTCCTCTTCGTGGGAAGAGTGTGCCTCGTCATCTTTGGATGACACGTCTGGTACGACCTTACGCCGGAGACCCTTCCTGGTCCTCGGGGCCTTCTTTTTGGCCTTCTTTTCTGGCGCCTTGTAGGGCGCCGGGACTAGCATCTCCGTCAGGAGAGCGGTCGCTGGACCTTCTGGAGATGGAGCCGGACAGTTGATCCCCACCCTCGTCTCCACGTACTCCTGATTAAGTACACACGATGACTTAAAATCATCTCATGAGTATGCTGGGAAAACTACATCTGGCAATGGTTAGAAAACTCACCGGACAGGGGGGCGGCGTGGAGTCCGCGCTCCTCGGATGTGGGAGGAGGTATTTTGGAGGCCTTGAACAGCGCCTTCCAGGCATCCTTGTGTGTCGTGCCGTAGAGCTCTTGAAGTGTCTGGTGTTCGGCCGGGACGAACTCCCATAGATTAAAAGCCCGTCTTTGGCACGGAAGAATTCGGTGGACGAGCATGACCTGGACCATGTTGACAAGCTTGATTTTCTTGTCAATCATATTCTTGATGCAGTTCTGGAGTTCGATCAGCTCCGCAGGCTCGCCCCAGGCCAGGCCCTTCCTTTCCCAGGAAGTGAGCCCATGGGAATTCCGGATCGGAATACGGGGGCCGCCGCCCAGTTAGCGTCGCGCGGTTCGGTGATGTAGAACCACCCCGATTGCCACCCTTTCACGGTCTCCACAAAGGAGCCGTCAAGCCAGGTGACGTTGGGCATCCTGGCCACCATGGCGCCTCCGCACTCCGCTTGCTGGCCGCTCATGATCTTCGGCTTCACGCAGAAGATTCGTAGCTACAAGCTGAAGTGAGGCTTGATGCGGAGGAAGGCCTCACACACGACGATGAACGCCGAGATGTCGAGGACGAAGTTTGGGGCCAGATCATGGAAGTCCAACCCATAGTAAAACATAAGCCCGCGGACAAAGGGATGAAGTGGAAATCCCAGTCCATGGATGAAGTGGGCGAGGAACACGACCCTATCGTGGGGTCCCGGAGTCGGAACAATCTGCCCCGCGTCCGGCAGCCGGTGCGCGATATCTGCGGTCAAGTATCCGGCCGCCCGGAGCTTTGTGATATGCTCCTCCTTCACGGTGGAGGCCACCCACTTGCCTTTTGCTCCGGACATGTTTGTCTGTGTGGAGAAGGTGTGGACTTGGGCGTTGGAGCTCGACGGTGCGAGAATGGATAAGCAGAGGAGGAAGAAGGCGTGGGTGAAAATGGGGAATCCTTATCCCTTTATAGAGGCGACGAAAGCGGTGCGCCTCCCCACTTGCCCAATGAAGATCGCTTATTTCCCAAGCGCCACGATTGATGGCGCGGTTGGGTTACCCATACCCGTATTGATGGGAATCCCGTGATAAGGGGACATGATCTTTGCTTCGACAAGACGTGCCGAGGAGACCACCTCGCAATATGCGCTGTGGCTGGTTGTGGGAAAATGGTTCGAATAATGACTCGACCGTAGTGTCATGTCACGTTGTCTGAAGTTGTCAGTAGATTGCATTTGTGGAACATCGTTCTCTCTACGGTGGTATGTGAAGATTAGCTTGCAGATCCGGGCACGATTACTCTGGAGTATTCGGAGATGGAACCCGCCTTGCAATGCCGAAGACAAACTTCAGACAACGTGGCATGACACTACGGTCGAGTCATTATTCAAACCCTTTTCCCACAACCAGCCACAACGCATATTGCGAGGCGGTTTCCTCGGCACGTTTTGTCGAAGCAGAGATCATGTCCCCTTATCACGGGATTTTCATTAACACAGGCACGGGTAGCCCAACTGCACCGCTAATCGTGACGAATGGGGAACGAGCGGGTTCCACTAGGCAAGTGGGGAGGCACAAAAAGCTTTTACCGCCTCTATAAAGAGATAAGGTCTCTTTCTCTTTACCCACGCCTTTCCCTTCCGCTAGTCCATTCCCCTTTGCTTGAGCCCTAGCACCCAAGCACTCTTCTTCTCCACGGAAGAGAGGTTCCAAAGATGTCCGGATCCGGAGCAGGAGGCAAATGGATGGCTTCCACCGTCCGGGAGAGGGATATCAAAAAGCTCTGAGAGGTCGGGTACCTGGCCAAGAAAATCGGCCACCGTCTTCCACCGGAGGGACAGATCGTCCCCACTCCGGAGCCCCACGAGAGGGTCGTGTTCCTTCCTCATTTTGTCCGCGGGCTCGGGTTTCCACTTCACCCCTTTGTTCGCGGCATCATGTATTATTACGGGATTGATTTTCATTATCTGTCCCCCAATTCTTTCCTTAACATCTCGACATTCATCGTCATGTGTGAGGCCTTTCTCCGTATTTCACCCCACTTCGGTTTATGGTTGAAGATCTTCAATGCGAAGCCCAAGGTGGTGAATGGCGAGCACGCCGAGTGCGGCGGCGCCATGGTGAGCAAGATGCCTAAGGTCACATGGCCAACGGGCGCCTTCAATGATTCCGTCAAGGAGTAGCAGCAGCAGTGGTTCTATATCACCGAACCGCGTGGTAAAAAGTGGGCCGCCGCTCCTGAATTCAGATCTGGAGCCCTACTGCGGCTCACGTCCTGGCTCGAGAAGGGCCTGAACTGGTCCTCATCCGACGAGCTGTCAGTGCTCCAAACGCGCGTCCAGAGCGTGGTCGACAAGGATGTCAAACTCATCAACATAGTCCAGGTGATGTTAGTTCGCCTGGTTCTCCCTTGCCAGCGTCGAGCCTACACTCTATGGGAATACGAGCCAGCCGAGCACTAGACCCTACGGGAGCTTACGGCTCCTCCCACAAGGACATCTGGAAGGTGCTCTTCAAGTCCGGCAAACCGTGGCTGGGCTCCGCCGAGGACCGCGGGTATCAATTATCCCACTCTGCAAGTCCGGTAAGTCATGGTTGTGCTCTGTCCATCCATGTTTTAGCTGGTATGTTCCAAGGGAGACGCTTTTATCATGCCTTCTATAACAATCCCAGGAATGGACGAAAAAGGTGGGGTGGATACACTGTCCGGCCCCGCTGCCGGAGGAACTGGCAGGACCTCTTCTAACGAAGATGCTGGTCCCAGCGCCTTACGAGGCACCGAAGAAAGAGGCCTCCAAGAAGGTCAAGAAGACCCGGAGCGGCCTCCGTCGCCGTGACACTTCGGACGCAAAATCCAAAGACTCCAGCGACCATCCCTCCTCCAAAGACGAAGAGGAGGAGGAAGAAGACGAGCCCTCCACAGGGGGAGGGGAGAAAAGGATGGCTTCCTCATCCCTGGAGGCCGAATCGCCAAAGAGGGGGAAGGTTCCCGCCCGGAGGCGTCCACCACGGCTGCCCATAGCAGCTCGGAGTGGGATCCCAGGGCCCAGCCCCTGGTAAAGTCGTGAGTATACGAAATCCGAACACGCCTGCGTGCCCGAGGTCATTAGGATGTTGTAGTTTAACTGTCGCCATACTTTGTGCAGCCCGGCGAGGTCCCACGCCAGACAGTCCTCATCGGACGACTCGCTGAGCTCAGATGCCCTGGAGAGCGAGACGCCTCCAGAGGCACCTTCCCCGAAGCCTAGGCGCGACACGGAGGTGTCGTCTCAGCGGGACCCGGACCATGGAGGGCATATCTCTAGGGCCGGATATACGGGAGTGGCGGCTCCCATGCTTGTCGATGGTGGGGCGATCTTAGATTTGGCCCGCGGCCGGACACGGTCCTAGAGATCTTTGGAGCTCCAGGATCAGGCTAGCAGCCACCTTTGACGGGGGAGGCCCACCCGCTCCGCCAGCAACCTCTGTCCAAGCAGAGTTGCCGGGCGGCCTATCGACGGCGCTAAAGAGTGCGTCCATCGTCGATGAGCATCGCACCCTCATTGGTGCGGTGATTGAAAAGATTCAGTCCGCCGAGAGTGGACTGAATGAGTCATGCCTTAGCCTTATAAGGGGCTTTGAGGTATGTTTTTAGAAACCTTTGAAGATTGTCATAGTATGAGTAGTAGCCCCTGATGCACTGTCCGGTGAAAGAGAGAGAGATCCGGACAGGGGATCAAATTTCCGCTTCCTAGGAGACTCAGTAAATGACATATATCCCTTTGTTCGAAAACAGGCGTCCGTAGCGATGACCGCCTCTCATAATGCAGAGGTGTCTGGACTAAAGCAGAGTCTGGAACGGGCCGAAGAAGAACTTGGCCGCATGAAGAAGCAGTTGGAGGACAAGCAAGGTATGTCGAAACCTTGTCCTAAATTCGGCACGAATGAGTAGTTGTGCCTGATGAAAATATTTGTATTGTGTGCTTTAGGAGCTAGTGCCGAAATTGAGGCATTGAAGAAGGCTGTGGCCGAAGCCGACAAGAAGGCTGCCGCAGAGCAGGCTCTTTGTGAGAAGCACGAGGCCAGGGTCATTGAAGCTGAGCGTGAGCTCCAGGAGGCCGTGAAGAAGAGCAAGACTTCAGAGCAGAGTCTAGCAGGGAAAGAGTCCGAAGTCACCCAAGCTCTCCAAGCCGCAGATGATGCTCGGGAAGAAGCCCGGGGTGCTCTAAAGGACATTCAGGAGGCACGGAGGGTTGCAGCTGGTAAGGCTTTTTAGTATTAAAGTAATATTTTCATAGTAATGGGAGGAACTCTAAGCATCAAACTGAATTCTTGTTTCTCCAGGGGCGTTTGCGGACCTTCCACGCAGCATATCCGATGCCGCCCAATATTACCGGGCTGAGGAGAAGAAGTCTGCGGAGAAGCATTTCTGGTTGCAGTATTTGGCGCTGAATTATCCGGTGCCCTTTATCGATCAGCTGAAGCAGCTGGTCGAACTGCACCAGGCGGCCGAACTAGCCATGAAGGACTTAGTTGTCCGGCTATGGCCTGCGAAGCCAATTCCAAGCGGTTACTTTGGACTTGTGAAGCGGATTTTTGGTGCTTGCCCTCGGCTCGAAGTCATTAAGTGATTGGTTTGTATAGAGGGTGCCCGCATGGCGTTTGCCTGTGCGAAGGTGCACTGGGGGAAGCTTGATGCTGAGAAGCTGATGACTGTGGACCACCAGAGGGAAAGGAGCATCGCAAGCCCGAATTATACTATGAAGGTGTCCTGAAAGGAGCCTGCCTTGTGGCGGATCAGTGTACCAAAGAAACTATATTTCCCTGGAGGCAGTCATGCCGTCCTTTGTAATTCGGGATAATGGCACTGTTATTATTTATTGCCTGTTATATGAACGTTTGTTCTTTCCTGTGTGGCCGTTTAGTGTGTATAAATCCTGAGAGTTGGCCAGTCGTCGGCTTCTGCCCCCACGTAAAAAGTACGGGGGTGTTCAGGACATACCTGAACACTCTTTTATCCCATTGTTGGGTCCTTGAGGGAGGTGTTCATCACCACGAACCAGGCAATCAGACTATAGGGCTTTATCACTCTCACTTAGCCATAGTAATTCGAGTATGGTAGGCGCAGCCACTGGTATTCGGAAGACCGTACGAGGGGCTCTAACGGCGCCTGATCAGAAACCCGTTCCGTCGCACTCTGCATTTATTATGGCATTGTGCGTAATAAAACTTTAAAGATTTTACAACCTCTCGAACAGCTGACCAACTCTCACCATATCATGACAGTCAGTTTTCGGCTTTCTCTACCGAGGTGCTCGTCCGGAAGAACCGGGACACAACCGCAGCAGTTCTCCCAGTGCTACCTTATCCGATAGAGCGGAACGTAAGGTACCAAAACATGGGAGTCGGGCAAACCCGACTAATGACCCAAGACATGATTCAGAGCTGATTCATATAATGCTATAAGTTCAGGGTGCCGAGTGACCGAAAAGGTGGCCGGACTTTGTTGCCATATTATGAGTACTATGAAGCCCCTGGCATAGTGGGGCATAACACGATGCACAGGTGTTGTTTATGATAAAAAAGGCGTCAATGAGGAACGACGGTCGGTAAGTGTTATTTAAGTCTAGCATTGTAGTAGGGTGACATGTCTATGCATATGAGTATGGTTTATGCTTATGAAAAGAGGTGTGCTGGCGTGACCTGTCATGGCCGGACTGGAGGAGGCTGTGCGCGGATCCGAAGTGTATTCGGACTGTCTCCTTGGGGGGGCTACTTATGTGTTCCCGCCTTGCTCGTCCGAGCTGATTCCATGTCACCAGTCCTGTTCTGCGTGAAAGTCAGTCTGTAAAGACAAATGCTTGGAGGCAGTTATATGTCAAATGGGTGCCCGATCGAAGCCTGGTCGAGCCAGGGTATCATGTCGTAAAGTAGCTCGGACTCCTCAGTTGGATCCACGCTTGGCTGTCGAATCGATATTCGGTAAACGGGCACCACTCGCTATCCCAGCGGCGGTATAATTTCCACTCTAAGGGTGGAGTTCGGCCTTGTCCATAATCGTGACTGTGTCACGTGGGTTTGGCCTGATGTAGTACCCTGTTGAATCTAGTCAACGCGGTTCGTCCCGATAGTATATGGTAGTTATTGTATAAGGGGACAATGCCGAAGACTTATTCTTTGGCGTGGTATTTGTGGTTATCCAAAGACAACCTCCAGGGTGATGGGCTTGTATAATTTGGCCGTTACACCTGGGATGACATCTGTTAGAAGATGTTTATTTATGGGTTTTGATCCTCGAGCGGTCAACACCTATCTGGCAAATTGTGCCCTGGCGCACCCAGCTTGGGCTATTTTTTATGCCCGTAGGGGCTCGTGTGGGATGGAACCCACAAACTATTCGGTTGATAGCAAGTGCAATTAAGTTGCTATGGTTGGTATTATCCGGACGGTCGATGCGATCGGAGGTGGTCGGCCGTATTTTTGTACTGCGGGGGATCTTCCTTTGACCTCGCCATTTTTGGTGGTTTGGGCTTCTCGTTGTTTGAGACATCCTTTCGTTGTTTCCGACGCTCGACCGACCGTTTTATTTTGAGGATCTGGCATTCTCTATTGGTATGTTTGGCTGCCACTCTAGGGGTGCCATGAATTTGACATGGTTGGTCGAGTATTCTGCTCGGGCGGAAGGGACCTGAGTTGTTCTGTTCCCGCTAACCGGACTGGGGGTCGCGGAATTCGGCAGCAACTCCCTTGTCTTGACCGTCGTCATTACTTTTGTGATGCTTATATCTGTTTCATCAAGGTTTATGGATGTTGCCTCGTGTTTCCTGCGTATTACCCCAGACCGTGGTATATTGGCGTCGGGGTGTGGGCTTTAGAACCTCCTTCTCAGGTTGAGGTAGCGAATGGTGCTTTGTGTACCCCTTGTTGGGGCGGTCGAGTCCGTACTCCTCGGTTGCCAGGACCTTGGTCCATCTGTCTATGAGCAAATCTTGGTTAGTTTTGAGTTGCTGTTGCTTCTTTATCAGGCTTTTTGCCGTGGCCATAAGTCGTCGCTTAAAGCGAACTTGTTCTGCGGGGTCCTCAGGCACGCCTAATTCGTCGTCCCCGAGGCTCACCTCGTCTTCGGAGGGGGGCACGTAGTTGTCCTCCTCCAAGTATCTGTCCGGCTGTACGGCCTGCTTGAAGGCAGGCTGATCGGGATTGTATTCATTGTCGACACCATCCGGATTGTTTTTGACTCTTGTGCCGGTATTGTTGTGGCGGGGCTTGGGGCGGCGCTGATGACGTTCTTACTTTGCCTTCTTCCTTGAGGGGTTATCCTCCATTGCCTCATCGCCATTAGTTTCTTTTGGAGTGTCCACCATATATATCATGTGAGGAGATGGCTGTCCAGCGCCTCGTGGGTGGTGGTTCCTGTTCTTCTCCTACATTGTCGTCCACACCGTCGATGTCTTCAGAGTCAAAATCAAGCACGTCGATCAAATCATCGACCGTGGATGTGAAGTGGTTGGTGGGTGGGCAACGAATTCCCTCGTCGCCTGCTTCCCACTCGAGCCGGACATAGTTCGGCCAAGATTCTCCTGACAAAGAGAGAGATTTTAACGAGTTTAGCATGTCGCCAAAGGGCGAGTGCTGAAAGATATCCGCAGCGGTGAACTCCATTACCGGAGCCCAACCAGATCCGGTGGGCTCGGGGGTGCGCGGACTGGAACCTACAGCCGGACATGAGTCCGGGGGTCCGGTGTCACAGGCTTCCTTGGGGGTGAAGTCTGTGTTTGGCTCCACCGCCGATGAGTGTGCGGCCGCCGGGGCGGGTGAGGGAGTCCTGGACTAGGGGGTGTCCGGACAGCCGGACTATCATCGTCCGCCAGACTCCAAGAGTACGAAGATACAAGATTGAAGACTCCGTCCCGTGTCCGGATGGGACTTTCCTTGGCGTGGAAGGAAAGCTTGGCGATACGGATATGTAGATCTCCTACCATTGTAACCGACTCTGTGTAACCCTAGCCTTCTCCGGTGTCTATATAAACCGGAGGGCTTTAGTCCGTAGGACACAACATACATTACAACAATCATACCATAGGCTAGCTTTAGGGTTTAGCCTCCTTGATCTCGTGGTAGATCCACTCTTGTACTACCCATATCATCAATATTAATCAAGCAGGACGTAGGGTTTTACCTCCATTGAGAGGGCCCGAACCTGGGTAAAACATCGTGTCCCTTGTCTCCTGTTACCATCCGCCTAGACGCACAGTTCGGGACCCCCTACCCGAGATCCGCCGGTTTTGACACCGACATTGGTGCTTTCATTGAGAGTTCCTCTTGTCGTCATCGATAGGCTGGATGGCGTCTTCAATCAACAACGCTGTCCAGGGTGAGACTTTTCTCCCCGGACAGATCTTCGTATTCGGCGGCTTCGCACTGCGGGCTAATTCACTTGGCCATCTGGAGCAGATCGAAAGATACGCCCCTGGCCGTCAGGTCAGATTCGGAAGCCTAAACTTCACGGCTGACATCCGCGGGGACTTGATCTTCGACGGGCTCGAGTCACAGCCAAGCGCGCCGCACTGTTACGATGGGCATGATCTAGCTCTGCCGCTGAACAGTGCCTTGGTGGCCGCACAAGAATCCGCTTCGGCCCTTAGTCCGGAGCCGATCGCCCAGATCGGGGGTCGGTGGTTGGACACCGCCTCGGGGGCTGTAACTTCTACGGCGATGGAGCCGAACACTAACCTTGTCCCTTGCGAAGCTCGTGACTCCGAGGTGCCGGACTCCTTGCCGGACTCCGGACCTCCCACGCCCCTGCCAATCGAATCTGATTGGGCGCCGGTTATGGAATTCACTGCCGCGGACATCTTCCAACACTCACCCTTCGGTGACATCCTAAATTCGCTAAAGCATCTCTCGCTATCCGGAGAGTCCTGGCCGGATTATGGCCAGGATGGTTGGGATACGAACGATGAAGAAATTCAGAGCCCACCCACCACTCACTTTGTAGCCACTGTCGACGATCTAACCGACATGCTAGACTACGACTCCAAAGACATCGATGCTATGGATGACGATGCCAGAGACGAACAGGAACCAGCGCCTACAGGGCACTAGAAGACCACCTCGTCATACGACATATACATGGTGGACACCGCAAAAGACAGGGACGGCGAAGAAGCGGTGGAGGCAGATTCCTTAAAGAAACAGCCCAAGCGCCGGCGTCAGCGGCGCCGCTCTAAATCCCGCCACAGTAAGAATGGAGATTCCGGCACAGGAGATAATAATACCCCAGAGAGTGCCGAAGATAATCCCCTCCAGCAAGACTCAGTGCAGGAGGATGCAGAAGCAAGCCCTCACGAGAGGGCGGCTGTCGGTGTCAAAACCGGCGGATCTCGGGTAGGGGGTCCCGAACTGTGCGTCTAGGCGGATGGTAACAGGAGACGAGGGACACGATGTTTTACCCAGGTTCGGGCCCTCTCGGTGGAGGTAAAACCCTATGTCCTGCTTGATTAATATTGATGATATGGGTAGTACAAGAGTGGATCTACCACGAGATCAAGGAGGCTAAACCCTAAAGCTAGCCTATGGTATGATTGTTGTAATGTATGTTGTGTCCTACGGACTAAAGCCCTCCGGTTTATATAGACACCAGAGGAGGCTAGGGTTACACAGAGTCGGTTACAATGGTAGGAGATCTACATATCCGTATTGCCAAGCTTGCCTTCCACGCCAAGGAAAGTCCCATCCGGACACGGGATGGAGTCTTCAATCTTGTATCTTCGTAGTCTTGGAGTCCGGCGGATGATGATAGTCCGGCTGTCCGGACACCCCCTAGTCCAGGACTCCCTCAGTAGCCCCTGAACCAGGCTTCAATGACGATAAGTCCGGCGCGCATAATGTTCGGCATTGCAAGGCGGGTTCCTCCCTTGAATAACCCAGAGAAGATCATGAACACCAGGATAGTGTCCGGCTCTGCAAAATAAATTCCACATTCCACCGTAGAGAGAATAAAAGGCACACAAGTCCAATCTGCTGACGTATCACGCGGCATGGCATCACGCCACTACCAGGCTTTTACTTGAATCGTCTTTTATTATACCACCTCAGCACGTTTAGCGAAGCGGTTTCCTTGGCACATCTTGTCGAAGCAGAGATCGTGTTCCCCTTATTCCGGGATTCTCATCAATACACGCGTGGGTAACCCAACCGTGCCCGTCGCCACGCCTCCTCTATCGAAAGTGAATCCCGAACGGTCACGGAGACGACTCTTTGTATTTTTCCCCTTTATAAGAGGACCAAGGATCGTTCCTTTTCTTCAATCTCGCATCGAATCTCCTTCTCGCTCCCAGTTCCAACACCCAGAGCCCCACATTCGAGCGCTTCGGATTCTCAACCATGTCCGGCTCCGACCTCCAGGGTCGGTGGATGCCCTCCTCCGTCACGGAGGAGGACGTGTTAAAGCTGCGTGAGGCCAAGTACCTGTCCTACGAGATTTCACACAGGTTGCCTGCCCAAGGGCAGGCCGTGCCCACCCCTGAGCCCGGTGAGTACGTTGTCTTTGCATCCCACCTCCGTCGGGGTTTAGGCTTCCCGACGGACCCCTTTGTGAGAGGGCTCATGTTCTACTACGGGCTGGATTTTCACGACTTGGCTCCGGAGTTCATCCTCCATATCTCCGCATTCATTATCATCTGCGAAGCCTTCCTCCGTGTCACTCCCCACTTCCGCCTGTGGCTGAAGACCTTTAATGTGGAGCCGAAGATAATCGGGGGGCGTCAAGCGGAGTGCGGCGGGCGGCCATAAGCAGAAGGGCCGATGCCCCGTGGCCCGGGGGTTCCTTCCAAGAGGAACTCGGACTGTGGCAGCAGGAGTGGTTCTATATCACCGCTCCGAAGGGCAGCAAGCAAAAGCCGCCGCCTTCATTCCGCCCGGGACCTCCACGCCGACTGACGTCGTGGGTCAAGCAAGGGCTCAATTGGGGGCCGTCCGAAGACGTGCCCTCATTGTAGGGCTGGATTCGAGACCTCCAGGCGAGGGAGATCAATCTGGTAGTGGTGATGCAGGTTATGCTAATTAGGCGTCTTCTGCCCTGCAAATGCCGTCCTCTCCGTCTATGGGAGTTCAATCCAGAGGGACCCCGAATTCTCCAACACTTCATGGGTGCGACACCCGTGGAGATGTACAAGTTGTTCTTCGGACCGCAGGCAGCGTGTCCAGAATTGACCGAGGATGCAGACCTAAGCTGCAATCGCCCGGATACTCAGGTAAATAGCTCAGAGTCCGGACGTTCTGTTTATCTGCTTTTCTAGAGTTCGCCTCCTGACCCATTACTCTTCACAGGAGTGGGTAGCGCAATCGAAGCTGATAAGGTGTCCGACTCCCCTCCCAGAGACCGCACTGGAGCCCGTGCTGGTCAGAATGTTGGAGGTCGCGCCCGTAGAAGGGAGCGATGGGGAAAATAGAGGAGCTATTATTTTGCCCAAAGGGGCGTCTGAAGAGGGGGAATCAAAAACCCCTCCCTCCAGGGGGAGAAGAGGACCGCCTCTGAAGATCCGGAGGCCAAAGCCCCTAAACGGTGGAAGAGATCTTCACCGGGGAGTCCGGCGTCCGGGGAGAATCCGGACGTACAATCATCGCCAAAGGATCAGCCCTCCAGCGAGCCGTGAGTAGGAAAAGGGGAGTTCGTTAGTAAGAAAATACCTCCATTTGTGCTTCTGTGGGTAACCGAAATGTTTATCTTGCAGTTCGGATTTGCAGCCTTCTCAGATGAGTTCGTCTTCGGGGGACCTTCTTCCGGAGATGATGGATAGCGAAACGCCTCCGTTTGCTGCGCCGTCAGATAGGGCAGACGAGCCTGAAGTGTCATCGCGGAGGGTGTCCCCGAGTCCGGAGGGGCCGGAGAGTTCGGCGCCCACTGGTATCCGGCCGGGAGAACTGAAGAATCTGCTTGAGAGGGCGTCCATCTCAGAAGATCACCGTGCTTTGATGCGTATGGTGATTGGAAGGATTTCGTCCGCCGAAAGCGGATTGCGTAATGCCGCTACGAGTTTGCTAGCGGGATTTGAGGTATGCAAGAATGACGCGCCTCTTCTCTTTTTTTTGACAGCTTTGCACGTAAAAGTGCGCCCTGTATAGATAGTAGCCCCTGAGACTCAGTAGGTTGTCGAAAACGACAGCGTGCCGAGGATCAAAATCGCAAGTAATGAATGGCGCCGTTCCTATGCAGGTGGCGGATAGTCCGAGGGCTAGCCGGACTAGTGGAGTTGCCGAGTTAATGCGGCAACTTGACGTGGCAGATGCGGACATCGCACTTGTCCACCGGCGACTTGATGAGTCGCAAGGTAAATAAGTTCTCCACAGTCGCTTTATTAAGGGGGGTCAAAGTCCTCCTCTGATAAATTATATGCTGTGATACAGACGGTGCTGCTGCTGTGGAGAGCCTTCGGGCCGAACTTGCTCAAGCTAAGGAGCAAGCCCGAAGGTGTGACGCGGCTGCCTCGAGGGCGGCCGAGGAGTTGAAAGCCGAAAAAGCTGCACACTGCCTAAGCAGGGAAGAAATGGCCGAATTGGCCGTGAAATTAAAAGATGCTGCCGACCGCAATGAGGCTCTTGAAAAGGAGCGCTTATCGGAGCGGGAAGACCTGGGGAAGGCCACCGCCGAGGCCAAGGATGCCCGTTCTGCAATGTGGGCTATGAAGGAGGAGCTGCACAAGGCCGGAGATATTGTGGCTGGCAAGCCTTTTCTGTTGCGTTGCCGGTTTAGGGATCAAAAGTATGCTCAACTTGGCCAGCTGTGGGGTCCGGAGGATCCGTATATGGACTTAGCGGCAAGTGCGGCTGATGCCGTTGAGCACTTCCGGAGCCAAAAGGATCACAAGATGGAAGAGCTATTTTGGTCTTAATTCCATAGTCCGGATCATGCCCTTCCATTGACCGATCGGTTGGCCGAATGGGCCGAGCTGAATAGATTGTCCGGACTTGCCATGACTGACATCGTGGCTCATGTCTGGCCAGAGAGGCCCAAGGCGACGAGTTATTTCGGCTTATTGCAGCAATTTCTTGGAGCGGTGCCGCACATCAAGGAGATGAAGCGGTCGGCCTGCATCGAAGGCGCGCGGATGGCTCTTGCCTGTGTGAAGACACATTGGACAGAGATGGATGCCACCGCTATTGCCGCCCAGGGTTCGGATGAAAGTCGGTTACCCGCCGAGCACTATTTTGGGGAAGTTATGCGTGGCGCTCGTGTAATAGAGTCGCAGTGCTCAAAAAATGTCACGTTCAAATGAACGGTTTAGCTTGTAAAACAATGATTATGCTATAACTGCTTTTTATACTTGTGCGTCCCAAGTAGTAAAATTTCTCCTATGCGGCCGTTTACGTATACATTTGTATAACCTGAAAGATTGCAGTCTTCGGCTTCAGCCCCCACGCATAAGGTGCGGGGGTGTTCGCAAAAATAGCGCGTTTTCACACTTAATCCGACGTCTCGGTCCTGTTAAGGAGGTGGTAGCGTAGCAAACGAGGCAATCCGGACTATAATGCTTTATCACTTTCACTTAGCCAGTGGAGTTCGAGGGTGGGGCTACGATATAGCCCCTTGGGGCACCGCACTTCTCTGAGTTCGGGGCGCGTGTGTGCCTGACCGGGAAACGGTCCTTCGTCAAAGCGGGGAATTCTAAACATTCCGGTAGTCGATCGAGTGGTTGACCAGTCTCTCGCTATATCATGACCGTCAGTTTTCGGCTTTCTCTACTGAGGTGCTCGCCCAGCCGAACTGGGGCACAATCGCAGTAGTTCTCCTGGTGCCACGTTAGCCGATGATACGGAATGTAAGGCAGCAAAACACAGGAGCCGGGCAAACCCAACATTTGACCAAAGACATGATTCGGAGCTGATGCATATAATGCCTAACTCGAGACGCCGAACACTCCCTAAGGTGTTCGGTCTTTATAATAATGGGGCAGAACAATGCCCTAAGCCCCTAGTGTCCAGGTATGGGCATGGTCCTCTGACGTGGTCGATGCCAAAACGTCAGGCTCTGCTTTGGTTATAGGAAGAAACCAAGGGAGAATAACAACAAGAGACAGTAAAAAAGGTTTACGCAGGGTCTTAATCTGAAAAGAATCCTCGCAACGGGTCCCTACTGCACGTCTGCGCCTGTGTCTCCGTTGTGCCGTTATCCTGGACGGGTATGCACGTTGTTCATCTGTAAAAAGAGAGGAACGCTTAGTTTGAAAACAATTCGTGCGAAAAAAGGTATGCGTGAAAGAAGAAATATAAATAAGTAAAGCGGGGTTTGAATGAACCCGCGGTTGTTTGTGCGCGCAGCCCCTTGTGAAGGGGTGTGCGGCTAGGGAGCCCCTAGCCTACTAATGCCGGACTTGTCTATCCGTGTCCGGGGTCTTTGGGTGACCCTCGCACTGAAATGATGCCACGCGGACCGGGCATCTTGAGTGTAAGAGACGCGTAATGCGGTATGGCGTTGAAACGGATAAAAGCCTTTCGTCCCAAGAGTGCTTGATATCCACTTTTAAATGGGGCGATGTGAAAGATTAGTTTTTCGCGTCGAAGGTTGTTCGGTGATCCGAACACAACTTCTAGTAATAGGGAGCCTGTGCACTTGGCGTAAGGGCCTGGCGTCACTCCTTTGAAGGAAGTGCGGCTGTGTCGAATTTTAGTAGGGTCTATCCCCATCTTGCGGATTGTGTTTGAATACAGCAGGTTTAAGTCGCTGCCTCCGTCCATTAGGACTTTAGTAAATTGTAGTTCGTCGATTACGGGATCCAATACCAGGGCAGTCCGTCCCGCGTTTCGAACGCTTCTGGAATAATCCAGGTGGTCGAAAGTGATTGGTTTTGATATCCATTCTCTATGGTCTGCTGGGTTGGACCGTGCGAGGCTCTTTTTAGAAAGTGCCGCACTATTTTTCCGTATTATCACATGAAGTGAGTTTACCGCTTTGACCTCTTGTGGGAAAGTCTTTTGTTTTCCGGTGCTCTGCTGGTGGGGTTTATCGTCTTCGCTTGACGCGCCGAGCCCCTTGCGTTCGGCGTTTAGCCGGCCGGACTGTTTAAAAACCCAACAATCTCGATGGGTGTGGTTTGCAGGCCTTCCGGGGGTACTGTGGATTTGACATATCCGACCCAAAATCTTGTTTAAGTTGGACATCTCATCGTTGTCATCCTTAAGAGGCGGTGTTTTGTTGTTTGGCCGCGAGCTTTTGAATCCGGCGTTGACTGCCGTGCTCTTTGGGCTTTTCTCTTTATTCCGGCGCTGCTCTTTTCTGCGCCGTGATTTTCCGTTTCCATCTCTTATCTCGGATGTACTTGGGTCGCTGGTGCTGCATCTTGCTAGCCAGCTATCCTCTCTCGCACAGAAGCGGGTCATGAGGCTTGTTAGCGTGGACATTGTCCTCGGTTTCTCTTGGCCGAGGTGTCTGGCAAGCCATTCGTCTCGGACATTGTGTTTAAAAGCTGCTAAGGCTTCGGCGTCCGGACAGTCGACTATTTGGTTCTTTTTGGTGAGGAACCTGTTCCAGAATTTGCGCGCTGACTCTCCGGGCTGTTGAGTTATGTGACTTAGATCATCTGCATCCGGAGGGCGGACATAAGTCCCTTGAAAATTTGCTCTAAACGCGTCTCGAGCTCTTCCCAACTTCCCACAGTGTTTTCTGGGAGGCTTTTAAGCCAATGACGGGCTGGCCCTTTGAGCTTGAGGGGTAGGTATTTTATGGCGTGGAGATCATCTCCTCTTGCCATGTGTATATGTAGTATATAATCTTCTATCCAGACTCCAGGGTCTGTTGTTCCATCGTATGCCTCTATGTTTATGGGTTTAAATCCTGCTGGGAATTCATGGTCCAGCACCTCATTGGTGAAACATAGTGGGTGTGCGACGCCCCTGTATTTGGGTGTGCCACTATCTTCGGACACTTGACGTGTTGCCTTGCTTCCTGGGGCCTTCTTCTTTGGCCCGTAAATGGACCTGGCTGGGCCATCTGTCTTTCCAGGTTTATTAGTTGGTTTATGTGCAGCGCCGCTTTCAGAATTTAGCCTGTCATCCGGCCGTCTATCTAGCCAGGAAGCCTCTTTATTTTTTGACTGTGGGGGCTCTGTGGCCTCCTCGTCGAGTTCTGGTAGCAGCTTGCGCTTCGGGTAACTCTTTGATTGGTGGCCATTGCCATATTTATCCGCGGTTTTGAGCACTTTGCTCCACCTCATCCTGAGTGTGTCTTCCGCTGTTTTGAGCTTCCGCTTTTCCTTCTTCAAGCTTCTTGCAGTGTTGACGAGTCTTTTCCGAAGGTTTTTACTCTCCGACGGCGTGTCCGGCATAAGATCGTCCGGACTGTCCTTTTCGCCGGGCCTGGATTGATTATCTGACTCGTCCTGTTTGGACGGTTGCTTATCTGCATGTTCGTCATCCACTTGTGTGCCCTGCTGTATTGCGGGGTCCTTAGGAGCGTTGTTGTTGTCGAGGCAGGACTTAGGGCGGCGTCTGCGCCGCCGTTTTGGTTGTTTATCGGCGGGGTTATCTTCTGCCGCGGCCCGTTGGTCCTCGTTATCGCTCTCTTTTGGGGTATCCACCATGTATATGTCATATGACGAGGTGGTCCTCCCGTGCCCTATAGGCGCTGGTTCTTGTTCATCTCCGGCATCGTCGTCTATACCGTCGATGTCTTCGGAGTCATAGTCTAGCATGTCGGTTAGATCGTCGACAGTGGCTACATAGTGGGTGGTGGGTGGGCTCTGAATTTCTTCGTCGTCCGTATCCCAACCATCCTGGCCATAGTCCGGCCAGGACTCTCCTGATAACGAGAGATGCTTTAGCGAATTCAGGATGTCGCCAAAGGGCGAGCGTTGGAAGATGTCCGCGGTGGTGAATTCCATAACCGGCTCCCAATCCGAATCGATTGGTAGGGGCGTGGGAAGTTTGGAGTCCGGCAAGGAGTCCGGCACCTCGGAATCATGAGTTTCGCGGGGGACAAGATTAGCGTTTGGCTCCATCGCCGTGGAAGTTGAAGCCCCCGAGGTGGTGTCCATCCACCGATCCTCGATCTGGGCGATCGGCTCCGGACTAAAGGCCGAAGCGGATTCGTGTGCGGCCACCAAGGCACAGTTCGGCGGCAGAGCTAGATCATGCCCATCGGAACGGTGCGGCGTGCTTGGCTGTGGCTCGAGCCCGTCGAAGATCAAGTCTCCGCGGACATCTGCCGTGAAGTTTAGACTTCCGAATCTGACCTGACGGCCAGGGGCGTAGCTTTCGATCTGCTCCAGATGGCCAAGCGAATTAGCCCGTAGTGCGAAGCCGCCGAATACGAAGATCTGTCCGGGGAGAAAAGTCTCACCCTGGGCAGCGTTGTTGGTTGAAGATGCCATCGAGCCTATCGGTGACGACACAGAGGAATTCTCAATGAAAGCACCAATGTCGGTGTCAAAACCGGCGGATCTCGGGTAGGGGTCCTGAACTATGCGTCTAGGCGGATGGTAACAGGAGACGAGGGACACGATGTTTTACCCAGGTTCGGGCCCTCTCGATGGAGGTAAAACCCTACGTCCTGCTTGATTAATATTGATGATATGGGTAGTACAAGAGTGGATCTACCACGAGATCAAGGAGGCTAAACCCTAAAGCTAGCCTATGGTATGATTGTTGTAATGTATGTTGTGTCCTACAGACTAAAGCCCTCCGGTTTATATAGACACCGGAGGAGGCTAGGGTTACACAGAGTCGGTTACAATGGTAGGAGATCTACATATCCGTATTGCCAAGCTTGCCTTCCACGCCAAGGAAAGTCCCATCCGGACATGGGACGGAGTCTTCAATCTTGTATCTTCGTAGTCTTGGAGTCCGGCGGACGATGATAGTCCGGCTGTCCGGACACCCCCTAGTCCAGGACTCCCTCAGCGGCAGACGAAGAGGTCGAGGATTATAACTATATACCTCCCTCCGAAGACGAGGCAAGCCTCAACGACGACGAATTCGTCGTGCCCGAGGATCCCGTCGAACAAGAGCATTTTAAACGCAGGCTTATCGCCACGGCAAATAGCCTAAAGAAAAAGCAGCAGCAGCTTCAAGCTGATCAGGACCTGCTGGCCGATCGATGGACCGAGGTCCTCGCGGCCGAGGAGTATAAACTCAAACGCCCCTCCAAAAGCTACCCAAGACGCAAGTTGCTCCCCCGATTAGAGGAGGAAGCATACATACCTTCATCACCAGCGCACGATACGGCCGACCGACCACCCCGTGGTCGCGACAGAGAGGCATCCAGGCCCTCCACCAAGACCGTACCCTGGCATCGCTCCAAAAGTACGAAGCCAAGAGGGAACGCGCCGGACTTGCGAGACGTATTGGAGGACAAAGCAAGGCAATCCAGATCCATCTACGGATCACGTGGGCGCCCTACGACCCGCGACGAATACCGTCGCGCCGGATACAATAACCCTGGCCGGGCCGAACACAGCAGACAACGCTCTCTTGAGCTACGTCGTGATATTGCTCAATATAGAGGCGCCGCACACCCGCTATGCTTCTCTGACGAAGTAATGGATCATCAAATCCCTGAAGGGTTTAAACCCGTAAACATCGAATCCTACGATGGAACAACAGACCCCGCGGTTTGGATCGAAGATTATCTCCTTCACATCCATATGGCCCGCGGCAACGATCTCCATGCCATCAAGTATCTCCCACTCAAGCTTAAAGGACCAGCTCGGCATTGGCTTAATAGCTTGCCCGCAGAGTCAATTGGGTGTTGGGAAGACCTGGAAGCCGCATTCCTCGACAACTTCCAGGGCACGTATGTGCGGCCACCAAACGCCGATGACCTAAGCCACATAATTCAGCAGCCAGACGAATCAGCCAGACAATTCTGGACACGGTTCTTGACAAAGAAAAACCAAATCGTCGACTGTCCGGATGCAGAGGCCCTCGCAGCCTTCAAACATAACATCCGCGACGAGTGGCTAGCCCGGCACCTGGGACAGGAAAAGCCGAAATCCATGGCAGCCCTCACATCATTAATTACCCGCTTTTGCGCGGGAGAGGATAGCTGGCTAGCTCGCAGCAACAACCTCAGCAAAAATTCTGGCAGTCCGGATACTAAGGACCACAACGGCAGGTCACGAAATAAACGCCACATTAACGGCGATGACAAGGAGGATACGGCAGTCAACGCCGGATTTCGAGGCTCTAAACCCGGTCAGCGGAAGAAGCCATTCAAAAGAACCACTCCGGGCCCGTCCAATTTGGACCCAATACTCGACCACTTATGCCAGATACATGGCACCCCTGAAAAGCCAGCTAATCACACCAACAGAGATTGCTGGGTGTTCAAGCAGGCAGGCAAGTTAGTTGCCGAAAACAACGACAAGGGGCTAAACAGCGACGACGAGGAAGAGACCCGACCGCCGAACAATAGAGGACAGAAGGGTTTCCCCCACAAGTGCGGATGGTGAACATGATCTACGCAACCCATATACCCAAGAGGGAGCGGAAGCGTGCACTAAGGGACGTATATGCGATGGAGCCAGTCGCCCCGAAGTTCAATCCATGGTCCTCTTGTCCGATCACTTTCGATCGAAGAGACCATCCGACCAGCATCCGCCACGGCGGATTCGCCGCATTGGTTTTAGACCCAATCGTCGATGGATTTCACCTCACGATAGTCCTGATGGACGGCGGCAGTAGCCTGAACCTGCTTTATCAGGATACAGTGCGCAAGATGGGCATAGACCCCTCAAGTATTAAACCTACAAAGACAACCTTTAAAGGCGTCATACCAGGTGTGGAGGCCAATTGTACAGGCTCAGTCACACTGGAGTGGTCTTCGGATCCCCGGATAATTTCCGGAGCGAGGAGTTAATCTTCGACATAGTCCCATTTCGCAGCGGCTATCACGCTCTGCTCGGACGAACCACGTTTGCAAAGTTCAATGCGGTGCCGCATTACGCATACCTCAAGCTCAAGATGCCAGGCCCTCTTGGAGTCATCACGGTCAACGGAAATACGGAACGCTCCCTCCGAACGGAGGAACATACAGCGGCTCTCGCGGCAGAAGTACAGAGCAGCCTTTTAAGGCAATTTTTGAGTCCGGCCGTTAAACGGCCGGATATAGCAAAACGCGCCCGAAGCAACACCAACCAAGACCACCTGGCACGACCCGAGCACGCGTAGCAATGCGGCCCTAACCCCCGCCCTCGCATGATTGCAAGAACAACCCTCCGCGTACATCATTACGCTTTGAAGATACCATGGGCGTAGGGGAAGGGGCACGACCACAATGGACCCAGATTGCGGTTCGACCACACCAGGGGCTCGCAAGTGTGTCACTCTTTCTTATTATTATTTTCCTTCTTTATGTACACAGGACTCCGTTAGCCAGAGGCCCTGTCCGGCGGTGAACCTGCCGAACTCATGATGCAACAGCCGGGGAGTAAAGAATGCGGCGACGAACACTCAGGTGGTCTCAGTTACGAGCATTAAATTTGATTATATACACCAAGTCTGCAGCCCATCCCTGGAGGGGGACATGTTTAACTAGTCCAAAACCCTTGCTTACCGCACTATTTGTATCAGTCCGCACTCATAGCAGACTTCCTTTAATAAATGATGCAGCACCTTTTTGCCTGTTATTACATATATATGTTCATTACATGACATCTTGCACCCGTATGTTTTGGTACGGCCTAATACACCAGGGGCTTATGTTCCCCACATTATGGTGTGATAAGTCCGAACACTTTCACAAGTGCGGCACCCCGAACTTATAGCATTATATGAATCGGCTCCGAATCATGTCTTGGGTCAATAGTTGGGTTTGCCCGGCTCCCACGTTTTGGTGCCTTACGTTCCGTTCCGTCGGCTAAGGTGGCACTGGGAGAACCACTGCGATTGCGCCCCAGTTGAGCTGGGCGAGCGCCTCAGTGGAGAAAGCTAAAACTGACCGGCATGATAAGGCGAGAGACTGGTCGCTGTTCGAGAGGTTTTTTCGGGTCCTTAAAGACTCACGCCGCTTCGAGCGAAGTTCCGGATAATGTCTGACGAAAGCCGTGGATAGCGCCCCGAATTCGGTCTTCCGAATACTAGGGGCTTCGCCGAAATTTAAAATTATAGAATTCTATGGCTAAGTGAGAGTGTTCAAGCATTATAAGTCCGGTTGCCTTGTTCGTTGTGTTGAGCGCCTCCCTAGATGGACCCAAAAGTGGGAACAAGAGTGCTCAAGTTATCCCGAACACCCCAGCACTTGCGGCTTGGGGGCTGAAGCCGACGACTTGCCATCTCTCAGATTTTATAAACGGCCGCACAGAAGGTAATATTTTAAATTAACAAAGAGTTGCTTAAAGCGCACATGAACAAAGTTTTCAGCGCACAGGATAATACATAGCGAGTTTACTCAAAAATTACATCTCTAGGGCATTCATCCGCAATATCGCAGGCCCCCTTCAGGATAGTTTTATAATACATTTCGGGCGTACAATACTCCTTGCCCGGTGGCGGCGGGTCAGTAAGAAGCTTCTCCGCATCCAGCCTGCCCCAATGCACCTTTGTGTGGGCAAGGGCCCGACGAGCACCTTCAATACAGGCGGAGCACTTGATGACCTCCACGCAGGGGCACGCATCCACCAGCCACCGCACGAGGCCAAAGTAGCTCCCAGGCATCGCCTGTCCAGGCCACAACCGGACTATAAGGCCCTTCATGGCCTCCTCAGCTACCTTGTGGAGTTCGACCAGCTACTTCAGCTGGTCGCTTGGGGGAACCGGATGGCCGGCCTCAGCGTACTGAGACCAGAAGACCTTCTCCGTTGAGCTCCCCTCCTCGCCACGGTAGAATGCGGCGGCACCGGACACACTACGCGGCAGATCTGCAAACGCCCCTAGAGAGCTCCAAATGCGGGTAAGTGTCAGGTAGTTTACATTAACATGCTTGCTTTGCATGAAAAGTGCCTTACCCGCCGCTATCTTCTTTACATCTTCAACCTCCTGAAGGGCCTTACGGGCCTCGGCCTTGGTGGACTTGGCACTTTCGAGAGCCGAGGCAAGCTCGGACTCTCGAGTCTTGGAGTCACGCTACAAGCTCTCATGCTTCTCCATGACAGCCTGGAGCTCTTGCCGCACTTCCGCCACCTGTGCCTCCTGCTTTTCTCGCTCTGCCCGTTCCGCGGCCGCACTGTGTTCGGCCGCGGACACAGCCTCCTTCAGGGCTGCCACCTCGTTTGTGGCCCCTGCAATACCCATATTATCCTTGTTAATTTTATTGCGACCAAAATCCTTTTCTGTAATGTAACAATTCAAAGTGGTGCTACTCACCTTCTTTGTCCTCGAGCTGCCTCTTGGCATGGCCAAGCTCTCGCTCGGACCGCTCGAGATCTTGCTTTAATGTACCAACCTCCGCAGTCAGTGCGGCAGAGGTCAGCAGCACAGCCTGCAAACCCATATTGACATAATTTATTAGCAACCTGTGAATATCTTTTTAGATCCTCAGTCCGGCTTTTCTTTCCGAACACCGAACCGAGCATCAGGGGCTACTGTCTATGTGGTATTACGTTACACAATTTTAACTTCTTACCTCAAAGCCTGTTAAAAGGCTACTGCAGGCTTCGGTCAGCCCGCTCTTCGCGAGCTGGACCTTCTGAATCACCGCACTCATAACAGTGCGGTGTTCTTCCTCGATGGAAGCGCCTTTGAGCGCCTCCAGCAAGTTGTCCGGCGCCTCCGGTTGGACGGAGGCCGCCGGCGTCACGGTCTTGCCCTTCTTTCGAAGGGGCCGCCTGCCGGACTCTGGAACCACGATAGGTTCCGACGTAGAGTCCGGCGCAAAGTCCGGGAGGCTGCCTTGCGGCGCCTCCGAAGCCTCCTCCTGATGGGTCCCTTTCTGGGATCCCACCTCGGCGTCCTCGTCGGCGCAGGGGGTAGAGGCAGTCGGAAGTGAATCCACATCCGACGAGGCCAACGACCCGCTCGATGAAGCGGGGGGATCATCATCGGCAGGACTGCGGACAGTATGCGGCATTAGTAGGACACTATGTGACACGAAAGAAATTGCATATCAGGGATCCGGATACTTACGATCTCGCCGGAGGCCTGGCCCTTGAAGGCCACTCCTCCTCGCCAATGTCAGTGTTGGCGGAGCTGTCCGGGGGAATAGTTCCCCCCCTCTTGGACCCTTCGGCCTCCCCTGTTGGGGAAGCCTTCCTCTTCCTCTCTCCCTCTTCCGGGAGAGAGTCTTCTTCCCCCTCCTCGTCTTCGGGGGAGGAGTCCGCCTCGTTGTCGGACGCCTGATTACGGGAACTCTTTCGAGTCCCCGTGGCCACCTTCTTGGCCTTCTTCTCCGGCACCACGTGCGGTGCCGGAACCAGCAGCCCCGCTAAACGGGCATCCACGGGGTCTTCTGGCATGGGAGCCGGGCAGACGAGCTGCTCGGCCTTCTCCATCCATTCCTGTCAAAGGAAAAGGGAGATTGAAACCCTCTTAGAATCAATATATTTACAACAAGTGTCCCGTAAAGGGGTTGAATCACTTACCTCGTCAGCTGGATGCTGCGAGCGAAATCCGTGATCTTCCGTCGCGGATGCGGGGGCTTCGACGCCCTTGAACAGCACCCTCCAGGCGCCTTCGTACGTCGTGTCGAAGAGCCCGCTTAGCGCCTGGTGCTGTTCCAGATCGAACTCCCACAGATTGAATGCCCGTTTTTGGCATGGGAGGATCCGGCGGACGAGCATGACTTGGACCACGTCAACGAGCCTGAGCTTCTTGTCCACCAGCTTCTAGATACAGGCTCGGAGTCCCGTCAGCTCCTTCGGATTGCCCCACAGCAAACCCTTCTCTTTCCAGGAGGTGAGCTGCGTAGGGACACCAGATCTAAACTCGGGGGCTGCCGCCCACTTAGGGTCGCACGGCTCGGTGATATAGAACCACCCCGATTGCCACCCCTTGACGGAGTCCACGAAGGCCCCTTCGAACCAGAGGACGTTGGGCATCTTGCCCAAAATGGTGCCTCCGCACTCCGCCTGCGTGCCCTTCACTACCTTCGGCTTGACGTTGAAGGTCTTGAGCCACAAGCCGAAGTGGGGCCGGATGCAGAGGAGGGCCTCACACACGACGATGAACGCTGAGATGTTGAGGATGAAGTTCGGCGCCAGATCGTGGAGATCCAGGCCGTAGTAGAACATGAGCCCCCGGACAAAGGGGTGAAGTGGAAAGCCCAGTCCGCAGAGGAAGTGGGGAAGGAAAACGACCCTCTCGTGTGGCCCAGGGGTAGGGATGAGCTGCCCCTCGTCGGGCAGCCGATGTGCGATATCGCCGGAAAGGTATCCGGCGCTACGCAGCTTGGTGATGTGCTCCTCCTTGACGGTGGAAGCCAACCATTTGCCTCCCCCTCCGGACATGGTCGGGGAAGGTTAAGACGAGATGCGCGAGCTCGGGCGTTAGAGCTTGAGTGTGCGGAGGTGGATAAGCAAAGGAGGAAGAAGACGTGGGTGAGAAGGTGAATCCTTATCTCTTATATATAGGCGGGCGAAGATTGTGCGCCCCCACCAGCCTGGTAAAACTCGCTTATCTCCCAAGCGCCACCATCAATGGCGCGGTTGGGTTATCCACGTCCGTATTGATGAGAATCCCGGAATAAGGGGAACACGATCTCTGCTTTGACAGGACGTTCCAAGGAAACCGCTTCGCTAAACGTGCTGAGGTGGTATAATAAAAAACGATCCAAGTAAAGGCTTGGTAGCGGTGTGATGTCATGCCGCGTAATACGTCAGCAGATTGGACTTGTGTACATTTTATTCTCTCTATGGTGGAATGTGGAATTTATTTTGTAGAGCCGGACAGTATCCTGATGTTCATGATCTTCTCTGGATTATTCAAAGGAGGAACCCGCCTTGCAATGCCGAACATTATGCGCGCCGGACTTATCGTCATTGAAGCCTGGTTCAGGGGCTACTGAGGGAGTCCTGGACTAGGGGGTGTCCGGACAGCCAGACTATCATCGTCCACCGGACTCCAAGACTACGAAGATACAAGATTGAAGACTCCGTCCCGTGTCCGGATGGGACTTTCCTTGGCGTGGAAGGCAAGCTTGGTGATACGGATATGTAGATCTCCTACCATTGTAACCGACTCTGTGTAACCCTAGCCTTCTCCGGTGTCTATATAAACCGGAGGGCTTTAGTCCGTAGGACACAACATACATTACAACAATCATACCATAGGCTAGCTTTAGGGTTTAGCCTCCTTGATCTCGTGGTAGATCCACTCTTGTACTACCCATATCATCAATATTAATCAAGCATCGTGTCCATCGAGAGGGCCCGAACCTGGGTAAAACATCGTGTCCCTTGTCTCCTATTACCATCCGCCTAGATGCACAGTTCGGGACCCCCTACCCGAGATCCGCCGTTTTTGACACCGACAGCAGGGTCCATCCACCCGTCCTCGGATGACACAATCTGCCCTGGATTTAGGTCCGGGGCTCCTGCAGGTGCGATATTCTGAGTGTTGTCCGACAGCAAGTCTAGGCCATGCTTGTTGTGACTGTTCGGCGCTCCTGGCGCAGGCCCGAATCCGTTGAAGATCAAGTCTCCGCAGATATCGGCCGTGTAGTTCAAGTTCCCAAACCTGACCTGATGGCCAGGGGCGTAGTTGTCGATCTGCTCCAGATGGCCAAGCGAATTGGCCCGCAGTGCGAAGCCGCCGAACACGAAGATCTGTCCGGGGAGAAACGTCTCACCCTGGACCGCGTTGTTGTTGATGATTGAAGGAGCCATCGAGCCTTGCAGCGATGACACAGAGGAACTCTCAACGAAAGCACCAATGTCGGTGTCAAAACCGGCGGATCTCTGGTAGGAGGTCCCAATCTGTGCATCTAAGGCTGATGGTAACAGGAGGCAAGGGACACAATGTTTTACCCAAGTTCGGGCCCTCTCGATGGAGGTAAAACCCTACTTCCTGCTTGATTGATCTTGATGATATGAGTATTACAAGAGTTGATCTACCACAAGATCGTAGAGGCTAAACACTAGAAGCTAGCCTATGATAATTATGATTGTTATGATCGTCCCTATACGGACCAAACCCTCTGGTTTATATAGACACCGGAGGGGGGCTAGGGTTTACACAGAGTCGGTTACAAAGAAGGAAATCTAATATCCAGATCGCCAAGCTTGTCTTCCACGCAAAGGAGAGTCCCATCCGAACACGGGACGAAGTCTTGAGTCTTGTATGTTCATGGTCCATTAGTCCGGCCAAAGTATATAGTCTGGCAGTCCGGATACCCCCTAAACCAGGACTCCCTCAGTTGGATCCGGACATGATGGAAGATCCGAAGTACCTAAGATTGGGCTTCAGGTGTTGGAACTCGAGATGCGGAAAGGCGCAAGCGTGGTAGGAAAGAGGGATAGGCCTCGGCCCCTCTATAAAGGGGGTGAATATCAAGCGTCCTCGGCGTAACCGCTTGGGACTTGCCTAAAAACATGGAGTCATACCAACAGGCGTCGTGGGGTTGCACGCGCCCGTATTGATCGAGGATCCCGCGATAAGGGGAACACGATCTCTGCTTTGACAAGGCGTGCCAATAAAACCGCCTCGCAACGCGTGTCAAGGCAGGCCGAGAAAAACTGGTTCGTATTGAGCCAGGCCACGGCGTAAGGGCACACCGTGAAAGAAGTTGTCAGCAGATCAGATTTGTAAAGTGTTATGCTCTCTACGGTGGTGTGCGGAAATTATCTCATAGGGCCGGACACGATTCTTAATCTGCTTTGGAGTATTCGGAGATGGAACCCGCCTTTCAACGTCGAACACAATTTGCGCGCTGGACTCATCGTCATTGAAGCCTGGTTCAGGGGCTACTGAGGGAGTCCTGGATTAGGGGGTATCTGGACAGCCGGACTATATACTTATGCCGGACTATTGGACTGTGAAGATACAAGACTCAAGACTTCGTCCTGTGTCCGGATGGGACTCTCCTTTGCGTGGAAGACAAGCTTGGCGATCCGGATATTAGATCTCCTTCTTTGTAACCGACTCTTTGTAAACCCTAGCCCCCTCTGGTGTCTATATAAACCGGAGGCTTTGGTCCGTAGCAGGACGATCATAATCATCATAGGCTAGCTTCTAGGGTTTAGCCTCTACGATCTCGTGGTAGATCAACTCTTGTAATACTCATATCATCAAGATCAATCAAGCAGGAAGTAGGGTTTTACCTCCATCCAGAGGGCCCGAACCTGGGTAAAACATCGTGTCCCCTGCCTCCTGTTACCATTAGCCTTAGACGCACATATCGGACCCCCTACCCGAGATCCGCCGGTTTTGACACCGACAGCCACCGCTGGCGACATTCGTGTGGAGACGCACGGCGGTCAGCTTCTCCCACGGTACGCGCATTCTAGACTAAGGCCCCGTTCATGTCGGTGTAGCGCTGAATGTTTGCTGATAGACGTTGTTAATCTCATTGTTTGTCGAAGTAGTTTACTGTCAATATGCTCTGCTTAAGAAGCTTCCTTCCCTGTTCTGCACTCAATCTGCTTAGCTGAGATGGCATGCCAAGGCCGATTAGTTGCTAAAATATCCTGCCATATATTTATTGTGATGTAGATTGCCATGGTCTAGTAGCCAATCTGTTAGGTGAAATAGCTCTACACCGTTTTATACTCGATCTTTGTTGCTGCGATGGCCTTTGATAGTTTGATGGCTGTGTGCTCGGCCTCATTGACTGCTGAAACAGCCTGCCATAACTTAGCACTCAAATCTGTTTGCTGAATTAGCTTTACATATATTTCGTTACTTAGATCTGCTCGTCCAAATATCTTGCCATAGCTTTAGACATCGACCTAGGTATTTTTTTTCTGGACTTCATAAAAAAGCATATATGTTTTTCCTGTCATATCTAGTAGAAGAACTAATTTATATGTCTAATAGATGGACATGACTTGGATAACTTCTGCTCGAAGATTCTCCGTTGCATATGTTGAGGGGGTTGAAAACTTCCTGAACTTTATCAGAGCTGAGTACGGTGGTCCGAAATCAGATGTGCTCTGCCCGTGTAGCAGTTGTATGAATTCAGTTACAAGACCCCAGTCAACTGTGCAAAATCATCTATACTTGTATGGGATGTCGGTCACATATAATAGGTGGGTTCATCATGGTGAAACTGTCAACGTCAATGTTATTGAGTATGTGGAAGCAGCAGATCACCATCTTGATCTGTCTGATGCTCAAGTGGAAGAGGAGGAGGAGGTGGTGGTGGCGGAGCTAGTGAGTTTGACAAACATTGAAACAATGGTACGAAATGCTCGTGCATTCCGTGAACTTTCACCTGCAGAAGAAAAACGGTGGGCCCGCATGTTGGAACAATGCAACGTGGCTGTCACCCTAGGAAATAAGCTGTCAGTATTCTCAGCTATGGTCACCTTTCTTTAGGTGAAGACATCTGAGCGGATGACCAACAAATCATTCGATGCGATGTTGGCTGCTTTCCGCAAATCTTTCCCAAATGCATCTGAGCTACCACACACCTACAGTAAAATGAAGAATTTCCTTCGTGCAGTTGGAATTGGATATGATATGATCCATCTTTGTAAGAATAATTGTGTTCTATTCCGGAAGGATTATGCCAACTTAAGTGAATGCCCGAAATGCAAATCATCAAGATGGAAATATGGCGATGCTGTGAAGAGGATTCCTCATAATGTTCTGAGACATTTCCCAGTTACACCAAGATTGCAGAGGTTGTTTCATGATGCTGAAACAAGAGAGGATGTACTATGGCATTCTAGGAACCAGGAGTACAGAGATCAGAATGTAATGAGCCATCCATCTCATGGTAGTGAGTGGAAAAGCTTCAATGATAAACATAAAAAGTTTGCTATTGACCCGAGAAACATTAGACTTGGCTTAGCTTCAGATGGATTTAACCCATTTGGCCACCAGAGCGCCACATATAGCATGTGGCCAGTGCTTGTTATCCCTTACAACATGCCTCCAAATGTCTGCACCAAAGAATCAAACTACATGATGGCCTTGCTCATCCCAGGTCCAAAAAGTCCTGGAAAGGATTTTGATTTGTTCATGGAGCCTCTTGTGGAGGCACTTCAACAGCTATGGAGGGGTGTTTCACTCGAGACCTATATAGCAGCCCACCAGCTGATTTCGTTCTGCGTGTTGTTATAATTTGGTGCATCCATGATTATCCGGCTTTGGGCACTATGTCAGGGCGAACGACACATGGTTACAATGCATGTGTTCGCTGTGACAGGAATCCGCTGTCATACGCAATACTTAGCAAGATCTGTTACATTGCACACGGCCGTTTCCTTGCCAAGGACAAGCCACATCCTAGAAAATACCGAAGACATGTGTTCAATGCAAAGCATGAAAACTGTGATGCGCCAAAGAGGCTCACCGCCAATGAGTTGCAAGTGGAATTAGAGAAGGTCAGACATATTACACCAGGAAACCATCCTGGTAATGGTAGCGGGAAAAGGAAGCGTGGCAGGGCAGAAGAGAGATTATTGTTTACCCGCAGGTCCACTTTGTGGGACCTGGAGTATTGGAAAGATTTGGATCTACGGCATAATCTTGATGTGATGCACATCAAGAAAAATATATGTGACAGCATTATCGGCACACTTCTTAATATTGAAGGCAAGACGAAAGATACCTTAAAATCTAGGATTGATTTGACACACCTGGGTATCAGAAAGGATTTGCAGGTGCAAAATGAAGGTAAACCACGAGATATGGCACCAGTTGTGTACGTCTTGGACAAGGTAAAAAGAAAAGAATTCTGCGAGGTCCTGTCACGTGTGAGATTCCCACATGGATTTGCTTCCAACCCTGAAAGGAGAGTCAGTGCAGATGGAAACAAGGTACAAGGGTTGAAAACTCATGACTGCCACGTCCTACTTCAAAGGGTTTTACCTGTTATCCTTAGAGGATAGGGCCGCCCTGACTTATACAGAGCAGTTGCAGAGTTGGGACAATTCGTCGGGGAACTCTGTAGTAGAAATATCAGGATAGATGCTTTGGAGCGTCTTAGAGACAAGATACCAACTATCCTATGCGACCTTGAGAAGATATATCCTCTAGCCTTCTTTGATGTGATGGTACATTTGGCTGTTCATCTACCTAATGAGGCACTACTTAGAGGTCCAGTACAGTATGGCTGGATGTACCCTATTGAAAGGCGGCTAGGCACTTTCAAGGGCTATGTTAGGAACAGAGCTAGACCCAAGGGTTCCATTGCAGAGGCCTACATTTCTACAGATGCGTTGACATTCTGCTCAAAATACATTGAAATAGCTGATCAGCTTAGCAAAGAGGTGGGTGAAGACAATCCCGGGCTCAATGTTTTCAATTATTCTGTTCGAGTTACAGGGAAGAGTCGACAAGAGGACAAACCTAAAGATTTGGAAAAAATGGTTTGGTATGTGTTGAATAACTGTCCTAAGATACTACCTTATCAAGTAAGTGCAGTACTGCAGCTTATACATCGTAATCTACTAAACTTGCAGCACGTTCTTATATATTTAGATGTTTGACGCGATCACTATGTTGTGCAGCATCTACGAAAAGGAGTTACTGCCGCAAAATCCAAGAAACATTGACAAACTGGTTATGGCAGGATTTGCGAAATGGTTCAAGAACCATGTAAGCTTTTGAATTCAACTGCCAGATTTTTAATATATTGAGTACATAAGATGGTCAGCTTGTCTATTTTCTAACCATAGGTTAAGAAGATGCGGGAGGATGGGCAGGCAGTTGATGATGCCCTTTACTCACTAGCAATGGGTCCTGATACTCGGGTAAGACAATATGAATCTTGCATTGTTGGAGATGTGCGCTACAACACCCTTGCACGAGACGAAGGCAGGAAGACACAAAACAGTGCCATCATGAGCACGGATACGTATGACAAAGAGATAACTGAAATGTATGCTAACATAACAGACATTGTTCAGTTGCAGTATATCTCCAGTTTCGAGGATCATTAGTGTGTGGTTCTGTTATGCTGTCGTTGGTATAACCTGTTTTCCGGGATCTCAAAACCCAGAGCTGATGATTACTTCAAATCCATCAATGTCAAGGCGGCGTACCACACCAATGAGCCTTTTATTTTGGCAAATCAAGCAACACAGATATTTTTCTTGGAAGACACATTTGCACGTAGCGATGACTGGAGAGTATTGCAAAGGTTTGAGCAGAGGAATTCGTTTAATGAAGTTGCACTACAAGATGAAGCTTACACTGCTCCTAATGTACAAGATAACACAGATGTTCCTAATATCTTTGAGAACCATAACGTCAATGACGCCGGAGAAAAGATTGCATGTCGTGCTATGGACATACAAGAGTTGATCAAGAAGAAGTCAATGTTCGAGGACGTTGAGGACGAAGAAGAAGATGACACCGTGGGGAATTACGATTCAAACTGATACACATGGCGAAGATGTTGATGCTGCTGCTGTGGATGATGATTACATTGCTTTTGTCGTATTTGCCTGTCAGAAGACGTTTTTTATCTACTATGTGAAATTGTGTTTGCCATGACAACTGAAATCTGATGAACATGTTGTTTAGTATTTTGCTGTGAGAACATCACTTGTTATGTATGCTGATTTGTGTCTGGTGATTGTATGACAACTAAAACATGATGACATTGTTGTTTAGTTGTACTCATATTTGGCTGTGAAACTTGAATTTGATGACATAGTTTGCTGTTGGACCGCAATTTGCTCAACATCTTCGAATGAGAACAAAGCTGACCTGACAGGGCCTCCGCTATTTATTTATTTATTTATGAGCAAAAGGGGATACCCCCTGATTTCTGGTAATAGAAATCATTAGATGTTCACAACACTACACCCAGCCTGCTACACATGTTTCATTCATTACTAGTTTCAGCAAAGTGCTCATGTCATAGCCACTGAATACATCACGAGTGCTACATACACTGCAAATAAAGAGACAATCATCCTACAGAGCACATCGATTTTGTCCCTTATCTTCACAAGCTCTTTCATCTCCTCATTGTTGTCAAGGCTGTTCAGCAGCTGTTGCTTGGCCATGATCAGAGGAACTACATCTTTAACCTTCTGCTCTGCATCTTCCTCTTCTATCGTTCCTTCAGTTACTTGTCCAACACCCCAACCTGCTGGTATTGGGATTCCTCGGCTAACCAAATAATCAGCGTAGTTGCATTCCCCCACATCAGCAACTTCCCAGAAATACAAATCACACGAATCTTCCCTTTTCTGCATGAATCAAATTGGAAGATCATCAACCAAACTATTAAAAAAATCAGCAACTGAAAGCAGCAGAACAACACTTAAACATATTATTACCCCATGATTCGAGCATTTGTAGAAGACTCGGCCAGGGTTGAGGATTGTGGTTGAGATGCAATGGATGACTCTGCGTGATTTGCAGCAGTGGCACCACACCAACAGCATCGGGTTGTGATGAGCAATTGGCTGTGGTGCGCGTGCCGGCGGGGGTGTGATGAGACCCACAGGTGATGGTATGGGTGGCGACTTGGCGCATATCTGGTTGTTGCCTGCTGAAGAGCAGGTGGACGAGCAGCCAGCGGACATGGTTGCTGCGACCAAAGCTTCTGATGCTAGGAAGAGTATGTAGAGAAGAGGAGAAGAGAATGTTGGATATGTCAGTTTCATTACTTGCAGAGTAGCATAGCACCATATATAGTCATAGTCTAGGTTTGGATTCGAACCAGCTACAGGAGAACGCCTCTGTTTTTTCTAAAACTCGGCAACGTCACTTTACTTGTACACTAGCTTGTTCTGTACGCCTTCCCAAGTCTTTGATTTTCTTTCCCTTTTTTTGGGAGGAAGGAAGGAGGACAAAATTGAGAGTTCCTGGGACTTGAACCCAAGACCTCTCGGTTGAAAACCAAGGGTGCTAGTCACTTATGTGGCAAACGTTCCCTGTGAGGAGGACGGCAGACGAACGCATTTTCCTCACAGTTTTCTTCCTATATATAAAAAAGTATGCTACTTGGTGTCCGCTTAGTCAACAAACGATTGTGCCAACCTTGACCATTGGATTGACATTCAACCTCTGTCGTGTTTCTTCAGTCTCTTCTTCCTCGGGCCACCAAAGCCAAACCAGCACCGGCGGGACCGCCTGCTCCCGCCTCCCACGGCTGGCTGTGCTGCCGTGCATGCATCATGGCCACATTGCACCCTAAAACTCTGCGCATCTTCCCCGGCTCCTGTTCGTTCCCGTCCGAGGCCTCACCATCGTCCTCTGCCTTGGTTCGCTCGCTGCAGCGCCGCCCTCTGGTGTTGTCAACATGGTCAACAACCGAGAGGAATAAGGAGATGACTGTACCTGGTGAGGATGACAGTAGGGCCCAGCAGCGCGTGCAGTAATTTTGTTTTTTCAGGACGGAGAAGGGTATCAACTGGGTTGTGCGGGACCCGTGGCCCATCTAACTCAGGCTTTTATTTCATATGTTTAGCACATGACCAGCCCAATTTGTTTTTTTTTTCTTTCTGAAAATGGCTAGCCAACTATTTTGTTTTTTGCAGAATAACCAACATAGGCCTACTTGCTTTTCTATGCCTTGCTGGGCCGGAAATCTTTCAAGACGAGGAGGGATGCATTTTGCCCAGAAAATGGGCTATAGGTAATAAGAAATGGGCTATAAGTAATAATAAATGGGTTGTAAAATGAAAAAATATAGCAAACATGCAATTAGTTCCAAAATACTGTTTCCTTTCGGATTTTGATATTTTAAATTTCATTGTTTTTGTGCGGGTAAAATTTCATTGAATTTAAATTAAGGTATATTTAGATTTAAAATTAATTTGAACCTGGCTAGAAATTTCGGGATGTATGCTGTTTGGGTCAGATTTGGAGGCTGACTTGTGGGTCTACTAAGTTGACATGTACTTTGGCATTGTCAACTTAGTCCACAAACGATTCTAGCAGAAGTGACCGTTGGATGTTAATCAAACGGCCGTGCTGCTTCTTCAATATCTGATCTTCTTGCTCCAGCCGCCCAAACTAACTCCGGTGGGACTACCTGCTCCCGCCTCCCGTGGCCGGTTGTGCTGCCGCACAAGCCGCATCGCCCCACCCTACTTCATTGCTGGCCAGGCCATTCCTCTACTCACCCACACCTCCTGTTATTTTCCGGCGACGGCAGCCAGACCAGTAAACCCTCGTACTCCCCACCGCGTGGGCAACCATTGCCGAGTCTTCCCCGGCTCCGTGTCGTTCCCTTTCTAGGCCTCGCCGTCGTCCACCGCCATGGTGCTCTCTGCGCGGCCTGGTCAACATGGTCAACGAACGACATCCATCGGACATGGATTGTACGTGGAGAGGCTGACAGCTGGGTCCACGGTTGCACACAAGGAAATGCCTCCTTATTACACGCAAAATAATGATTCCTCCACCTGACAGCTGGGACCCACCGGAAGGGCCTCTGTATTTCGCGAAAAAATGTTCCCCCCGCTGATATGTCGGACCCATAGCTATATCTTCGCGCGCAAGGAAGTGCCTCCTTATTAAGCACAAAAAAATGAATACCCCCTGCTAGCTGGGACCCACCATAGTGGGAGGATGACTTGTGGGCCAACTAAGTTGACGGGGATGGAGGGCTTTGTCAACTTAGTCAATATGAACGATTCTAACTCCAGTGACCGTATGATGTCCATCCAACGGCCGTAGTGCTTCTTCAACCTCTGGTCTTCTTGCTCCAGCCGCCCAAAGCAGCGCCTGTCGTGTCGCATGCTCCTGCCTCCCAAGGCTGGCTGTGCTGCCGTGGAGGCCTCACCGCCCCTACTATTCCCACCGCTGGCCAGGCCCTGCGGTGACGGCAGCCTCACACCGCAGCCGACCCAGTGAACCCTCGTACTCCTCTCTACGCGGGCTTCCACTGCCGCGTCTTCCCCGGCTCCGCGTCGTCCCCTTCCTAGGCCTCGCAGTCGTCCACCGCCGTGGTGCTCTCAGTGCGGCGTGGTCAACGTGGTCAAGGAACGACTTCCATCAGTCGTGGACTGTACGTGGAGAGGCTGACAGCTACGTCCACGGCCGCAGCAAGGAAGTGCCTCCTTATTACGCAGAAAATAATGATTCCTCCACCTGACAACTAGGACCCACTGGACGGGCCACTGTATTTCACAAAAAAACGTTTCCCCTGACTGCTTGTACCCGCCAGCTACATCTCGCACACAAGGAAGTGTGTCCGGGCAAAAAAACGATTCGCCCCCCTGACTGCTGGGACCCACCAGTTACACCTTCGCACGCAAGGAAGTGCGTCTGGGAGAAAAAAAGCGATTCGCCCCCCTGACTGCTGGGACCCACCAGCTACATCTTCGCACGCAAGGAAGTGCGTCCGGAAAAAAATGATTCGCCCCCTGACTGCTGGGATCCACCAGCTACATCTTCGCACGCAAGGAAGTGCCCCCCTGACTGCTGGGACCCACCAGCTACATCTTCGCACACAAGGAAGTGCCTGACAGTCGGGACCCACCTGGTCGAAGCGTACGTAGCGTTGTCATTCTGGTCGCGAACGTGTACGTACAAATATACTGGTGGATGTGGAGGCAGGCACATGTCGATGTATAGGCGCGCACGTGTCGTAGTAGAGGCACGCACGTAGCATGTACATGTACGTATAATGACTAGTGTGCAAGAAAGAAAATACGGCCACATATGTGTACATATGGGCGGGGTCTCGAACGCCTACTCGCGCATACGTACGGCCAGGGCTCGTGTACATGGCTCGATCGAAACGGAGAAACAGCATCGTCGTCGTGTTCCTGGGGAGCCAACCGGCTGGGTCGGAACGGAATGCGTCGTCGTGTTCATCGGGAGGGCTTGGACGGAACAGGCGATGGAAACGAGGCCTGGCATAACGCAGAACGGAGGAAACGGCCTTGTGTTTGACCAGCCACGTTCGAAACGGGATCCTGTCCATCGGGAGGGGTGTGGCGTACTGCAAAACGGAGGAAACAGACCTCCTACGATCGAAACGGGGGTCCTGTTGATCGGGGGGGTGTGGCGTACCGCAAAATAGACGAAACGGACTTGTGTTAGAGCGCTACGGTCGAAACGGGGGTCCTGTTGATCAGGAGGGGTGTGGCGTACCGCAAAACAGACGAAACGGACTTGTGTTGGAGCGCTATGATTGAAACGGGGGTCCTATTGATCGAGAGGGGTGTGGCGTACCGCAAAACGGGACTCCACGGGATATTGTTCATCTCCACCGTCGACCTCCTCCAGCCTCCATGGGCTACCGTCGACCTCCTCCAGCCTCCACGGGCTCATGTTCATCCAGCCTCCACTGTGCGCTACTCCACCGGCTACTGTTCAACCACCCCTCCACGGGCACCCCTCCACCGTCTACTATTCATCCAGCCCTCCATGGGGTTGTCCTGTTCATCCAGCCCTCCACACCACGGGGTCCTGTTCATCCAGCCCTCCACACCACGGGGTCCTATTCATCCAGAGGCAACGCCACCGCTCACTGTTCATCCAACCCCCCCCCCTGCGCAAGGCTCACTGTTCATCCAGAGAGGCAGCATCCATCGTCTTCAGTTAGCAACAGTAGCGAAGGAATCGCTCGATCTGGTTCAGTTAGCAGCCATCGATCGATCGCTCGGGTTCAGTAACGCGCAGCCTGCAGTGCAATCGCTCGGGTTCAGTTAGATCCCAACGCCTCGCTCGGGTTCAGTTAGAGCCAACACCTCGCACACACACGCGTACGTGTACAAGAGAAACACGCATCGCTCGGCCCCCGACCGCCCACCGTAACCGGGAACTCCCCGAAATTTTCCTCGCCCTTGCTTCTACCATGGTTTTTTCCGTCATGGACGACCCAAAGAATGTCATGCAGCTACGTCTCCGGCCCGCCCAGGACGAAAAGCCCATTTTCTGTCATGATTTTTTGTCATAGAAGTAGGAGCCCACCACATCTATGATGATACCAGGTTTTGTCACAATTATCGTCATAGAAGTGTCATATGTATGACCGAAAAAAATTCGTTCGGCCCAAAATGTCACTGATGTGTCTTTTTTTGTACTGTTAGCATCTTGAAGGGGTTCCACATCCTCTTGTCCGTGCCACACCAATGTTGAACTTATCTGAAATATACTAGATGAAAATATTAGTCCAACAAGATATATGTTGACATGAATTACCAAAATCACCCAGGGAGCACTTGTGCTTTCAATCTCCCCCTTTTTGGTAATTGATGACAACATGCATCAAAGCTTTAGATAAGGATATAAGGAACTAGCAAGTAAAGCTTTGGAAAGACATGTAACATTCATATGCCCCCCTACATGTATGCAATCATGTGATTATGGAATATGAGAGCATGAGAATGCATAAGCATGACAGAGAAAGCAATGAGTTACATGTATCTTGGCTATATGCATCAGAGCAAATGGTGTAGATACTAGAAATATACCTTCATGTTCATGAGTCCTTCTTGCAAACAATATATACCTCAGCAAGAGATCTTCATGCACATGAATGTGATGCATATACTTACCTTGTGGTCTTGAACTAGCTTTGGAAGAGATGAACCTAAGTAAACAAGGTTAGATAACACACGAACACCCACTAGACAAAGCAAGAGCAGGAAATCACAAGAGTACCAAGATTGGGATGACATGTAGAGAGTGAATACTAAGTACTCTATTTGGATATAGACATGTCCCCAAAGAGTAAACATATGCAATGAATTCGATGAAATTTCCTTCCCGTGGAACTGAGCTCTCTCTCCCCCTGAATATGATATTGGGTAATGGGAGAAGATAGGGAAAGGAAAATCAGAGCAAACAAGAAAATCGGAGCAAAACAATCGTAACAATCATAAAACATGTCTTTCCCTTCTTGAAGACATGGGACATCTCTCCTCTTATGGATAAGAAGCATCAGGAGAAGCTTTAGGTGTGCATTCTCTCTTATGTGATAAGCTTTGATCTGCTCTCTCTCCCCCTTTGACATCAATTTCCAAGAAGGGATCTTCCGGAGCATGAGTCAAGTAGGTTTGGTCCTTGAGTCACATTACAAAACAACATGTAATATAGGATGCTGGTAAATGACAAGAATCATTTAGTGGAGCTGGAACAAATATGCAGGATGCAATTGGCAAAGTGTTTTCTCAGCATTGAAATCGATAACACCGAGTTGTTATCTTCGGTGGCACCGAGGTGGTTTGGTTTAGCCGAAAGAAACAAACCGGTGAGGCCGAGTTCGACACGAAGAGAAAACAATTGTCATCTCAGCTCACTTAGGCAAACAAGCTCTCACAAAGATTTGCAAGGAATTAACTCAAGGATTTCAATGAATTGGATGCGGGGAAGGCAGAACATAATAGAGAAAAGAAAAGAAATCTAGATGAAGTTTTTTTTGAAAGGGTAACAAGCATGCAAGAGACAAATGCAAGAACACAGAGAAACAATAGAGAACTTCATCTAGAATTGGTCGGCGACAAGGTCACCTATGTTAGAGTATATTGACTTAGGAGTCAAGTGAAGGCACTTGATCATAGGTCATACTCATTGTTTAGGCTCAAAATGGGGTTGCCATTTTTTGTTTAAGCATTTTGATGTATTCACATCTTGTTGAGCTTCTTTGACCCATGAGTTGGGGTAAAGCTTCTCTATGATGGAATAACATACCTTGGGTGGTGGTGTTGATCTTGATCATATAGTTGAACTTGCGTGGGATGCTCAAGGTTGATGTGGCTCATCAAGAGTTGGGAGCACCACTTGTAATTGGAGTTCATCTACCTACATGGGTTAGTCTTGCAAGGAAGAGCACTTGTGTATCCAAAATGACAATCATGAATTTGATATAAAGAAATTATCAAAGGATATATCGAATGGATTCGTGCTTCCTTGTCTTCAACCAACATATTGTAGAAACTTGGAGATGTAGAGATTACTTAGAATGTGATTGAGTTGCAATCTCATAGAGTTGGGCTTATCTAAGTACCTAGAAGGGTTAGATAGCATGCAAGAGTACAAGAATATCCAAGACATATGATCATCATTATTAGAGAAATATCAAGGATTAGTCAAAGAAATGCTCATGCCTTGCATGCATCCAATGGACTTACTACTCCAAGTTTGAAGCATCAATGATGTTCAATTCACCACCCAAACGGCAAAACACTTTCTCATCAAGCGGTTTGGTGAGTATATCCGCCAATTGCTTATTAGTATGAACATGCTTAAGTTTGATATCTCCCTTAGCAACATGATCTCGAATGAAATGATGACGCACTTCAATATGCTTAGTTCGAGAATGTTGCACGGGATTATGAGCAATCTTAATAGCACTCTCATTGTCACAAAGCAAAGGAACATGTTTCACATATATCCCATAATCTTTAAGAGTTTGGGTCATCCAAAGTAACTGAGCACAACATGAACCGGCGACAATGTATTCTGCTTCGGCGGTGGATAAGGATACGAGTTTTGTTTCTTGGAGGACCAAGACACAAGAGATCTACTAAGAAATTTACAAGTACCCGAAGTGGAAAGCACCTTGGGGAAGGCTAGAGATCAAGATTCTTGTGGTTGGATTGGAATGTCTTGGTCTCAACACATGAGTAGGTGGTTCTCTCTCAGAAAATGAGTAGTGGAAGTGTAGGCACATTCTGATGGCTCTCTCCACGAACGGTGAATGGGTGGAGGGGTATATATAGCCTCCACCCAAAATCTAGCCATTACACACAGATTCCCAAACTCGGTGAGACCAAATAGTGAAACTCGGCCAGACCGATTCAGTTTAAAATGTGAATGTTAGAGTTTTCTATGGTACCGACAACATCAACTCGGTTGGACCGATGTGCTAGGGTTAGGGTAAAACCTCAACTCGGTTTGACCGATTACAGAAACTCGGTGAGACCGATTTAGGTAATAAGCAAACAAAGAGTTGGTCAAGCAAACTCGGTGGGACCGATTGCATATCTCGGTGGGACCAAAATTATTGCAACAGGCAACAGAGAGTTTGCAAGCCCATCTCGGTGAGACCGAGATCCCATCGGTGATACCGAACTGATTAGGGTTTCTGGCAGTGGCTATGTCAAAAGAACTCGGTGGCGCCAGATAAATCAAATCTGTGGGGCTGAGTTTGACTTTTAGGTTTAGGACATATGTGGAAATGAGAAAGTGGTTGAGGGCTTTGGAGCATATTACTAAGCACTTTGAGCAAGCAAGCCATTAAGCAACATCTCATCCCCTTTTAATAGTATTGGCTTTTCCTATGGACTCAATGTGATCTTGGATCACTAAAATGAATGTAGAGTCTTGAGCTTTTGCTAATGTTTATCCTTAGCATCTTGAAGGGGTTCCACATCCTCTTGTCCATGCCACTCCAATATTGAACTTATCTGAAATATACTAGATGAAAATATTAGTCCAACAAGAGATATGTTGACATTAATTACCAAAATTACCCAGGGAGCACTTGTGCTTTCATGATGCTACTGAAATTATTATGAGGGGGGAATATATGCTTCTTGGATTGCAATAATATCAAGCTTCCTCTCTATGTGTTGAAAATCTTGAAGTTATGCTTGTTTTGCCTTCCTATCCTAGTTGATTCTTGCTCCCATAAATTGTTTGCTCACAAAATACCTATGCATAAGAAGTGAGTTAGACTTAAATGTGCTAGTCATATGCTTCCTGATGCTCTCGTTATGTTTCAATTCTTATCTTTTATGTGAGCATCATTGAAATCATCATGCCTAGCTAAAAAGGCATTAAAGAAAAGCGCTTGTTGGGAGACAACCCAACATTTAACCCCACTGTTTTTGTTTGTCCACATGATTCAGCTACTGTAGTAATCATGTTTTATAGCTTTTGTTTCAATAAAGTGACAAGTAAAGCCTTCGGGATAGTGTGGATGATAGTTGACTCGATTCTGTGGAAAACAGAAACTTTTGCTCCCAGTCCTGAAATTTTGAAAACATCACTGGAACATGCTTTTGATCTGAATTTTTGACACATGATTTATATACAAATTTTATACGTTGTCCTAATTTTTCAAAAAAAATGGAGTTACTGAGGTATGTAAAGTTTCCAGATTACTACAAGTTACTATGTTCTAAACATATTCTGTTGTCTATGTGTTGATTGCTTATTTTGATGAATCTATGAGTAGTATCGGAGGGTATGAACCATGGAGAAGTTGGAATACAGTAGATATAACACCAATATGAATTTATAATGAGTTCACAATAGTACCTAAGTTGTGATTTATTTTCTTATACTAACGGAGATCATAAGATTTTTTGTTGAATTTTGTGTTGTGAAGTTTTCAAGTTTTGGGTAAAGATTCGATGGACTATGGAATAAGGAGTGGCAAGATCCTAAGCTTGGGGATGCCCAAGGCACCCCAAGTTAATATTCAAGGAATACCCAAGCAACTAAGCTTGTGGATGCCCCAGATGGCATCCCCTCTTTCGTCTTCATCTATCGGTAAATTTACTTGAGGCTATATTTTTATTCACCACATGATATGTGTTTTGCTAGGTGCATCATTTTCTTTTGTTTATATTTGCTTTCTGTTATTCAAAGACATGTTTTATATCTTTTAGTTCAATAAAAATGTCAAGTATAGACTTTACCATGTTTATTTTACAAGTCTATACGTTGTTGTTTAAAAAACAGAAAGTTTGTTGTTATGTTTTGAATATTGGTGAATAGTCAGAACATGATAAAATCTTGGAATTTTTACACAATGAGTAACAACAATTTTCTGCAGTGTGGTAATTTTTCAGAATTTTTGGAGTTAGGGAAGTATGATTTGTCTTGCATTCTTTACAGACTGTTCTGTTTAGACAGATTGCTGTTATGTTTGCATTGTTTGCATATGTTTGCTTGTTTAATGATTCTATTCGAGGATGGGAGTATTAAATATGCAGAGGCGTTTAGTATGGAATGTCAAATTATAATTTTAGTGATTCTCTACAGTAGAGAATGATAAGGTTTTGCATTGATTTATACTAACTTATCTCACGAGTTCTTGTTGAGTTTTGTGTGGATAAAGTTTTTAAGATTTAGGGAAACCGTGATATAAAAGGAATTAAGGAGACACAAAAGCTCAAGCTTGGGGATGCCCAAGGTATCCCTAATTAATATTTTAAGAAGTCTTAAGCATATAAGCTTGGGGATGCCCCGGTTGGCATCCCACCTTTCTTCTTCAACAACTATCGGTCAGTTTTGGTTGAGCCTAAGTTTTTGCTTCTTCACATGATATGTGCTATCCTTGAAATGTCATTTTATTTTGTTTTGCTTGCTGTTTGAATAAAATACATTAGATCTGAAATTTTTAAATGAGAGAGAGTCTTCACACATCTACATAATTATTCAACTACTCATTGATCTTCACTCATAACTTTTGGAGTAGTTTGTCATTTACTCTCGTGCTTCAATTATATCCTATGAGTAAATGGCTGAATGAATTGAATATCATAAATCTGAAATTATATATGCTCCATATGCTTATACCTTGGGGAGTAATGACTTCACATATAAGAAGTAGAGGTGGTGAATTTAGTGAAAGTTAGCAAACATTGTATTGGTCACTTGAACAATTCATGAAATAATATTGAAGGAAGAGAGATTTCACATATAAATATACTATCTTGGGCATCTTCTATGATTGTGAGCCCCATTCATTATTTTCAAACCTGAGAAAATTAGTTGAAGTTGGACAAGGAAGACAACATAATGTGTTATGCTTGGGTATATTTGTATAGAAGTTATATTGTTATGGATCCTTCAACATGTGGTGCTTGCTATTTAGAATCCTTTACTAGCCAAACTTGCTGTACTAAGCGGGAATACTGCTTGTGCACCAAAAATCCTTGAACCAAGTTTCTTCCATGAGTGTCCACCATATCTACCTATATGCGGTATTTACCTGCCGTTCCAAGTAAATTTGCATGTGCCAAACTCTAAACCTTCAAATAATAATTTGTTTTGTATGCCCGAATCGCTCATGTAGTGACTAGGGGCTGTCAGTATCTTCCATGCTAGGTGGGTTATTCTCACGATGAGTGTTTATTCACTTATCATTCACGAGAGAGTGGCTAGTAATTGGGATGCCCAGTCCTGTGATCAAAAGATCAAAAACGAAATCTCAAATAATTAAACAAAACTCCCCCAGGATTGTTGATAGTTGCATGGTACCCGTTGTTTCGGACCAGCCGTGGAATGTGCTTGTTGGTGATGGGGGAATAAATCTTTACCATTCTATTTGGGAACCGCATATAATGTATCTAGTATGGAAGATATTGGGAACTCTTGGTTGTTATGTTGACAATGAAAGCATACCTCTCAAAATTATTTTCATCTCTGGTTTAAAAGCTTCGAGCTCTGGCACCTCTGCAAATCCCTGCTTCCCTCTGTGAAGGGCCTATCTTTTACTTTTATGCAAGAGTCAATAGTATTCCTTCTCATTCCAACCTACTCTTTAGTTGGCAAGCATCATGTGATGGGGAAAGACCTAAGCATATATGGCCATTCAAATATATTTGATCATGAATTATTATTGTTGACAATTATCTATATGATAAATAAGTTGGGAGGCAAAACATTAAGCCCCTATCTTTCTATGTGTTCAATGGATGCTATTTGTTCTAAAAAATGCTTTGAGTGGAAGCAATCATGGAAGACTATATGATAGTTGAGTATGTGGGGTTTGCTAAATCAAAGCTCTTACATAGACCCTTCCTGAAAATAAAATGAACTGCAATTGTTTGATCACTGAGAACCTAGTTTGTTAGTTTTTAGGAAAGTTTATGATCTATGCTTTAACATGTGAATAGCTTGTTACTTGATCATGAGAAGTTTTATGTGATGAGCTACTGTTATGATATATAATGATGCTACAAAAAGTGATTGAAATTATCTTTGATCAAACTTGTGCACTTGCTAGCATTCCACAACAAAATTCTGTTTTTATCATTTACCTACTCGAGGACGAGTAGGAATTAAGCTTGGGGATGCTTGATATGTCTCCAATGTATCTATAATTTTTGATTGTTCCATGCTATTATATTATCCATCTTGGATGTTTTATATGCATTTATATGCTATTTTATATGATTTTTGGGACTAACCTATTAACCTAGAGCCCGGTGCCAGTTTCTGTTTTTTCCTTATTTTTTAGTTTTATAGAAAAGGAATACCAAACTAAGTCCAAATGACCTAAAAATTTATGGTGGTTTTTTATGGACCAGAAGAAGCCCCCGAAGCAAAAGAGTTGGGCCAGAAGAGACCCGACCAACCACAAGACAGGAGGGTGCCCCCCCCCCGGGAGGGTGCTCCTATCTTGTTGTTGACTCGTGGACCCCTCCTGACGTTAAACCGATGCCAAAAATTCTTATAAATACCAAAAAACCCAGAAATAAACCTAGATCGGGAGTTCTGCCGCCGCAAACCTCCGTAGCCACCAAAAACCAATCGGGACCCTGTTCCGGCACCCTGCCGAAGGGGGGATCCATCACTGGTGGCCATCTTCATCATCCATGCGCTCTCCATGACGAGGAGGAGTAGTTCACCCTCAGGCTGAGGGTATCTACCAGTGTTTGATCTCTCTCTCTCTCTCTCTCTCTCTCTCTCTCTCTCTCGTGTTCTTGATTTGGCACGATCTTGATGTACCACGAGCTTTGCTATTATAGTTGGATCTTATGATGCTTCTCCCCCTCTACCTTCATGTAATGGATTAAGTTTTCCATTTCAAGTTATCTTATCAGATTGAGCCTTTAAGGATTTGAGAACACTTGATGTATGTCTTGCATGTGCTTATCTGTGGTGACAATGGGATATTCACGTGATCCACTTGATGTATGTTTTGATGATCAACTTGTGGGTTCTGTGACCTTGTGAACTTATGCATAGGGGTTGGCACACGTTGACTCTCCGATAGAAACTTTGGGGCACTCTTTGAAGTTCTTTGTGTTGGTTTGAATAGATGAATCCGAGATTGTGTGATGCATATCGTATAATCAAACCCGCGGATACTTGAGGTGACATTGGAGTGTCTAGGTGACATTTGGGTTTTGGTTGATGTGTGTCTTAAGGTGTTATTTTAGTATGACTCTAGGGTTGTTTGTGTCACTTATAGAAATAGCCCAATAGATCAATCAGAAAGAATAACTTTGAGGTGGTTTCGTACCCTACAATAATCTCTTTGTTTGTTGTTTGCTATTAGTGACTTTGGAGTGACTCTTTGTTGCATGTTGAGGGATTGTTAACTGATCCAATTATGTTGTCATTGTTGAGAGAACTTGCACTAGTGAAAGTATGAACCCTAGGCCTTGTTTCTAAGCATTGCAATACCGTTTTCGCTCACTTTTATTACTAGTTACCTTGCTGTTTTTATATTTTCAGATTACAAAAACCTATATCTACCATCCATATTACACTTGTATCACCATCTCTTCGCTGAACTAGTGCACCTATACAATTTACCATTGTATCGGGTGTGTTGGGGACACAAGAGACTCTTTGTTATTTGACTGCAGGGTTGTTTGAGAGAGTCATCTTCATCCTACGCCTCCCACGGATTGATAAACCTTAGGTCATCCACTTGAGGGAAATTTGCTACTGTCCTACCAAACTCTGTGCTTGGAGGCCCAACACGAGTCTACAAGAAGAAGGTTGCGTAGTAGACGTTAGAGAACCACACGAAACCTAATTAGCAGCACCTACACGCAAAAGAGAAAATACTTGCACCCAACGCGATCAAGGGGGTTGTTAATTCCCTTGGTGGTTATTTGCAAGGATCAAATCTGATAGTGGTAGAAAGATAAATAAAAACACAAAATAAAATAACAGTAAATAAATTGCAACAAGGTATTTTTGGATTTAATATATGATAAAGGTAGACCCGGGGCCATAGTTTTTTACTCTAGGCTTCTCTCTCAAACAAAAAGCATACGGTGGGTAAACGAATTACTGTTGGGCAATTGATAGAAAAGCGCATAGTTATGACGATACTCAAGGCAACGATCATGTATATAGGCATCACATCTGAGACAAGTAGACCCACTCCCTCCTGCATCTACTACTATTACTGCACCCATGGACCGCTATCCAGCATGCATCTAGAGTATTAAGTTCATGAGAAACGGAGCAACACCTTAATTAAGATGACATGATGTAGAGAAAGTAAACCCAACCAATATGAATAAACCCCGTCGTTTTCCCCTAAATGGCAACAATACAAATACGTGTCTTGTCCCCTTTTGTCACTGGGATATAGATCACCGCAAGATTGAACCAATTACAAAGCACCTCTCCCATTGCAAGATAAAGCAATCTAGTTAGCCAAACCAAACGGATAGACCAAAGATAAATACAAAGCTATAATAATCATGCATAAAAGAATTCAGAGAAGACTCAATTAATATTCATGAATAATCTGATCATAAACCCACGATTCATAAGATTCCAACAAACACACCGCAAAAGAAGATTATATCGAATAGATCTCCAAGAATATCTAGGAGAACATTGTATTGAAGATCAAAGAGAGAGAAGAGGCCATCTAGGTACCAGCTATGGACCCGTAGGTCTGTGGTAAACTACTCACACATCATCGGAAGGGCAGCAAGGTTGATGTAGAAGCCCTCCGTGATCGATTCCCCTTTGGCAGAGTACTAGAAAAGGCCTCCAGATGTGATCACGGAAGAGCAGAAACTGGCGTCGGTGAAAAAAGTATTTTGGGTGGATCTCTGTTAGTTTCCCGATTTTAGAGAATTTATAGAGGTGGAATTAGGTCAGACAGAGCCATGAGGGGAACACAAGGCATCAGGTGGGCACGCCATGTTGCCTTGCCATTTCCTCGTTTGCCTTCTGGCCTCCTCCCGAATCTTCTAGGATATCTATTGTCCAGAAAAAAATCGTCAAAAAGTTTCATAGCATTTGGACTTTGTTTGGCACTGATTTCTTGGAAAACCAAAAACACGCAAAAAAAACAGCAACTAACACTTGGCACTAGGTCAATAGGTTAGTCCCAAGATATGATATATAATTGCATGTAAAACATCCAAGATTGATACTATAATAGCATGGAACAATAAAAAATTATAGATATGTTGGAGACGTATCAAACATCCCCAAGCTTAATTCCTGCTTGTTCTCGAGTAGGTAAATGATAAAACAGAATTTTTGTTGTGGAATGCTACCTAACATATTCATCATGCAATCTTTCTTTTATGGTATGAATATTTAGATCTGAGTGATTCAAATTTAGAGGCATTACAACTGCACACTTTTCCTGCCCTCTCGGACCATTAGTGGTTTTGGTCATTGATACGTCCCCAACGTATCTATAATTTTTAATTGTTCCATGCTATTATATTATCTGTTTTGGATGTTTTATATGCATTAACATGCTATTTTATATTATTTTTGGGACTAACCTATTAACCTAGAGCCTAGTGCCAGTTTCTGTTTTTTTTGCTTGTTTTACATTTTTGCAGAAAAGGAATACCAAATGGAGTCCAAACGGAATAAAACTTTCGTGATGATCTTTCTTGCACTAGAAGCAAAACAGGAGACTTGGAGATGAAGTCAGGGACGCAACGAAGCGGCCACGAGGGTGAAGGGGGCGCCCAGGGGGGTAGGGCGTGCCCCCCTACCTCATGGGCCCCTCGGAGCTCTACTGACCTAATTCTTTCGCCCATATATACTCTTATACCCCAAAACCATCAGGGGGACCATGAAACACTTTTCCACCGCCGCAACCTTCTATACCCGTTAGATCCCATCTAGGGTCCTTTTCCGGCATCCTACCGGAGGGGGGTTCAATCACGGAGGGCTTCTACATCAACACCATAGACCTACGAGTCCATAGCTAGTAGCTAGATGGCTTATTCTCTCTCTCTTTGAGTCTCAATACCATATTCTCCTCAAAGTTCTTGGAGATCTATTCGATGTAATATTCTTTCGCAGTGTGTTTGCCGAGATCCGATGAATTGTGGATTTATGATCTGATTATCTACGAATATTATCTGAATCTTCTCTGAATTCTTTTATGCATGATTTGGTATCTTTGCAAGTCTCTTCGAATTATCGGTTTAGTTTGGCCTACTAGATTGGTTTTTCTTGCAACGGGAGAAGTGCTTAGCTTTGGGTTCAATCTTGCGGTGTCCTTTCCCAATGACAGTAGGGGCAGCAAGGAACGTATTGTATTGTTGCCATCGAGGATAAAAAGATGGGGTTTTCATCATATTGCTTGAGTTAATTCCTCTACATCATGTCATCTCACTTAATGTGTTACTCTGTTTTTCATGAACTTAATACTCTAGATGCAGGTAGGAGTCGGTCGATGTGTGGAGTAATAGTAGTAGATGCAGAATTGTTTTATTCTACTTGACACAGACGTGATGCCTATGTTCATGATCATTTACTTAGATATCGCCATAATTTTGCGCTCTTCTATCAATTGCTCGACAGTAATTTGTTCACCCACCATATTATTTGTTATCCTGAGAGAAGCCACTAGTGAAACCTATGGCCCCCAGGTCTCTTTTCCATCATATTAGTTCTATTTTCCATCATACTAGTTTCCGATCTACTATTTTGCAACATTTTACTTTCTGATCTATAAACCAAAAATATTTACTTTACCGTTTATCTATCTCTATCAGATCTCACTTTTGCAAGTAACCGTGAAGGTATTAACAACCCCTTTATCGCATTGGGTGCAAGTTGTTGATTGTTTGTGCAGGTATTTGGTGACTTGTGCGTTATCTCCTACTGGATTGATACCTTGGTTCTCAAGCTGGGGGAAATACTTACTCTACTTTGTTACATCACCCTTTCCTCTTCAAGGGAAAAAAACAACGCAAGCTCAAGAGGTAGCAGGAAGAATTTCTAGTGCCGTTGTCGGGGAGATCTACGCCAAGTCAAGCCATACCAAGTACACATCATAAACTCTCATCTCTTGCATTACACTATTCGCCATACGCCTCTCGTTTTCCTCTCCCCCACCTCTAAAACGATTTCCGGAAAGATTTGCCTTTTCTTCGTCCTCTTCCATTCATCTTCTTCGCTTGTTTTTTTTGTGCGCTCGTGTGTTGGATTGCTTGCTTTGTCACGATGGCTCAAGATAATACTAAATTGTGTGACTTTTCCAACACCAACAATAATGATTTTATTAGCACACCGATTACTCCCTCTACTAATGCGGAATCTTGTGAAATTAATGCCGCTTTGCTGAATCTTGTTATGAAAGATCAATTTTCTGGCTTTCCTAGTAAGATGCCGCATCCATCTAAACAATTTCGTTGATTTGTGTGATATGCAAAAGAAGAAAGATATGGATAATGATATTGTTAAATTGAAGCTATTCCCGTTTTCGCTTAGAGATCGTGCTAAAACTTGGTTTTCATCTTTGCCTAAAAACAGTATTGATTCATGGAATAAGTGTAAAGATGCTTTCATCTCTAAGTATTGTCCTCCCGCTAAGATCATCTCCCTTAGGAATGATATTATGAATTTTAAGCAACTTGATCATGAGCATGTTGCACAATCTTGGGAGAGGATGAAATTGATGATACGAAATTGCCCTACACATGGTTTGAATTTGTGGATGATTATACAAAAAAATTATGCCGGACTGAATTTTGCTTCTAGAAATCTTTTAGATTCGGCCGCGGGAGGCACTTTTATGGAAATTACTTTAGGAGAGGCTACTAAACTCCTCGATAATATCATGACTAATTATTCTCAATGGCACACCGAAAGATCCACTAGTAAAATGGTGCATGCGATTGAAGAGATTAATGTTTTGAGTGGAAAGATGGATGAACTTATGAAATTATTTGCTAATAATAGTGCTTCTTCTCATCCTAATGATATGCCTTTGTCCAATTTGATTAAGAATAATAATGAATCTATGGACGTGAATTTTATTGGTAGGAACAATTTTGGTAATAAAGCGTATAGAGGCAGTTTTAATCCTAGGTCATCTCCTAGCAATTCCTCTAATAATTATGGTAATTCCTACAAAAATTCTTATGGAAATTTTAATAAGATTCCCTCTCATTTTTAGAATAGCGTTAAAGAATTTATGAGTTCACAAAAGAATTTTAATGCTTTGATTGAAGAAAAATTTCTCAAGATTGATGATTTGGCTAGGAACGTGGATAGAATTTCTCTAGATGTTGATTCTTTGAAACTTAGATCTATTCCACCTAATCATGATATCAATGAGTCTCTCAAAGCCATGAGAATTTCCATTTATGAGTCCAAATAAAGAACAGCTAAGATGCGTGCCAAAAAGCGTGTTCACCTAGTTTTAGCATGATCTCTAAGCGAAAACGGGAATAGCTTCAATTTAATGATGAAGATCTAAAAGTGATTCATGTGAATCCTATTGAATCTTTGTTTTCCAATATAAATCTTGATAAATATGGGACTGGAGATTAGTCAACTTTAGTTAAAAGGCGTCCCAATGATTCAGAGTTTTTAGATCTAGATGCAAAAATTGATAAAAGTGGGATTGGAGAGGTCAAGGCTTTAAGTAGCAATGAACCCACTCTTTTGGATTTCAAGGAATTTAATTATGATATTTGTTCTTTAATAGATTGTATTTCCTTGTTGCAATCTGTGTTGAATTCTCCTCATGGTTATAATCAAAACAAAGCTTTTTACTAAACATGTCGTTGATGTTATGATACAATCTTTTGAAGAAAAAGCTTGAATTGGAAGTTTTTATCCCTAGAAAACTTTATGATGAGTGGGAACCTACTATTAAGATTAATATTAAAGATTATGAGTGTGCTTTGTGTGATTTGGGTGCTAGCGTTTCCACAATTCCAAAAACTTTGTGTGATGTGTTAGGTTTTCGTGAATTTGATGATTGTTCTTTAAATTTGCATCTTGCGGATTCCACTATTAAGAAACCTATGGGAAGGATTAATGATATTCTTATTGTTGCAAATAGGAATTATGTGCCCGTAGATTTCATTGTTCTTGATATAGATTGCAATCCTACATGTCCTATTCTTCTTGGTAGACCTTTCCTTAGAATGATTGGTGCAATTATTGATATGAAATAAGGAAACATTAGATTCCAATTTGCATTAAGGAAAGGCATGGAACACTTTCCTAGGAAGAAAATTAAATTGCCATATGAATCTATTATGAGAGCCACTTATGGATTGCATACCAAAGATGACTCCATTAAGGAAAGGCATGGAACGCTTTCCTAGGAAGAAAATTAAATTGCCATATGAATCTATTATGAGAGCCACTTATGGATTGCATACCAAAGATGACAATACCTAGATCTATTCGTGCTTTATGCCTAGCTAAGGGCGTTAAACGATAGCGCTTGTTGGGAGGCAACCTAATTTTTTTGTTTCTTTACTTTTTATTCCTATTTAGTAATAAATAATTCATCTAGCCTCTGGTTACATGTGGTTTTGTGTTTTAATTAGTGTTTGTGCCAAGTTAAACCTTTAGGATAGCTTACGGTGATAGTTGTGTTGATCCTGCTGAAAAACAGAAACTTTTGCACCCAGTAAATAATTTCCAGAATTTTATTGAAACGTGATTTTGATCTGATTCTTTTTTATCTGGATTGGTACATAAATTTCTCAGGTGGTCCTACTTTTCAGAATTTTTGGAGTTACAGAAGTATTCGAGAGTTACAAATTGCTACAGACTGTTCTGTTTTTGACAGATTCTATTTTCTTTGTGTTGTTTGCTTATTTTGATGAATCTATGGATCGTATCGGGGGGTATGAACCATGGAAAGTTGGAATACAATAGATATTACACCAATATTAATAAAAAATGAGTTTGCAACAGTACCTTAAAGTGGTGATTTATTTTCTTATACTAACGGAGCTCATGAGATTTTCTGTTCAGTTTTGTGTTGTGAAGTTTTCAAGTTTTGGGTAAGGATTTGCTGGACTATGGAATATGGAGTGGCAAGAGCCTAAGCTTGGCGATGACCAAGGCACCCCAAGGTAATATTCAAGGACAGCCAAAAGCCTAAGCCTGGGTATGCCCCGGAAGGCATCCCCTCTTTCGTCTTCGTTTATCGGTAACTTTACTTGAGGCTATATTTTTATTCACCACATGATATGTGTTTTGCTTGGAGCGTCTTGTATGATTTGAGCCTTTGCTTTTTAGTTTGCCACAATCATCCTTGTTGTACACACCTTTTGGGAGAGACACGCATGAATCGTGATTTATTAGAATACTCTATGTGCTTCACTTATATCTTTTGAGCTAGGCAATATTGCTCTAGTGCTTCACTTATATCTTTTTAGAGCACGGCGGTGGCTTTATTTTACAGAAATTTATGAACTCTCATGCTTCACTTATATTATTTTGAGTCTCTTAGAACATCATGGTAATTTTCTTTGGTTATAAATTTAGTCCTAATATGATAGGCATCCAAGAGTGATATAATAAAAACTTTCATATAAAGTGCATTGAATATTATGAGAAGTTTGATTCCTTATGATTGTTTTGAGATATGAAGATGGTGACATTAGAGTCAAGCTAGTGGAGTAATTGTGAATTTTAGAAATACTTGTGTTGAGTTTTGTGAGTCCCGTAGCATGCACGTATGGTGAATCGTCGTGTAACGAAGTTGGAGCATGAAGTACTTATTGATTGTCTTCCTTATGAGTGGCAGTCGGGGATGAGCGATGGTCTTTTCCTGCCAATATATCCCCCTAGGAGCATGCGCCTAATAGTTCATTCAATGACTAATAGATTTATTGCAATAAGTATGTGAGTTCATTTTGACTAATGTTGAGTCCATGGATTATACGCACTCTCACCCTTCCACCATTTCTAGCCCCACTTGTGCCGCGCAACTTTCACCGGTACCATACACCCACCATATACCTTCCTCAAAACAGCCACCATACCTACCTATTATGGCATATCCATGGCCATTCCGAGATATATTGCCATGCAACTTTCCGCCGTTCCGTTTGTTATGACACGCTTCATCATTGTCATATTGCTTTGCATGATCATGTAGTTGACATTGTATTTGTGGCAAAGCCACATTTCATAATTCTTTCATACATGTCACTCTTGATTCATTGCACATCCGGATACACCGCCGGAGGCATTCACGTAGAGTCATATTTTGTTCTAAGCATTGAGTTGTAATTTTTCGAGTTGTAAGTAAATAGAAGTGTGATGATCATCATTATTAGAGCATTGTCCCATGTGAGGAAATAAAAAAAGAGGCCATAAAAGAAGTGAAGAGAAAGGCCCAAACAAAAAAAGAGAAAAAGAGAGAAGGGGCAATGTTACTATCCTTTTCCACACTTGTGCTTCAAAGTAGCACCACGATCTTCATGATAGAGAGTCTCTTATTTTGTCACTTTCATTTACTAGTGGGAATTTCTCATTATAGAACTTAGCTTGTATATTCCAATGATGGGCTTCCTCAAATGCCCTAGGTATTCATGAGCAAGCAAGTTGGATGCACACCCACTTAGTTTCTTTTTGAGCTTTCATACACTTATAGCTCTAGTGCATCCGTTGCATGGCAATCCCTACTCACTCACATTGGTATCTATTGATGGGCATCTCCATAGCCCGTTGATATGCCTAGTTGATGTCAGACAATCTCCCTCTTTTTATCTTCTCCACAACCACCATATTCTCTTCCACCATAGTGCTATGTCCATGGCTCACATTCATGTATTGCGTGAAAGTTGAAAAGGTTTGAGTACATCAAAGTATGAAACAATTGCTTGGCTGGTCATCGGGGTTGTGCATGATTTGGGTATTCTGTGTGATGAAGATGGAGCATAGCCAGACTATATGATTTTGTAGGGATAAGCTTTCTTTGTCCATGTTATTTTAAGAAGATATAATTGCCTTGTTAGTATGTTTGAAGTATTATCATTTTTATGTCAATATTAAACTTTTGCTTGAATCTTATGGATCTGAACATTCATGCCACAATAAAGAGAATTACATGGATAAATATGTTAGGTATCATTCCACATCAAAAATTCTGTTTTTATCATTTACCTACTCGAGCACGAGCAGGAATTAAGCTTGGGATGCTTGATACGTCTCCAACGTATCTATAATTTTTTATTGTTCCATGCTATTATATTATCTGTTTTGGATGTTTTATATGCATTAATATGCTATTTTATATTATTTTTGGGACTAACCTATTGACCTAGAGTCTAGTGCCAGTTTCTGTTTTTTGCCTATTTTAGAGTTTCGCAGAAAAGGAATACCAAATGGAGTCCAAATGGAATAAAACTTTCGTGATGATCTTTCTTGGACCAGAAGCAAACCAGGAGACTTGGAGATGAAGTCGGAGACGCAATGAGGCAGCCACGAGGGTGGAGGGTGCGCCTCCCTACCTCGTGGGCCCATTGGAGCTCTCCTGACCTAATTCTTTCACCCATATATACTCTTATACCCCAAAACCATCAGGGGGAGCCACGAAAACACTTTTCCACCGCCGCAACCTTCTGTACCCATGAGATCCCATCTAGGGGCCTTTTTCGGCGTCCTGCCGGAGGGGGGTCCGATAATGGAGGGCTTCTACATCTACACCATTGCCCTTTCGATGAAGCGTGAGTTGTTTACCACGGACCTACGAGTCCATAGCTAGTAGTTAGATGGCTTATTCTCTCTCTTTGATTCTCAATACCATGTTCTCCTCAATGTTCTTGGAGATCTATTCGATGTAATATTCTTTTGCGGTGTGTTTGCCGAGATCCGATGAATTGTGGATTTATGATCACATTATCTATGAATACTATTTGAATCTTCTCTGAATTCTTTTATGCATGATTTGATATCTCTGCAAGTCTCTTCGAATTATCGGTTTAGTTTGGCCTACTAGATTGATTTTTCTTGCAATGGGAGAAGTGCTTAGCTTTGGGTTCAATCTTGCGGTGTCCTTTCCCAGTCACAGTAGGGGCAGCAAGGCACGTATTGTATTGTTGCCACTGAGGATAAAAAGATGGGGTTTTCATCATATTGCTTGAGTTAATTCCTCTACATCATGTCATCTTACTTAATGCGTTACTTTGTTCATCATGAACTTAATACTCTAGATGCAGGCAAGAGTCGGTCGATGTGTGGAGTAACAATGGTAGATGCAGAATCGTTTCGGTCTACTTGACACGGACGTGATGCCTATGTTCCTGATCATTGCCTTAGATATCGTCTTAATTTTGCACTCTTCTATCAATTGCTCGGCAGTAATTTGTTCACCCACCGTATTATTTGCTATCTTGAGAGAAGCCACTAGTGAAACCTATGGCCCCCAGGCCTCCTTTCCATCATATTAGTTCTATTTTCCATCATACTAGTTTCCGATCTACTATTTTGCAATGTTTTACTTTCCGATCTATAAACTAAAAATACCAAAAATATTTACTTTACCGTTTATCTATCTCTATCAGATCTCACTTTTGCAAGTAATCGTGAAGGGATTGACAACCCCTTTATCGCGTTGGGTGCAAGTTGTTGATTGTTTGTGCAGGTATTCGATGACTTGTGCGTTATCTCCTACTGGATTGATACCTTGGTTCTCAAGCTGAGGGAAATACTTACTATACTTTGCTGCATCACCCTTTCTTCTTCAAGGAAAAAACCAACGCAAGCTCAAGAGGTAGCAGCCGTCAGATCTCAAGTTTTGCGCAAATCTGGCCGTTGCATGTCCCTCCTATCCCGTGTGGGCTTTGTTTGTTGTACAACTTACCCTACATGGGCTGGATCATTGCTCCCCTAACAAAATCCATGGTCTCCAGTTCACTGTGTCGACTGGGCCTTCGGACTGTCATAATCCCTGGAGTGCTTGGTTGTAGGGCTCGTTTCGACTGGAAGCAGAACTTTCTCAAACGAGAGGACTAGAGCCGGCCGGTCGCTACTAAATGAACCGCAGGGTCGAATGGTTGCTGGTGAGTCCTGGTCAGATTGCGGATTGGAGGCACATACGAAGCGACGTTCGACTCTTCGATGAAGCAGAGGATCGAACCCAACTCGATGGGGTTAAAGGAGGCAATCAATTATCAGTTCCTAGGAGCATTCATCGCAGGTGAAGTGTGCCATTCACCAGCGGTGACAAATTAAGGTGTGTGTTTCTTTTCCCCAACCTGTAGCCGCTTCGGTTCATGCGCGTGCACATAGCTTCCTCCTGGTGTTCTCCTCTCTCTTGTTGCTCCACTAAACAGACTGCCTATCATGGGAGAGTGGGGATTGATTGCCCGATGGCCATGCTCTAGATCGTCAAACTCTGACCAGGTTGTAGAAGTGGCGGCCAAAGCTATGGGCAGCTTCGATAATGGTGACGACTCCACTTCAAGGATCTCCTCCTCAACCCCTCGGTTGCTCGCTCCGAATGGTCGATGGCGATTCCTCAAAGGCACCAATCTGTCGGCCACTGACGTCTTCGTCAACCATATCGCCTGACAGCTCACGCCCCACGACAACCGCATCCCCGAACTGCCTCTTTGGTCTATGAATTTCTGACCCGCTGTCCTCCTCCCAAGCCTCTGGCCTCCCCAATCTACGTGAGCTAGCAGTAACAAGGTGAGCAACTGAGCAACTGAGCACCAAACCCCACTCTCCTTCCCACATCTGCATTTGTTCTTTTTCAGATCTTGCTATTGATGGCTGTTAGGAAATGGGAGACTCCTAATTAGGTTTGTGTCGACAATTGTGTGTAACTATTTTGCAATTTTGATTGACTCCTATGTACAAGTTGTTGATGATGTGTTTTCTTTGTAGCAGGCAATCTATAAAATGAGCCCCCACCCACCCCCACCAACCATCATTTGATCATCTCCATTGGTTGTGCTAGGGAACTTGGTTTCATTGTCTTAGCTATGAGCAATATCACTAGGCCTATTTTTCCATTTCATGTTTAAAATTTGTTATCCAATATAAACGATCCTGTCATTTTATACAATACAAAAAAATACACTTCCGTGATGATACGTGCTTGTCACAATAGGTCGCGTTTTCTGTCATGCATGTACATCCATGACAATTTTATGACAGGATCAAGATAGTCATACCTGTGCTGCCGTAGAAGTGTTCCATGACATTACCAAAATTATCATCACGGAAGTGTCCACTTCCATGACGATAAATCGCGCGTCACAGAAGTGCTTTCGTCAAGGGTGACCGACACGTGGCATCCACCGTAACGGAATGCCGTTAAGCTATCCGGTCGGGTTTTGGATCCGATAACCCGTTAACAGCCCGGACCAATGGGGATTTTCCACGTGTAACATCATCATTGGCTGGAGGAAACACGTGTCGGCTCATCGTTGGGACAGATGTCATCCACTCATTGGACAGAAGGCGCCTATGATACGTCGACACGTGGCACGGCCCAACAGAGGCCCATTCCTGTGAAAAGGCCGGCCCGTTTGACTTGGTCAAAAGGTGGCGGGCCGACCCATGGAAAGCCTGTTAACGGCTTGTTCGCATATAGCCCATTTACAGCCCGCTAACCCAAGGCCCGTTACGCCCTATCCGAATTAGGCCCAGTAGCGTCAGCTGGGCCATCCAATATGATTCCAGCCCGTTTTCACTTTTGGCCCATGTATGGCCCATGACGTCTTTCGACCCATATGAGGCCCTTTGTAACTCTTGGCCCATTAACGGCCCGTGGTGAAACTGGCCCGCAGTGAACAGTGTATCACTTTATAACCATTAACGGACCGTGGTGAAACTGGCCCGTAATGAACAGTGTATCACTTTATACCCATTAACGCCCCGTTATTCCGTTGGGCCGTTTCCAGCCCATTTTATCTTTCGGCCTTCTCAGAGACCATTTACTCTTGCGCTCATTTCCAACATTCGTTTACTTACGGCCCGTTACTGTCATTTTCTGCTTGTGGGCTAAATTCAGCCCAAGGTTACAGTCGGCCCGTTTTGTGGCCCGTTAATACGTTGGGCCGATTTCATAGTGTCATCAAATACGGCCAATTAACGACAGCCCGTTATGGTCGGCCCATGAACAGACGATTCGAACTCTAGCCCGTTTACGGCCATAATGCGGTCTGTTATTGGCCCATGTTTGGCCAACCAATCATACGGCCCGTACAAGGCCCATTGATGATACGGCCCGTACAAGGCCCATTGTGTCTACGACCCGTATAATGCCCATTGTTTCTACGACACGTAGAAGGCCCATTGTTTCTACGGCCCGTAGGAGGGAAATGGTAACTAGAGTAAATATGTAGCCCATGGCTATTGTGGCCTAGTTTTAAAAAATAGGTTATTGTGGCCACTAGCAAACCGCGGAAAAAGAACTTCACTGACTACAAGAAAAGAAATAAACAAGACAATAAGGAAATAAATAAGCAAGCAACTTACGCTAGGCTATCACGGCTATTACACATATTACATCCACTGGGCATCAAAGTTCGCCACTAGTGCAAATATAGGGAACACAGCAGCATATAAACGCCGCAGCAAAACAAGTCCAGAACTGAAACCACTTCAGAAGAGCTCAAGAAACAATATCCTGGGTAGCCATAATGCTGGCAAGATGCTTAGCAAGCTTATTAACTTTCTCTTGTTTGGCGCTTAAGTCCTCCAGCACTTGCTGTTGCACCAAAAAGTATGCATCTGAATTCTGCAGGGACTTCCTCAGTCCTTCGGCTTCCTGTCGCATAACATCTGATCGATGTCTTTCAACTTGAAGTTGAGACTCAAGAAGCCGAATTGATTCAGCCAACGAGTTCGAAGAGCTGGTGCCAGCAGTAGTAGCCAGTAACTCGAGCACTACATCAAGACAGGACTTTGGGGTTGTCTCAGTGTCTTCAATATAGGTTTTATCAGCTTTCTTGGAAACCAACAGGGATGTCTTACTATCTTGAACCTTATCTGCATTACTTACTTTACCATTGCATAACGGGGTACTCTTCTCCAATATTTTATCCGCGTTCTAAAAAGAGAAACAAACTAACACATCATAGGTTTACAATGTAGTATATGAAACTCATTTTGATAAACCAGTTCAGTAGTAAGGTGGACAGGATAACAACATGAAACAAACATACATCTATGTAGTATGGTCACTGTATGGTCTATATCATTCTAGTTTATGTTGCCAAATCAAGATAGATACAGTTCGTATCATATCTATTTAAGACAAAGCAGCATAGACAGAATATAAGTGTGGGAAACTACACAACAATAACAACACTTGTAATGTGCATGGCATGAGACCATAACTGTTTATTCAATTGAAACTGAAATCAACATAGAGCAAGTTACACCAGCAAAGAGCCAAACACATTAAAGAAACAGGTTTAAAAAATACATGTTGCACCATTGGAGTTTCAATTGCATCCTTCAAATTCGAAATTAGTTGGTATGAGTAAATATAGTGATGCAAGAGCAAAGTAGTATGAACCATAGCTATAGAACCTGAGCTGAGAACAATTCTTCTTCTGCTTTAAGCATTGACTTGGGGTTCGGAGTGGTGGTCCTCGTGCTTTGGGCACTGCAGTTGCCTTACTAACTGCTCGTGTTTGGGTGCTCTGTGGTGGAGATGGTGTTGTGTCAACGGGAACTAGGTTACTATCTGCTGGGGTTGGGGTTAAAAGGGGTGTAGCTGGTTCTCTGTCCAACTGGGTAGGGGTATAATCTGCATGAATGCGGGTTATGTGTGGTGGGGCTGGTTCTTGGGCAAGTACAACCGTGGTTCTATCTGCATCGACAGGTAGCACGATCTTTTCTGAAGACTGTGTTTTTACTCCCACAGATACTGCCATCACTCCCTCCAATTGAAATGGTTGATAAACAAGAAAAGTAATTGAATGTACAGACATTGTAAGATAGACAGGTGCAATGATAGTAGGGAAGAAAACGGGGCATGAAATAATTCACATTTATGTTGTCTAACCAAACAGAATAGCAGGACATAATTTCACATATATGATGGCTAATTAAACAGGATAGCATGACACAATTTCACATGTATGATGGCTAACTAAACAGGATAGAATGACATACTTCAAAATATGATGACTATGTAAACAGGATGACATGATATAACTATACGATGTGTCTATTAAAGTGGTTGGCATGCCATAAATCACAAACATGCCGTCGATGGAAACATGATGGCATGATATAATTCACGGATAGAATGACATAATTTAAAATATGATGACTATGTAAACAGGATGAGATGATATAACTATATTATGTCTTTAGAAAATGGGTTGGCATGCCATAATTTAGATACATGCTGTCTATGTAAACATCATGGCATGATATAATTCAAATATATGATTTATATACTAAGGAAGTGAGCAGAGGGCAATCGCATATATGATGTGTCAACTAAGGAGATGGCATTCAATATTGTGTATATGATGTAAAAACTAAGCATTGCAATACAACATATGCATGATATGAGTAATATAACCCTGACAAGTTTGAGCATACACCTCAGGGGGATAATAGGACTGGTCATCTGCCTCTGAATCCTCCTCCGAAGAGCTATCTGTAACCAGCAAGATATCTGCTTCAGCAGGTAGCATTGTCTGCTTTGAAGACCTTGTTTTCAGTCCAGATTTCTCCATCACCAATTCAAATGGCTGATGCATAGGAAGAGCAGTTGAATATACAAACATTGTCGACAAAAGCAATGAGAAATACAAAAAAAGGACGGCATGATATAATTCACATATAAGACGCTTGCCTAAACAGCATGGCATTGCATAATTCACATACATAATGCCTTGCAACAAGATAACATTGCATAATTCACATATATAATGTCTTGCAACAAGATGGCATTGCATAATTCACATATATGGTAATTAGACACTAAACATGTGGCATTCACACAGAGCATGTCTAAACTAAGCAAATTACATAGCAATGCAAGATACCATATGCACGATATGAGCAACATAACCCTGCCAAGTTAGAGCATGCACCTCTGGGGGGGGGATATGACTGGTCATCTATCTCTGAATCCTCCTCTGAGGAGCTATCGGTAACCAGCAAGACATGCGCTTCGTCAGATAGCATTGTCTGCTCTGAAGACCTTGTTTCCCCTCTAGATTTTTCCATGACCGTGCCAAATGGCTGATGCACCAGAAGAGTAATTGAATGTACTAAAATTGTTGACAAATTTAACACGTAATAAAAAATGATGGCATGATATAATTCACATATAAGATGACAGGCTAACCAGGGTGGCATTGCAAAATTCACATATATGATGCCTGGCTAAACAAGATGGCATTGCATGATTCACATATATGATAAAGAAACTAAACAGATGGCATTGACACAAAGCATGTCTAAACTAAGCAGATGACATCTTTAATGTATACAGTAAGCAATGCAAGGCACCATATGCATGATATTACCAACATCAGCATGCCAAGTTAGAGCGAAGACCTCATGGGGTAAATAGGAGTGGTCTTCTCCTTCTGAATCCCCCTCAGAATAGTTATCTTCCTCTTGATTATGATCCGAAATGGGTGGAGGGGGCTGCCTTTGCACCCACCACGGAGCGACGTCTGCATGAAATTTTATTGCCACGCAAGGCTCGTCTCTTTTGCTCTACATGATCAGTTCCATTGTGTACAATAACTGGCATGCATAGGAATAAAACATAGTGAGATTATGTAACGAGTGCATGCACAAATCCAGAGTGATTGTAGCAAACTGTGGATAGACCCAAAACCAATGATAGCGGGCAGATAATAGCTTTAGTTAAAAAATACAGATAATGGCTCCTTTAATGTTTGTTTGCACCCAACATGAAACTCATAGTAGACACCCGAGATTAACCAGATAGTAGACATATAGTACTGATTGTTGCCCCAATATGTACCCCACAACCATTTAAAAACTCAAGTTTCAGCATTAGTTTGGACCTGACTTGGAGTCTAATAGGTGAACACGATGATAATGTAGCATGTCATCATATTAAACGATGCATAACGTAAGCAGACACGAAAGAGTGCGACCTCTCTTGTGGACCCGTGTAGTCCTCAAGGTCATCTGCTTAGTTGATGATGGTAATGCAGTTGTCGTGGCTGTCGACGGCGGGGAAGAAGATCTGAGGTGGCGAAAGACAGTCTAGAGAGCGGATCCTTGCTGTGGTGAACCCTTCCATCGTTGGAGCAGCTGAGCTGGGGTGGAACACAGCGCCGCAAGAGCAGGACAAACCACACAAGGTTTTCTTTGACACATATCTGTAATAGAAGTAATTGATTGAGGGCTTGTTTGAATTTGAGGATTCTAACAATGCAGGGATAGGAAATAGACAGGAATAGGATAGGAATGCACGTGCAAAACAGAGAATTTAAAAACACAGGATTTCTGCCAATTTGGGTGTTTGATTCACAACAATTGGAAGATCACGGGATGCAAAAAAGCATGGTGAGATTAAGTCAAACCACAAGAAAATGTACGGTTATAATGCTATTATGCTACTATCTCTTAGTCTTGTGCTTGATGAATAGGAATAGGAAAAGGAGGACAAGTGGAAATTAGAATTCCTACGGTCTTTCTTTCAAGGAGACACTAAAGGAACAAATCCTACAGTTCTCCTTTGCTCCATTCCTTTGCCCCAAATTCATGAAAAGTAGTACCATAGGAAACTTTCCAATTCCTATGTTTTTCATTCACTTTTCCTTTCAAGCACTAGCGATTCTAGTAGGCGGGCTTGAGCAAGGAAAATCCTACACTAAAAAAAAGTTTTTGTGCTACTTCTATTACTTTGGACCCAGGCCACTGCCATACTAGCTCAACTCCCAGGCCCATAGACAAATGCACAGCTCAAACGCGCAGAGATAAATAATGATGGTGTTCAAGAGAGTCCATCATGGATAGCTAAGTTGCCTGGTGCTACGTCTTGAGCTTGCGTTGGTTTTCCTTGAAGAGGAAAGGGTGATGCAGCAATAGTAGCGTAAGTATTTCCCTTAGTTTTTGAGAACCAAGGTATCAATCCAGTAGGAGGCTCCTCAAAAGTCCCACGCACCTACACAAACAAACCAAGAACTCGTAACCAACGCAATAAAGGGGTTGTCAATCCCTTCACGGCCACTTGCGAAAGTGAGATCTGATAGAGATAGTATGATAAGATAAATATATTTTTGGTATTTTATAATATAGATGCAAAAAGTAAAGATGCAAATAAAAGTAGATTGGAAGCAAATATGATAAGAGGTAGACCCAGGGGCCATAGGTTTCACTAGTGGCTTCTCTCAAGATAGCAAAGGTATTACGGTGGGTGAACAAATTACTGTCGAGCAATTGATACAAAAGCGAATAATTATGAGATTATCTAGGCATGATCATGTATATAGGAATCCCGTCCGTGACAAGTAGACCGACTCCTGCCTGCATCTACTACTATTACTCCACACATCGACCGACTCCTGCCTGCATCTAGATTATTAAGTTCATAAGAACAGAGTAACGCATTAAGCAAGATGACATGATGTAGAGGGATAAACTCAAGCAATATGATATAAATCCCATCTTGTTATCCTCGATGGCAACAATACAATACGTGCCTTGTAACCCTTTCTGTCACTGGGTAAGGACACCGCAAGATTGAACCCAAAGCTAAGCACTTCTCCCATGGCAAGAAAGATCAATCTAGTAGGCCAAACCAAACTGATAATTCAAAGAGACTTGCAAAGATAACTCAATCATACATAAAAGAATTCAGAGAAGATTCAAATATTATTCATAGATAAACTTGATCATAAACCCACAATTCATCGAATCTCAACAAACACACCGCAAAAAGAGTTTACATCGAATATATCTCCACAAGAGAGGGGGAGAACATTGTATTGAGATCCAAAAAGAGAGAAGAAGCCATCTAGCTAATAATTATGGACCCGTAGGTCTGTGGTAAACTACTCAAAACTCATCGGAGGGGCAAGGATGTTGATGTAGAAGCCCTCCGTGATCAATTCCCCCTCTGGCAGAGTGTCGACGAAGGCTCCAAGATGAGATCTCGCAGATACAAAAGGTTACGGTGGTGGAAATTGTGTTTCGCTGGCTCCCTGGATGTTTTTGGGGTATGTAGGCTTATATAGGAGGAAGAAGTACGTCTGTGGACGCCCGAGGGGCCCACAAGACAGGGGGTGCGGCCTATAGGGGGCGCCCTCCTATCTCGTGGAGGCCTTGGCTGCTTCTTGACTTGCACTCCAAGTCCTCTGGGTCATCTTCGTTCCAAAAATCACGCTCCCGAAGGTTTCATTCTGTTTGGACTCCGTTTGATATTCCTTTTCTTCGAAATACTGAAATAGGCAAAAAAACAGCAATACGGGATGGGCCTCCGGTTAGTAGGTTAGTCCCAAAAATGATATAAATGTGTAAAATAAAGCCCATAAACATCCAAAAAGGGTAATATAATAGCATGGAACAATAAAAAATTATAGATACGTTGGAGACGAATCAAGCATCCCCAAACTTAATTCCTACTCGTCCTTGAGTAGGTAAATGATAAAAAAGAAATTTTTGATGTGGAATGCTACCTATCATAATTCATAATGTAATTTTCTTTATTGTGGCATGAATGTTCAGATCCAAATGATTCAAAATAAAAGTTCATATTGATAAAATAAATAGTAACACTTCAAGCATACTAATCAAAGTAAACATGTCTTCTCAAAATAACATGGCAAAAGAAAGTTCATCCCTACAAAATCATATAGTTAGGCTATGCTTCATTTTTGTCACACAAAGATGTTCCCAACTTATATACCCCCGATGACAAGCCAAGTAATTGTTTCATACTGAAATAATCTCAAACGATTTCAACCTTCACGCAATACATGAGCGTGAGCCATGGATATAGCACTATGGGTGGAATAGAATATGATGATGGGGATTGTGTGGAGAAGACAAAAAAGGAGAAATCTCACATTAACGAGGATAATCAACGGGCTATGGAGATGCCCATCAATTGATGTCAACATGAGGAGTAGGGATTGCCATGCAATGGATGCACTAGAGCTATAAATGGATGCTCAACAAAGCAAAACTAGTGGGTGTGCATCCAACTTGCTTGCTCACGAAGACCTAGGGCATTTGAGGAAGCCCATCGTAGGAATATACAAGCCAAGTTCTATAATGAAAATTTTCCACTAGTATGAAAAAGACAACTTATGAGACTCACTATATGAAGAACATGGTGCTACTTTGAAGCACAATATATGAGACTCACTACATGAAGAACAAGGTGCTACTTTGAAGCACAAGTGTGGAAAAGGAGATAGTAACATTGCCCCTTTTTTATTTTTTATTTTTTTTTATTTTTTTTCCTTTTTTTGGGCCTTTCTTTTTTTCTGGCCTTTCTTCTTCTTTTTTTGGGCAATGCTCTAATAAAGATGATCATCACACTTTCATTGATTACAACATATGAATTACAAGTCGAAACAAGAACAAGATATGACTCTATATGAATGCCTCCGGCGGTGTACCGGGATGGTGCAATGAATCAAGAGTGACATGTATGAAAAATAATGCATGGTGGCTTTGCCACAAATATGATGTCAACTACATGATCATGCAATGGCAATATGACAAAAGTAAAGTATGTCATGACGATGATAAACGGAACGGTGGAAAGTTGCATGGAAATATATCTCGGAATGGCTATGGAAATGCCATAATAGGTAGGTATGGTGGCTGTTTTGAGGAAGATATAAGGAGGTTTATGTGTGAGAGAGCGTATCATATCACGGGGTTTGGATGCACCGGCAAAGTTTGCGCCAACTCTCAAGGTGAGAAAGGGCAATGCATGGTATCGAAGAGGCTAGCAATGGTGGAAAGGTAAAAGTGTGTATAATCTATGGACTCAACATTAGTCAAAAGAACTCATATACTTATTGCAAAAATTTAGAAGTCATCAAAAATCAAGTACTACGCGCATGCTCCTATGGGGATAGATTGGTAGGAAAAGACCATCGCTCGTCCCCGACCGCCACTCATAAGGATGCACAAGCCAGGTACACTTCATGTTTCAAATTTGTTACACAACTTTAACCATACGTGCATGCTACGGGACTTGAGCGAAGACCTCCCCAGCAACGGCGCCAGAAATCCTTCTTGCTACGTCTTGAGCTTGCGTTGGTTTTACTTGAAGAGGAAAGGGTGATGCAGCAATAGTAGCGTAAGTATTTTCCTCAGTTTTTGAGAACCAAGGTATCCATCCAGTAGGAGGCTCCTCAAAAGTCCCATGCACCTACACAAACAAACAAAGAACTCGCAACCAACGCAATAAAGGGGTTGTCAATCCCTTCACGGCCACTTGCGAAAGTGAGATCTGATAGAGATAGTATGATAAGATAAATATATTTTTGGTATTTCATAATATAGATGCAAAAAGTAAAGATGCAAATTAAAGTAGATTGGAAGCAAATATGATAAGAGATAGACCCTGGGGCCATAGGTTTCACTAGTGGCTTCTCTCAAGATAGCAAAGGTATTACAGTGGGTGAACAAATTACTCTCGAGCAATTGATAGAAAAGCGAATAATTATGAGATTATCTAGGCATGATCATGTATATAGGCATCACATCCGTGACAAGTAGACCAACTCCTGCCTGCATCTACTACTATTACTCCACACATCGGCCGACTCCTGCCTGCATCTAGAGTATTAAGTTCATAAGAACAGAGTAACACATTAAGCAAGATGACATGATGTAGAGGGATAAACTCAAGCAATATGATATAAATCCCATCTTGTTATCCTCGATGGCAAAAATACAATACGTGCCTTGTAACCCTTTATGTCACTGGGTAAGGACACCGCAAGATTGAACCCAAAGCTAAGCACTTCTCCCATGGCAAGAAAGATCAATCTAGTAGGCCAAACCAAACTGATAATTCGAAGAGACTTGCAAAGATAACTCAATCATACATAAAAGAATTCAGAGAAGATTCAAATATTATTCATAGATAAACTTGATCATAAACCACAATTCATCGGATCTCGACAAACATACCGCAAAAAGAGTTTACATCGAATAGATCTCCACAAGTGAGGGGGAGAACATTGTATTGAGATCCAAAAAGAGAGAAGAAGCCATCTAGCTAATAACTATGGACCCGTAGGTCTATGGTAAACTACTCACAACTCATCAGAGGGGCAAGGATGTTGATGTAGAAGCCCTCCATGGTCGATTCCCCCTCCGGCAGAGTGCCGGCGAAGGCTCCAAGATGAGATCTCGCGGATACAGAAGGTTACGGTGGTGGAAATTGTGTTTCGTAGGCTCCCTGAATGTGTTTGGGGTACGTAGGCTTATATAGGAGGAAGAAGTACGTCGGTGGATGCCCGAGGGGCCCACGAGATAGGGGCGCGCCCTATAGGGGGGCGCGCCCTCCTATATCATGGAGGCCTCGGCTGCTTCTTGACTTGCACTCCAAGTCCTCTGGATCACGTTCGTTCCAAAAATCACGCTCCCGAAGGTTTCATTCCGTTTGGACTCTGTTTTATATTCCTTTTCTTTGAAATACTGAAATAGGCAAAAAACACAGCAACACGGGTTGGGCCTCCGGTTAGTAGGTTAGTCCCAAAAATGGTATAAATGTGTAAAATAAAACCCATAAACATCCAAAAAGGGTAATATAATAGCATGGAACAATCAAAAATTATAGATACGTTGGAGACGTATCACCTGGTACCTCACTGCTTGTCATATAGTAGGATAAAATAATCGTATTTCTTGTTACTACGTGTGCTCAGTGGACAATATATATAACATGTAGAGTAAAAAAGAGATGAAACAAGTGTACAACCTCTTTGGCGAAGCCATGTCGATCTCAGCGTGATTGGGTTGGCCGGTGAGGATGCTCCGGCTGACTTGGCTGTCGGAGGAGGGGAATAAGATATTAGGTGTCTGGAGGTGGAGCCCAAGGTACTGCTCCGCTGTGATGGAGGGTTTTGTCGTTGGAGCAGCTCCGGTGAGTTGTACGACGCCGAGGCTGAAGCAGGACAAGAGAGACAACGTTAACCTGAGTGGAATTCTAATAGCATCTCCAATACATGACGTAAAATACATAACCACAAAGTGCTAGATGTAAAAATACATCAGCCACTCATCTCTGAACTTAACTGTCGAAATTGAATTTAACAGTCGAAACTGAACTTAACTAACAAAAATTGAATTTTGCTGTCGAAACTGAATTTTACTGTGGAAACTGAACGCACTAGCAAGGTGAGGCTACACGTCAGTCTACTGACTTTTTCATCTCTGGTCAGTCGATTTTGCAGTCGTTGGATATGAAATCAAGGACCTGCAGTTCATCTTCAACCTCCACCCCCCTGAGCCGCCAGCCACCACCGGCCAAACAGCAGCCCCCCGCCACCCGTGGTCGATGGTGCGCCGCCCCTCCTACCCCGAAAACACAGCCCACTGCTGGTCCGCCGCCGCCCCGGCCAT
>NC_041385.1:425579250-425608895 GCF_002162155.2 Triticum dicoccoides
AAATCGACTGACCCAAGAGTTGATTCAGTCGACTGAAGTGTAGCTAAATCGGAGCAGCATCGCAAGCAAGAGCAAGAGCGAGAGCAGTAGCGCGAGCAAGAGCAATAGCAAGAGCAGACCAGGCGGGGGACCGAGAGCAAGAGCAGAGCAGCAGCGCGAGCGCGAGCTAAAGCAGCAGCTCCTACTGATGTGGACGTCGCCGCCGAGGGAGCGATGATACGCCCATTTTGCATCATGCTTTTATATCAATATTTATTGCATTATGGGCTGTTATTACACATTATATCTCAATACTTATGGCTATTCTCTCTTATTTTACAAGGTTTACCATGAAAAGGGGGAATGCCGGCAGCTGGAATTCTAGCTGGTAAAGGAGCAAACATTGGAAACCTATTCTGCACTGCTCCAAAAATCCTGAAACTCCACGAAACCTGTTTTTGGAATTAATAAGAATTATTGAGCGGAAGAAATACATCAGGGGGGGCACTGATACGTCTCCAACGTATCTATAATTTTTTATTGCTCCATGCTACTTTATCTACTGTTTTGGACTATATTGGGCTTTATTTTCCACTTTTATATTACTTTTGGGACTAACCTATTAACCGGAGGCCCAGCCCAGAATTACTGTTTTTTGCCTATTTTAGTGTTTCGAAGAAACGGAATATCAAACGGAGTCCAAACGGAATGAAACCTTCGGGATCGTGATTTTCCAACCGAACGTGATCCAGGAGACTTGGACCCTACTCCAAGCAGTGCCAGAGAGCGGTAATGAGGGTGGAGGGCGCGCCCCCCTGGGCGCGCGCCCCTACCTCGTGGTCCCCCTGACGCTCCACCGACGTACTCCTTCCTCCTATATATACCTACGTATCCCCGAACGATCAGAACAGGAGCCAAAAACCTAATTCCACCACCGCAACCTTCTGTATCCACAAGATCCCATCTTGGGGCCTGTTCCGGAGCTTCGCCGGAGGGGGCATCCACCATGGAGGGCTTCTACATCATCACCATAGCCCCTCCGATGAAGTGTGAGTAGTTTACTTCAGACCTTCGGGTCCATAGCTAGTAGCTAGATGGCTTCTTCTCTCTTTTTGGATCTCAATACAATGTTCTCCCCCTTTCTCGTGGAGATCTATTCGATGTAATCTTCTTTTTGCGGTGTGTCTGTTGAGATCTATGAATTGTGGGTTTATGATCCAGTATTATCTATGGAAAATATTTGATTCTTCCCTGAATTCTTTTATGTATGATTGAGTTATCTTTGCAAGTCTCTTCGAATTATCCTTTTTGGTTTGGCCAATTAGATTGGTAGTTCTTGCAATGGGAGAAGTGCTTAGCTTTGGGTTCAATCTTGCGGTGTCCTTACTCAGTGACAGAAGGAGTTGCAAGGCACGTATTGTATTGTTTCCATCGAAGATAACAAGATGGGTTTTTATCATATTGCATGAATTTATCCCTCTACATCATGTCATCTTGCTTAAGGCATTACTCTGTTTTTAACTTAATACTCTAGATGCATGCTGGATAGCGGTCGATGAGTGGAGTAATAGTAGTAGATGCAGAATCGTTTCGATCTACTTGTTTTGGACGTGATGCCTATATACATGATCATTGCCTAGATATACTCATAACTATGCTCAATTCTGTCAATTTCTCAACAGTAATTCGTTCACCCACCGTAGAATATCTATGATCTTGAGAGAAGCCACTAGTGAAACCTATGGCCCCCGGGTCTATTCTCATCATATCAATCTCTATCACTTTATTTACTTGCTTTGTTTTTACTTTGCCTTTTACTTTTTACTTTGCATCTATCTATCAAAAATACCAAAAATATTATTTATCATCTCTATCAGATCTCACTCTCGTAAGTGACCGTGAAGGGATTGACAACCCCTAAGCGTTGGTTGCGAGTTGCTATCGTTTTGTGTAGGTACGAGGGACTTGTGTGTGGTCTCCTACTGGATTGATACCTTGGTTCTCAAAAACTGAGGGAAATACTTACGCTACTTTGCTGCATCATCCTCTCCTCTTCGGGGAAATCCAACACAGTGCTCAAGAGGTAGCACCCACACCCTAGCCAGGAGGGTGGGGGCGCGCCCACCCCTACTTGGCGCGCCCCCTGTCTCCTGGGCCCCATGGTGGCCCCCCGGTGTCCATCTTCTACTATATGAAGGCTTTTACCCTGGAAAAAATCATGGGCAAGCTTATGGGACGAAACTCCACCGCCACGAGGCGGAACCTTGGCGGAACCAATCTAGGGCTCCGGCGGAGCTGTTCTGCCGGGGACACTTCCCTCCGGGAGGGGGAAATCATTACCAACGTCATCACCAATGATCCTCTCATCGAGAGGGGGTCAATCTTCATCAACATCTTCACTAGCACCATCTCCTATCAATACCCTAGTTCATCTCTTGTATCCAATCTTGTATCAAAACCACAAATTGGTACCTGTGGGTTGCTAGTAGTGTTGATTACTCCTTGTAGTTGATGCTAATTGGTTTACTTGGTGGAAGATCATATGTTCAGATCCTTATTACATATTATTACTCCTCTGATTATGAACATGAATATGATTTGTGAGTAGTTATGTTTGTTCCTGAGGGCATGGGTGAAGTCTTGCCATTAGTAGTCATGTGAATTTGGTATTCGTTCGATATTTTGATGAGATGTATGTTGTATTTTCCTCTAGCGGTGTTATGTGAACGTCGACTACATGACACTTCACCATTATTTGGGCCTAGAGGAAGGCATTGGGAAGTAATAAGTAGATGATGGGTTGCTAGAGTGACAGAAGCTTAAACCCTAGTTTATGCGTTGCTTCGTTCGGGGCTGATTTGGATACATATGTTTAATGTTGTGGTTTGGTTTACCTTAATACTTCTTTTGTAGTTGCAGACGCTTGCAATAGGGGTTAATCGTAAGTGGGATGCTTGTCCAAGTAAGGGGAGTACCCAAGCACCAGTCCACCCACATATCAAATTATCAAAGTACCAAACGCGAATCATATGTGCGTGATGAAAACTAGCTTGACGATAATTCCCATGTGTCCTCGGGAGCTCCTTTCTCATTATAAGAAATTGTCCAGGCTTATCCTTTGCTACATAAAGGATTGGGCCACCTTGTTGCACTTTATTTACTTTATTTACTTGTTACTCGTTACTATTTATCTTATCAAAAACTATCTATTACCTACAATTTCAGTGCTTGCAGAGAAAACCTTATTGAAAACCGCTTATCATTTCCTTCTGCTCCTCGTTGGGTTCGACACTCTTACTTATAGAAAGGACTACGATAGGTCCCCTACACTTGTGGGTCATCAAGCGACGCCGTGGAGGAAGTGGCCGGCGATGCCGCCGTGGATGGAGCCGCGCCGTCTCGGCTCGGGACCGAGCACCGGCAGCACCGTGAGATCGAATCAAGAAGAAAATGCGTCGATTAGTGTACAACCTCTTTGGTGGCGTCGATTAGGCCGCAGCTTCATCCGAGGAAACGGTGATTATGATGCTCTTCAGGTGGTGCAGGTGAAGATAGCGGTGTGGGAATGGAGGTGGCACGAAAGACGAGAGGAACGTCGGGGCAGCTCCTTGAAGGTGGAGGACGGGGTGGCTGAACCGGCGGGATGATGAGATCGACGACGGATCCTCATCCGGTACGGTGGATGAGGGACGTCGAGGTATTGCTATGGATGACGTCGTCGAGGAAGAGGCTCCGGCTGGGTGGCGGACGGAGCAGGGTGTGGGGCTTCGTCGCAGGTTTTCGGGCCTCGGTGTACGAATGGGTGGGCGGATGGGATGGCAGTGAGGAACCATGGCTTAGGGAAGCGCTTGTCCGAAATGTGGGGTAAGTTACGGAAGTACCCCCACCAATTTGAGGCGGTTCTTTCGGTTCAGGGGTACCACGGGCATTTCGCGTGTCAGGATTTCACGGGAGGTGGGAGTTTTCGCGCGCGTTGTAATTTCGGAATAGCAAGGTGTGGGTTGAGATGGAGGGAGTTGTCGGAGCACAACGAGACAAAGATATATCTTAAATATTTCGGGCTAACAAGGCGCGGGTTGAAGAGGCGGGAGTTTCGCAGCACGATAGACAGAGATGCTAGCTTGAATTTTCGGCATAACAAGGCGCGGCTTGAAATTTCGGGAGAACAAGCTTAACGTGTACCCAAAAAAAGACAATTTGCACCTCAACACGCACAACACACACACAAACACCATTTAGACTAGAGTAAGGTACACGTGCATTGCACGCATGAGATTTGGCAACCAAATTATGAATAAATACCACATTATAGCATGTACGCTTTGAGTCATATATACATGATGTAGATGTTCGTTTAATTCTTATAGTTCATTTCATTAAAAATCATCTAGTTTTTATAAGAAAGCTAATCTATTTTAAGATTCATGGAATTGTGCGTTGTAAGACATAAAGTAAAAACAAATAATGGCAAATCATGTAGAAAAACATTTGGGCAATTCTGATACGGAAGATTCTAGAACAAAGAAGAAGTGCTTGTGTTTTGATGTTTGTGCATTATGCTTAAGTTCAACCATGGAGTCTTCTAGATTATACATGTGGTGAAATCTGGTGGAATCTAGATGATATCCAATGGCCAGTACTGCTCAAATTTGCCATCTTTGGACCATCGGATTCGCCTCATCCAACGACCATCTTTCAAAGTTAAAGTTACCCGCACACAATATAAAAAATATAAATATAATATATATATATATATATATATATATATATATAGCGGTATAGATATAGATATGTGATGCGAAAGCCACCAATCATCTCCAATTAGAATAGTGTGTCCATGCACGCATGCGACATGGCCAAATGATGTCTGCCATCGGTATCTCAAATTCAAAACAGTCTGACCTTGTTCAATGTGTGTACATTATAACATGCTCGTTTCCAAACCACACCGCGCAGATCTCCATTATATTCATGCATGCATGGGTTTCAAACATCAGGATATCTTATTCAAATATTTGAATTCAACTTTACATTGATTATGACCTCACCTAGTGATAGTCTTTTACACCCACACAGTCGTCTTCTCTTTATAATTGTACCACTAACTTCCTCTCATGCATGCATGCACACACACTACCAGTCAGCATTATCCTTCGCACACGTGCAATCTTTTTCTTCAGGTCGGTCTCCCATGAAGGCACACACCCACACATATTCCCCTCTCCATCATATCGGGCATTCTTTATCTCTCACGCGTGCATGCACAATGATCGATGTTCATCTATGTATGTGTGTATATAGCTAGGTCTTTCATAGTTTTCCACACAAACCGATCAATCGATATATCCAATGAGGTCTCACCCTCTTTCCCACGTCCACATCGATCAATCTATACCTCTCTATATAGGATTAACATATATAGCTAATACACCCACATTAATTATATATCCAACGTCCCCCTCTCATCATCCATGCCTTCCGCTTCATCTCTCAAACGCACGCACAATGGCGAAGACAGGGGGCAGCAAGGGCCCTGCCCCCCCCCCCCTAACATCACTATATATCGAGGCTAATATGAATGTGATCATTAGACAATTGCTGCTAAAAATGGTTTAAGTTCATGAATTGACCCTCCTCGTAAAGGATTAGCAATGCTTGGCCCCCTAGCTAATTTATTTTTCATGGCTCCGCCACTGCGCGCAACAGCGCATGTTCTCGCCCCATCTCTCTAAATATCGATCTCGCACTTGTGCACTCCTTCATAGTCTCCCTCCACTCGGCCCCTCGCACCATCTTCTAGCCCCCCACCGGATTTTGCCACATGTACAATCTAGCAGACTCCATGGTTGAACTTAAGCATAATTCACAAACCTCAAAACAACAGTGGTTCTCTTTTGTTCTAGAATCTTTCGTATCATAACTGCTCAAACTTTTTTTCTAGTTGAATTGCCATTATTTGTTTTTACTTCATGCTTTACAACGCACAACTCCATGAATCATAAAATAGATTAAGGGCTTCTTTGATTCAAAGGATTCTCAAAGGAATTTTGGAGGGTTCTAATCCTTAGGATTTTTTCCTATCTTGGTTGTTTGATTCGTAGGATTGTAAACCACAGGAATTTTTCCATATGATTCATTTGCACTAGATTTCATAGGAAACATCCCATCTATTCAAACCTCGTTGAAAGAATTCTGCGTTTTTCTATGCACAATCAAACACTCATACAATCCTGTAGGATTCAAGACGACATTCCACTATAATCCCATGTTTTTCCTATTCCCGCCTTTTGGAAATCCTACGAATCCAAGAGGCCCTAGCTTTTTTATAAGAACTAATTGATTTTGAATGAGATGAACTATAAGAATTAAATGAAGGTCTACACCAGGCATATATGACTCAGAGCTTACATGCTATAGTGTGGTATTTATTCATAATTTGGTTGCAAAATCTGATTCGTGCAATGCACGTGTACCATACTAGTACTTCGAGTATGTGCAAAACACGTAAATTAGAAGTCCAATGGCACGCTACATTAATGAAGCCACGTGGCACATGTGGAGGCGTTGTCGCGACCTCCTTGTGTGGATTGATCACAGTGACGTGATGCTAGTTCCAGAAGAATGTACTCATCCTCCCTGAGCCATACTGTCGGTACATGCACGAAGCGAAGATGTGCACGCACGCCATGCACGCACTCATTCCCTCGTATGCACACGCGGGTACACGGGCGGACGCAATTTTGTACCAAAATCCACCCCATGTGATAATTTGACGCGTGTAAAGTCGTTCACTTCATTGATGGTCAATTAATATAGCGCGCGCAAATTGAGTGGATGTGAGGGCGGAAGAAAGACATTACTACTCCACTGCACGCATGCGAGTAGTTAAATCATGGGTTGCTAGTAGTACTTCCATTGGTCTCCTTCATATTTTATGCCAATTTTTTATAGTAACATAATATTTACGCATTTGAGCAGTGTAGAAATTTATGTTCCACTAAACTCATCAGGCACCGTTTCGGGCCTCGAAACCAAAACCTTCAATTAATCTTTACCTTGTTCCCATCACATTCGAAAGCCTGCTCACACCTACTAGTACGTACCAAACCTGAGCGTGTTCCCACTATGCAGGTATTAGTACTAGTGCTAGTACTTAGGTTATAAAAAGGGGAACTACCTAACCGAAAATTACTCTACCTTTCCTCCTCATAAGTGCTTCTTCTTCGTCCATCCTTGCCATGGCCGGTGAGCAGAGCTCTAGGTCGAGAACTACTCGTAACAAGGGAGCGGTAACCAAGCCTGCGGAAAAAAGAGGGCTCACCGCCACGTAGAGACCTCAAAAGATCTCTCACGGGCAGGCGATGGCTCCCAGGAGCACCCTAGCCGCGGAGGCAAACATGCTGAGCCGACGGTGCTAGAGTCGTTATCCCTCGACGGCATGCCCGATCAGCTCAATAAGCAGAAGGAGTTCATCCAAGGCTTGGTGGAGCTGCTGAAGGAGAGCCTCGATGACATGCCCACTGAGCTCAATAAGTAGGGGGAGTTGAACGCTGGCTTGGTGATGCTGCTGAAGAAGAGCATTGCCTCGGAGAAGAAGGCGACCGGCGAAATCCTGCAACTTCAGGAGGACAAGGCGAAGCTCTGCCACGAGCTCGACCTGTTGAAGGAGAAGAACGCCGGCTGGAAGAAGTTGCATGAGAATAGTAGTTCCTCGATGGAGATGATGCAGGCCCTCGTCATGGAACAAAAGGAGGAGTTGGCGAAGCTCCGCATCGAGCACCCGGCTGCTGTCAAGGTACGTAATGCGGTCGTGGAACAGATGATGAAGGCTCGCGTCGAGAAATCCCGCGTCATGGACAGAATGAAGAAGATGGCGGAGGAAACACACAAGGAGATGGAGGTCGTGGAGGCGATGAAGAAGTAGTTACGACTCCGCGGCGAATTAGATCATTTGGGGTGATAATATTCCTTCTTCTTTTGCTCCTGTGTTTCATTTTTTGCTTCGGGTGTTTCGCCGCACGTGTCACGTTCTCTGCGAGGCATGAATAGAACAATGCTTTTTTTAGGGAATGGATAGAACAATGCTAACAATGAGATGACTAGCAAATTAGATCATTTTTATCGCCATATGGCACTGGGCTGCCGTGTTTCATGCTCCTCCATCGTAGTACTACTCCAGTGGAAAACTTGAGTATACCACATGGTTCTTTGCTCCTCCTCAGGTCGTCGGCGCATTTATACGAGCAGTCAAATCACAAGGCCCCGCCTTCCAGCAGTAATGAGTCGTTAAATCACAAAGGCCCTCGCCTCTCGTGAAACCAACCAAGCTAGACTGCCCCGCACTCTAGCCTTTCAAAAAGTGTATACTTTTGTACAGTAGTAGTATCGGTGGATTGCGCCATGGAGCAAAACTTGAAAAAAAGGTGGTACATATAGAGAGCGCTCATCGCCAAATTATGCATATAGTACTATTAAAAAGCCTAGTCACAATAATGGTGTCCAGCACAACCCACCCCTCAAATAAAACTAAGCATCCTGGAATTCTTTGACAAAACTAAGCACCCTGAAATTCTTTGACAACTAAACTGCTGGCTATATGATGTTGGCCATATATATTGTATGTATATAATATGAAGAAACGATTGGTAGTACTATACCAACTAAAAGATGAAATGTAAGAAATACTAGTATGTACGTACTGAAGAGTTAAAGTAACGAGAAGAAACATAACATAGTTCTGCTGGGGGCTTAGTACAACACACCCCTCAAATTAAATTAAGCACACCTGAAATTAAAATTTGCAACTATTCTGGTAGACATTGGATTAGAACCACCATGAGCAACAACACTGCCACCTTACTCGGAGTCCTCGTCCACGTCCTCGACTTCGTCCTTGTCCCTCTTCCTCTTGGCCGATACTTTTTTGCTTGAACTGCACACTTGGCTCTTGCTCTTCATCCAACCCTTGTAGATATTGAAACAAAGGTAGCCATCCATTGCAGCATAGTGGATGTGGTCTATATCTAGTACATTCCGCTGCCATGCATAATGATGAAACGTGTATTGAGGTTTCTCCAGTTTACCGTACGAAGGATGAACCATAGCTCCTGCCAGGGTCAGCATTGAAGGCTGTCCATCGGAGGGCAGCAGCCGATTCTTCTGGAGGTCGAAGGGTTGCCTACAACGAGGCCTATCCGACCCAGGACTTCTTTGTCGTTCGTAAAGTCTACAGTAAGAAATTTGACTAGGTTGCTCTCGAGGAAGTTCTTAAAATCCAGGCATTCAACGTCGGCATGGCATATGTGGTAGACCAAGCATAAGTCATGCACGCAAACCTGGATCACGGCGGTCTTCTTCCTCTCTTCGTCCTTTAGATCCTTCTCTTGTCCCAGGACTGTGGTGTACTCAACATCTAGCCCAGCGACCCACTCATCATCTGAGTTTTTGAACATGCGTCTGAAGCGAGAAAGGCATCCTTTCACCGTCACAAAAGAACGGGTGTAGATGACGTCGAACTCATCGCTGGTGATGGTTCTAACCTTGTACTCACCGCCGATCATGGAGATTTGGGATGCCATGGATTTGGGAGGAGGGTTACGATTAGTGGAACTGCTGTAATGTGAAAGGACGGGACGACTAGGAGCAAACCGCCATAATATTAAAGGACGTGCGGGGACGAGTAGGAGAGAACTGCCAGCGTGCGAACGACAGGTAGTGGCTTTCCATTCTCCCATGATACGGGCTTCCGAGAGCCCTTGGATCTGAGATTGAATGGTTGCATGGCGTGATTCTAGACCTATGGGTGAATATCCTATCCTGAAGGGTTATTCTGCAAATTTTCAGCAACTTAGCATGCGACCGTTCGATCTCAGATCCAAGGGCTGCCAGCAGCCCGTATCATGGTCGCGCCTACCACGACCGTCGCGTTGCTCGCGCGGTCGCGCCCTTGGAGATTTAACACGGTGCGTTAGGCTATCTGATGTTAGCATGTCATCACTTAGTCACTCATACTACAACAAGGTTAGCTATAAGGTTGGCTATAAGTGTATTATTATTTTTTTACTTCTCTCTATCTCTTTCTTCATACTCCCTCCGTCCCATAATATAAGAACGTTTTTGGCACTAGTGTAGTGCCAAAAACGTTCTTATATTATGGGACAGAGGGAGTAGTATTTATTGCATTTGCCAAGGAGTGACCTCCTCCAATGAAATGGTGCTTAGATGAGGTGCTAAGGGCATTAAATGGCTTAGCAATCAAGTCCCCAATGCATAGGTGCTTATTAGTTTTTTGTTGCTAAGTTTGCTTCATTTAATTAGCTATAGACTCAAAATTGTCTTTTCACCTAGGTACACGCGCTTAGCACCATTTCTTCCTTGGGTCACCAAACTTGCCACATCAGACTTTATGCCTATGTGATAAACTTAGCACATGTAGGAGCAAGTAAGTACTACAATAGTGGGCTATAGGCCCGCTTTACATGGCATTTTATCATATGTGGAGGAAAGAGGCAAGGAAAAAGTGGAGAAGTGGGCTCTCATGCAAGAGCCAGCCTCAACTACATGGTGGAGCATTGGGAGAGGCACCTGTATAGAGGTGGTCAGGAATCAGGAGACTCACGTCGGTCGTAGTGCCGCAGTTAAAATGATAATGGCAAGTCAAATCACGGAGCCCCACCTATCCAGCAGTAACTCGCTGTCAAATCACACAGCCCTACGTTTGTAGCAGCCTACTCATCTTCTCGCGTCTCTGTCGAACTGACTAGGCGGAACTTGCCCGCCTACCACGCAGGAAAAGCCCCGCCCTCAACTTTTAAATACAACTACATCCACTTAAGAATCCAATGATATACTTTTTGTGACATAGTAACTCATATTTAGTTAGTCAAATGGATGACCTAGAACTATGTGCACACCCTATAAACTGAGACGCCTAAAAATAAAAAACCAAGATGGAGAGGGTAGTTCAGCATGTATCTTTTTAGATCAATATAGTCGGGATTCACCAAGGAGCAAAACCAAGTGGTAGGCTGCTCCTGTCGTGTTGGCGAAGCAACTCAAGCAGGGCCAGTCCGCACACGAAATGGCGACACACTTAACAGGACCCCTTTGGCCGACATGTGGGTCATCCACCGTCTTGTTCCACGTGTGATACACCAAATTACAGTTCGGAGCGGCGGTTGGAATTGGAGGCGCCCCGGTCGTAGCGCCGCAGTAGTAGAAAATGAGCGATGAGGGGTCAAATCACAAAGTCCTACCTTTCCCGCATTAAGCTGGATGGACGAAGCTACCATCATTTCACTCTAGGGCGCAAGAGCATAAAGAAGAGAAAACAATGATGTGTGCGGCAACTACCTACGGCACCCTAGGGTAGGGGTCTCCACTACAGATCTTTTTTTAAAGTGCCTCCACTACAAATCGGCTTCTCCCTCGTCCTCTTTAAGAAAACTAATGATGAGTGCGGCGGTAGGGTTTGTAGGAGTACTATGGCGTGCGGGGCCACGTCGTAGTAAATGGGTTCGAGTCGACGCCTTAAATATGTGTGGGCCGCTTGGTTTTACAGGAACGAGGCAGCATTTTGGGTTCGGGGACCAGTGGAGATATAGTACGACAAAAAATTGTGGACGTAGGTTCGACCGAAAGGCAATGATGCATGGGCCCTGCATTTTGATATATCCGGGGCCGCGTGAAATTTGCTACTCTACTCAAAACTAGTAAGGTACACATGCATTGAATGCATGAGATTTCAAAACCAAATTATGAATAAATACACACTATAGCATGTAAAGCTTTGAGTCATATATGCATGATGTAGATGTTCGTTTAGTTCTTATAGTTTATCTCATTCAAAATCAATTAGTTTTATAAAAATGTTAAGATTCATGGGGTTATGCATTGTAAAGCATAAAGTAAAAAACAAATAATGGCAATTCATTAGAAAAAAATCAATTATGATACAGAAGATTCTAGAACAATGGAGAAGTGCTTGTGTTTTGAGGTTTGTGCATTATGCTTAAGTTCAACCATGGAGTCTTCTAAATTATACATGTGGCAGATCTGGTGGAATGTTGATGATATCAACGGCCAGTAGTGCTTGGATTTGCCATCTCTGCACTGTCGGATTAGCTTCATCCAGCGACAAACTTTCAAAGTTATTGGCACACTATATAGTTCTTGTGCCATAGTTGCATGTCTTGGAAAAAAGCTACTAGTGGGTTGTACTATCTATTTAGGAATAGAAGATGTATACATGGAAGTTGTAGGGAAAGAGATGACATGGAGTATCTCAATTCCTATGAGTAGGGATTGGAAAAGAGATGTCATTTGGTTCACATCATAGGAACTTTTATATTGAATCTAGAGATGACATGTATCTCAATTCATGTGAGGAGGGATTAGAAAAGAGATGTAATTTGGTTCATATCATAGGAACTTTTCTATTGATTATACGCTAATGTTTATTTTCCTTTGAAATTAAGGGAGTATAGGAATCCATTCATATGAACCAAGTGGCTCTAAAGCTATAGAAATGATATCATGTTTATTTCCTTTGAAATGTGGAGTATATGAATCTATTCCTATGAACCAATTGGCTCTAAAGGAAAAAATCCTATAAAAATCATATCATATAGAGTTCCTATGATATTCCTCGACACCAAAGGATGGTTGAAATTGTTGCGGGTGATATGATGGTCTTTCTTTGTCGACTCCTCCCCCATGTTTATAGTTACCTCTCGAAGATGAATGAAATGATATATACAGGGTATTCTACATGTGCAATTTGGTACACGAAAACTCAGTAAAAGTTTGCGAGGTTCGAATTTTCAATAAAGCTATATGCACTACATTTCGAAACGGACGGAGCATACGGCAGTTGCTAACACTCACGTGGAAGATTTGTGTGTAGGAGCAGTGGCTGTTCTGTTAAATGACATGGCAAAACTGACACTGTTGGATGCCGATCTAACGGTTCTTACGGCGTTCGTCAGGAAAAGGCTTGTGGCGAACGTTTGTCGGATAATGATTTACGGACACATGCATTGCATTGATACGTGCCCCCCTCTCTCTCGCGCACACGCACCCTCACGAGTCACGACTCTCCCGAGTCCTCTCGCAGACTCGCACGTCGCACCCACCGTCTATCTGCAGGTAGACGTCACGCACATATGTGCTCTTCACACCCTACCCTCAGAACTTCTAAAAAACAAAAGACATCGCGCACATTTTATTTTAGCTCACATGTCACACACTTATACTATTACTCTTGCGGTGAGCGTTCCTTGGGCATAGTATATTGTATTCTCACGAAGAGAAGCGGTGCACGCACACACTAATTCTCTCACACCCACTCGCGGGTACACGTAGGAGCGCATTTTTTTGAAGCTGGTACAACAAAATCACTCCACTATATATATAAGCAGGAGCCTTAGCGCTTGCTTTACTAGGGTTCCTCTCGTTCACTCTCGCATGCTCTCCAGATCTAAGCAAGACATAGGTGGCCACACTCTCTCTCAGCTCACGGCTGGTCACAAATCCGGCCGGACAACCTCGGCCGGGGCAGGGGTGTAGGTGCATCGTTCACTCTATCGTTGGCGGCGAGGGAGGAGACCAACGGTTGCCCGCGCGTCCCGATCGGTGGCCTTGATGTTCTCTCTAAGAGAGCGCCGACTCGGGAGGGCCTCCGACCCCTCCTTCCTCCCTGCGGTATTGTGGCCAAGATGCGGCCTCCCGACGCCGTCTTTGCCACATGCCGACGACCCTCAGGTATATATTCCTTCGAAACCTGCCTTGCTCTACTGCCCCAGCTCCCTTCGTGTGGATCTTTTTCTACTTCCGTCCGCTGTTCCAAAGCCACCTAGACTTTTACTATTATTAAAGGTAAAGCTAGTTCATACAGTCGACTCTAAGATTTGGTTCAAACAGGAAAGAAAGTGGGAAAGCTGTCGCATGAATCTAGGACTTGGTTCTAAGAGGAAACGGGGGAAAGTAGTAGATACTGGCTACCCAACTAGTCTCTTGGTTGAAAAGACAAAGAAAACATGGTGGATGGCAAAGGGTGGGGGAAATTGGACCTATCTCTTGGTTGAAAAAGGAAAGAAAGTGACGGGTGTTGGGGGACAACGCAAATGAGAATGAGCAGGTCTAGATTTCCTGTGCTCACATAGGAAAATGTCGCCGAGGAGATAAAAAATGGGACAAATGCAGAGATGTTGCCTGAGTGTTTGCCGCTCTCGACAGCCACATCTGCCTCACCACTTTATGCCCCTGCTGTCCTATGCCCATATTGCTACCGTTAATGTAAAATCACATGAAGCATTAAGCAATGCCACCTAATGTCACTATAAGTAATGGTCTAGTGCCGTCGATAAATTGAAGCAATGCCACCACCATTTTATGAAGTGCTTCTGTCTTGCTTTATTTCCCATGAATTGTGTTTTTGCAGTTACACTTAAATCTCATACCGCTAACATTGCTTCATCCCAGTGGAACTGCACAAATTTGATTGCACATTTACTGACCATGTGCTACTCTCATGATAGTAATACTAATGCTATTGTTCTGCATGTTAATCTAGTGGCACTTTTGATGTGATGTGATGCTACTTACTTAAGGACTCTTCATACTATCAATCTAGTGCCAATTATAACACAATAGATGTTGCTGTTAATCATACGCCACTGCAAATATCTGTCACTATTTAAATAACCATATATCATATTTGCGCAAATAGGGATGTCTGTATCCATATCGTTTCGGGATGTCTGCTCCGTATCGTTTCTATCCGCGCAATCAAAAGCACACACCTCAGTTTTAGTAGAACTGTGCAAAATGACATGGCTATCCCTCGTTGTCATCGTCTAACCTCTAGTCTTCAAGGTATTCCTACATTGGTAGTAACTAAGGTAGAATGACCAACGCAATCTAAAAGAAGCAGATTCGTACGTTTTACTTCCTGATTGCAGTGCAGGGACGAGCGACCGATAAAAGATCTTCTGGAATATGTAGGAACCAATATGGGCATCTAGGTCCTGCTATTGGTTATTGACCGGAGAGGTGTCTCGGTCATGTCTACATGATTCTCGAACCCATAGTGTCCGCACGCTTAATGTTCGGTGACGCTAGATTAGTATTGAGATATGTATGTTGGTGATCGAATGTTGATTGGAGCCCCGGATGAGATCCCGGACGTCACGAGGAGCTTCGGAATGGTCCAGAGGTGAAGATTTATATATAGGAAGTCCTCTTTTGGTCGCTGGAAAAGTTGCGGGCATTATCAATATTGTACCGGAAGGGCCGAAAGGGATCCGGGGGTCCACCTGCCGGGGGGGCATATGGGATGTAGGGGGGCGCCCTGACCTACATGGGCCAAGGGCACTAGCCCCATGGGGCCCATGTGCCTGGAATAAGGAAAAGGGGAAGAGCCCTAAGGGGGAAGGCACCCCCTAGGTGCCTTGAGGAGGGAGGAAACGTCCCTAGGCCCACGCCCCCTCCTTGGAGGGGGGGCTAGGGCTGCAGCCCAGCCCTCCCCCTTGCCCCCTGAAGGAAATATGCCCTAGAGGAAATAATAAAGTTTTTATTTATATTTCCTTATATCATGATAAATGTTTATTATTCATGCTAGAATTGTATTAACCGGAAACTTAGTACATGTGTGAATACATAGACAATACATAGTGTCCCTAGTATGCCTCTACTTGACTAGCTCGTTAATCAAAGGTGGTTATGTTTCCTAACCATAGACATGTGTTGTAATTTAATGAACGGGATCACATCATTAGGAGAATGATGTGATGGACATGACCCATCTGTTAGCTTAGCATTATGATAGTTACATTTTTATTGCTACTTCTTTCTTCATGACTTATACATGTTCCTCTGACTATGAGATTATGCAACTCCCGAATACCGGAGGAACACCTTGTCTGCTATCATACGTCACAACGTAACTGGGTGATTATAAATATGCTCTATAGGTGTCTCCGAAGGTGTTTGTTGGGTTGGCATAGATCAAGAATAGGATTTGTCACTCCGTGTATCATAGAGGTATCTCTGGACCCTGTCGGTAAGGTTCATCACTATAATCCTTGCAAGCAATGTGACTAATGATTTAGTTGTGGGATGAAGCATTATAGAACGAGTAAAGAGACTTTCCGGTAATGATATTGAACTAGCTATGATGATACCGACGATTGAATCTCGGGAAAGTAACATACCGATGACAAAGGGAACAACGTATGTTGTTGTGCGGTTTGACCGATAAAGATCTTCGTAGAATATGTAGGAGCCAATATGAGCATCCAGGTTCCGCTATTGGTTATTAATCAGAGACGAGTCTCGATCATGTCTACATAGTTCTCGAACCCATAGGATCCGCACGCTTAACGTTCGATGATGATTTGTATTATGAGTTATGTGATTTGATGACTAAAGTTATTTTGGACTCCCGGATGAGATCATAGACATGATGAGGAGTCTCGAAATGGTCGAGACATAAATATTGATATATTGGAAGGTCATGTTCGGACACCGAAAAGGTTTGGACATTTTTCGGAGTACAGGTTACCGGAACCCCCCGGGGGAAGTAGTGGGCCTTCATGGGCCTTAGTGGAAAGGAGAGGAGGGCCGCAAGGGTGCCCCCCCCCATGGCAAGTTCGAATTGGACTAGGAAGGGGGCGGCGCCCCCCTCTCTCCTTCTCGCTCTCCTCCTCCTTCCCTCTCTCCCCCTCTTGGAAAAAGGAAGGGGACTCCAACTAGGATTGGGAATCCTAGTTGGACTCCCCCTATGGCGCGCCCCTCCTAGGCTGTCGGCCTCCTCCTCCCCTCCGTTATACATGGGGCAGGGGGCACCCCAAAGCACAACAAACAATCTCTTAGCTATATGCGGTGCCCCCCTCCACAGTTTAACACCTCGGTCATATCGTCGTGAGCTTAGGTGAAGCCCTGCGCCAGTAACTTCATCATCACCGTTGCCACACCGTCGTGCCGACGGAACTCTCCCTCGTCCTCAACTAAATCAAGAGAATGAGGGACGTCATCATGCTGAACGTGTGCTGAACACGGAGGTGCTGTACGTTCGGTACTTGGATCGGTTGGATCGTGAAGACGTTCGACTACATCAACCGTGTTACTAAACGCTTCCGCTTTCGGTCTACGAGGGTACGTGGACACACTCTCCCATCTCATTGCTATGCATCTCCTAGATAGATCTTGCGTGATGCTTGGATTTTTTTTGAATTACTACGTTCCCTAACAGTGGTATCAGAGCCAAGTCTATGCGTAGATGATATATGCACGAGTAGAACACAAAGTGTTGTGAGCGATAATAATCATACTACTTACCACCAACGTCTTACTTTGATTCGGCGGTATTGTTGGATGAAGCGGCCCGGACAAACATTACATGACCGCGTTCATGAGACTGGTTCTACCGACGTGCTTTGCACATAGGTGGTTGGCAGGTGTCTGTTTCTCCAACTTTAGTTGAATCGAGTTTGACTACGGCCGGTCCTTGTTGAAGGTTAAAATAGCACACTTGACAAAAAATCATTGTGATTTTGATGCGTAGGTAAGAAGGGTTCTTGCTAGAAGCCTGTAGCAGCCACGTAAAACTTGCAAAACAAAGTAGAGGACGTCTAACTTGTTTTTGCAGGGTTTGTTGTGATGTGATATGGTTAAGACATGGCGTGATATAAATTGTTGTATGAGATGATCATGTTTTGTAACAGAGTTATCGGCAACTGGTAGGAGCCATATGGTTGTCGCTTTATTGTATGAAATGCAATCGCCATGTAATTGATTTACTTTATCACTAAGCGGCAACGATAGTCGTAGAAGCAATAGTTAGCAAGACGACAACGATGCTACGATGGAGATTAGGGTGTCAAGCCGGTGACGATGGAGATCATGATGATGCTTCGGTGATGGAGATCATGAGCACAAGATGATGATGACCTTATCATGTCACATATTTTGATTGCATGTGATGTTTATCTTTTATGCATCTTATTTTTCTTAGTTCGGCGGTAGCATTATAAGATGATCCCTTACTATATTTCAAGGTATAAGTGTTCTCCCTGAGTATGCACCATTACTATAGTTCGTCATGCCAAGACCCCACGTGATGATTGGGTGTGATAAGCTCTACGTTCACATATAACGGGTGTAAGCCAGTTTTGCACATGCAGAATACTCGGGTTAAACTTGACGAGCCTAGCATATGCAGATATGGCCTCGAAACACTGAGACCAAAAGGTCAAACGTGAATCATATAGTAGATATGATCAACATAGAGATGTTCACCATTGAAAACTACTCGATCTCACGTGATGATCGGACATGGTTTAGTTCATATGGATCACGTGATCATTTAGATGACTAGAGGGATGTCTATCTAAGTGGGAGTTCTTTCGTAATATGATTAATTGAACTTTAATTTATCATGAACTTAGTCATGATAGTTTTCTTGCATATCTATGTTGTTGTAGATCAATGGCCCGTGCTACCATTCCCTTGAATTTTAATGTGTTCCTTGAGAAAGCTAAGTTGAAAGATGATGGTAGCAATTACATGGACTGGGTCCGTAACTTGAGGATTATCCTCATTTCTACATAGAAGAATTACGTCCTGGAAGCACCGCTAGGTGTACCACCTACGCCAGCAACTGCAGACATTGTGAATGCCTGGCAGACGCGTGTTGATGACTACTCGATAGTTAAGTGTGCCATGCTTTACGGCTTAGAATCGGGACTTCAAAGACGTTTTGAATGTCATGGAGCATATGAGATGTTCCAAGAGTTGAAGTTAACATTTCAAGCAAATGCCCGAGTTGAGAGATATGAAGTCTCCAACAAATTCTATAGCTGCAAAGTGGAGGAGAATAGTTCTATCAGTGAACATATACTCAAAATGTCTGGGTATCATAACCACTTGACTCAGCTGGGAATTAATCTTCCTCATGATAGTGTCATTGAGAGAGTTCTTCAATCACTGCCACCAAGCTATAAAGGCTTTGTGATGAACTATAATATGCAAGGGATGACGAAACTGATTCCCGAGCTCTTCGCAATGCTAAAGGCTGCGAAGGTAGAAATCAAGAAGGATCATCAAGTGTTGATGGTTGACAAGACCACTAGTTTCAAGAAAAAGGGTATAGGGAAGAAGGGGAACTTCAAGAAGAACGGCAAGCAAGTTGGTGCTCAAGGGAAGAAGCCCAAGTCTGGACCTAAGCCTAAAACCGAGTGCTTCTATTGCAAAGGGACTGGTCACTAGAAGCGGAATTGCCCCAAGTATTTGGCGGATAAGAAGGATGGCAAAGTGAAAGGTATATTTGATATACATGTTATTGATGTGTACCTTACTAATGCTCGTAGTAGAGCCTGGGTATTTGATACTGGTTATGTTGCTCATATTTGCAACTTGAAATAGGGGCTACGGATTAAACGAAGATTGACTAAGGACGAGGTGACGATGCACGTCGGAAATGGTTCCAAGGTTGATGTGATCGCCGTCGGCACGATACCTCTACATCTACCTTTGGGATTAGTTTTAGACCTGAATAATTGTTATTTGGTGCCAGCATTGAGTATGAACCTTATATCTGGTTCTTGTTTGATGCGAGACGGTTATTCATTTAAATCAGAGAATAATGGTTGTTCTATTTATATGAGTAATATCTTTTATGGTCATGCACCCTTGTTGAGTGGTCTATTTTTGTTGAATCTCGATCGTGGTGATACACATGTTCATAATATTGAAGCCAAAAGATGCAAAGTTGATAATGATAGTGTAACTTATTTGTGGCACTGTCGTTTAGGTCATATTGGTGTAAAGCGCATGAAGAAACTCCATGCTGATGGGCTTTTGGAATCACTTGATTATGAATCACTTGGTGCTTGCGAACCATGCCTCATGGGCAATATGACTAAAACTCCGTTCTCCGAAACAATGCAGCGAGCTACTGACTTATTGGAAATAATACATATCGATGTATGTTGTCCAATGAGTGTTGAGGCTCATGTTGGGTATCGTTATTTTATTACCTTCACAGATGATTAGAGCAGATATGGGTATATCTACTTAATGAAACATAAGTTTGAAACATTTGAAAAGTTCAAAGAATTTCATAGTGAAGTGGAAAATCATCGTAACAAGAAAATAAAGTTTCTACGATCTGATCGTGGAGGTGAATATTTGAGTTACGAGTTTGGTCTTCATTTGAAACAATGTGGAATAGTTTCGCAACTCACGCCACCTGGAACACCACAGCGTAATGGTGTGTCCGAATACCGTACCCGTACTTTGTTGGATATGGTGCGATCTATGATATCTCTTACTGATTTACCGCTATCGTTTTGGGGTTATGCTTTAGAGAAGGTTGCATTCATGTTAAATAGGACACCATCGAAATCCGTTGAGATGACACCATATGAACTGTGGTTTGGCTAGAAACCCAAGTTGTCATTTCTTAAAGTTTGGGGTTGCGATGCTTATGTGAAAAAGCTTCAACCTGATAAGCTCGAACCCAATCGGAGAAGTGCGTCTTCATAGGATACCCAAAGGAAACCGTTGGGTACACCTTCTATCACAGATCCGAAGGCAAGATATTCATTGCTAAAAATGGATCTTTCTAGAGAAGGAGTTTCTCTCGAAAGAAGTGAGTGGGAGGAAAGTAGAACTTGATGAGGTAATTGTCCCTTCTCCCGAATTGGAAAATAGTTCATCACAGAACTCAGTTCCAGTGATTCCTACACCAATTAGTGAGGAAGTTAATGATGATGATCATGAAACTTCATATCAAGTTACTACCGAACCTCGTAGGTCATCCATAGTACGGTCCGCACCAGAGTGGTACGGTAATCCTATTCTAGAAGTCATGTTACTAGACCATGATGAACCTACGAACTATGAGGAAGCGTTGATGAGCCCAGATTCCGCGAAATGGCTTGAGGCCATGAAATCTGAGATGGGATCCATGTATGAGAACAAAGTGTGGACTTTGGTGGACTTGCCCGATGATCGGCAAGCCATAGAAAATAAATGGATCTTCAAGAAGAAGACTGACGCTGACGGTAATGTTACTGTCTACAAATCTCAACTTGTTGCGGAAGGTTTTCGACAAGTTCAAGGAGTTGACTATGATGAGACCTTCTCACACGTAGTGATGCTTAAGTCTGTCTGAATCATGTTAGCAATTGCTGCATTTTATGATTATAAAATTTGGAAGATGGATGTCAAAACTGCAATCCTTAATGGATTTCTTAAAGAAGAGTTGTATATGATGCAACCAGAAGGTTTTGTCAATCCAAAAGGTGCTAACAAAGTGTGCAAGCTCCAGCGATCCATTTATGGACTGGTACAAGCCTCTCGGAGTTGGAATATGCGCTTTGATAGTGTGATCAAAGCATATGGTTTTATACAGACTTTTGGAGAAGCCTGTATTTACAAGAAAGTGAGTGGGAGCTCTGTAGCATCTCTAATATTATATGCGGATGACATATTTTTGATTGGAAATGATACGAAATTTCTAGATAGCATAAAAGGATACTTGAATAAGACTTTTTCAATGAAAGACCTCGGTGAAACTGCTTACATATTGGGCATCAAAATCTATAGAGATAGATCAAGACGCTTAATTGGACTTTCACAAAGCACATGCCTTGATAAAGTTTTGAAGAAGTTCAAAATGGATCGGTCATAGAAAGGGTTCTCGCCTGTGTTACAAGGTGTGAAGTTGAGTCAGATTCAATGCCTGACCACTGCAGAAGATTGAGAGAAAATGAAAGTCATTCCCTATGCCTCATCCATAGGTTCTATCATGTATGCAATGTTGTGTACCAGACCTGATGTGTGCCTTGTGAAAGGATCGATATGGTTGACTAGAGGGGGGTGAATAGGCAACTAACAATTTTTAAGCTTTTCTTTACCAATTTAAACTTTGCAACAAAATAGGTTGTCTAGATATGCAACTATGTGAGCAACCTATATGATGCAACAACAACTAGCACAAAAGCAAGCAAGGGATACAACACAAGTAGGCTTGCAAAAGTAAAGGCACGAAATAACCAAGAGTGGAGCCGGTGGAGACGAGGATGTGTTACCGAAGTTCCTTCCTTTTAAGGGGAAGTACGTCTCCGTTACAGCGGTGTGGAGGCACAATGCTCCCCAAGAAGCCACTAGGTCCACCGAATTCTCCTCACGCCCTCACACAATGCAAGATGCCGTGATTCCACTATTGGTGCCCTTGAAGGCGGCGACCGAACCTTTACAAACAAGGTTGGGGCAATCTCCACAACAATTGGAGGCTCCCAACAACACCACGAAGCTTCACCACAATGGAGTATGGCTTCGAGGTGACCTCAACCGTCTAGGGTGCTCAAACACCCAAGAGTAACAAGATCCGCTAGGGATAAGAGAGGGAATCAAATTTCTCTTGGTGGAAGTGTAGATCGGGGCCTTCTCAACCAATCCCGAGCAAATCAACAAGTTTGATTGGCTAGGGAGAGAGATCGGGCGAACATGGAGCTTGGAGCAACAGTGGAGCTTTGGGGGAAAGAGGTAGGTCAACTTTGGGGAAGAAGACACCTTTATATAGTGGGGGAAACAATCCAACCGTTACCCCACTGAACAGCCACGCACAGAGCGGTACTACCGCTTGGGCAGGGCGGTACTACCGCTGAAGAGCGGTACTACTGCTCCCATCCAGCGGTACTGCCGCGTTGACGAGGAAGGCAGGGTCCTGGCCCCAGAGCGGTCCTACCGCGGGAGTACGAGCGTACTACCGCTTGGAGCGGTACTAACGCCACTACTGCCGCTACTAGTACCGTAAAACCCGACACGAAAAACATCGGTCTTGAGTCGAGGCGGTAGTAGCCCGGAACCACTGCGGTACTACGACCGAAGACCACAAGCGGTACTACTGCTCGGGGAGCGGTACTACCGCTGGGGGAGCAGTACCACCGCTCGGGGAGCGGTACTACCGCTTGACGAGCTTCGGCGGTACTACCGCTGAGGACCGCGGTACTACCGCTGGGACAGGACGGGTAGGCTTAGATAGGAAAGGCAGCTCCAATGAAGCGGAAAGTAACATCGGGTGTGACAAGGATGTGTACGTGTTGATTCCACCCTAGCCTTACCAAAGCGTATCCCCTCTTGATAGTACGGTGACTCCTACGAAACTAGTCCACCAACAGAGAAACGAAGGAGCTACACCGTCTTGAATAAAACACCGAGGGGAGGTAATCGTCTCATGCCAATGGATGAATCTCTGAAAGAACTTAACGCACACGATTAGTCCGCAAAAGCATTGTCATCAATCACCAAAACATCTTGGGGATAAGTATGCCCTTACAATCTCCCCCTTTTTGGTGGATTGATGACAATACGGGATTTGCACAAACATGAGAGATATAGGACAAGCGCAAAAACCCTACCGTCCTAAAATGTAGATGGGCTCCCCCTAGATGTGTGCTATCTAGATAAGTGCTTTGGACTGCACGGCACACATACTAGGATCAACGCTCCCCCTACATTTTAGAGACCAACCACCTAAGCAGGGTATATGAGAGTAGCATAGATAACAGGATAAGCATGCAACTCATAAGCTAGATAGTGACATAGATAAAGATACTTGAAAGGTAAGGTAGCATATGTCTCACACCATATGACTAGAACTTAGGTCTCACTGACACAAACCAAACAAAGCAAACTGCGAGGAAAACACAAACACAGAAGACGGAAGACACAAAGCACAAATCCCTAAACTCTCTCCCCCTTTGGCATCGAGGCACCAAAAATGGAGAGGGAGTGTTGCTACGGCTCTAGGTGATTGCAATAGAGGGACACAAACATCAGATCTCAGCGGGATCATCTGTGCCACCATCGTCGGTCGGGAAGTGCTCGGCATCAGAATCGGTCCACGGGCAGTGCTGCTGAATCCACTCCTCCTCCTCAGTAAGCTGGTCCTCAGATCCACTATTAACTGTGGCACCCAACTGATGCATGAGCTCCTTGTGACGACCTCGGGCCTTCTTCTCAGCCACATGAGTCATGTACTGACCGTGAGACTCCATGCAGAACAGCTTCTTCATCTTGAGCTTGAGCTTCTTTGCCCAAGAGGGCTCTGCCTCAGAAGGCACATAGTCATCATCATCATCCTCAGCCTCAGCCCCAGTCTCCTCCTCGGTCTCCATGGCAGTAGCAGACGAAGGACCTCCAGATTTAGGGACCTGAGTGCCCCAATTGTCCTTCTTACTCAGACGCTTGATGTCGTGAGAAACCAGCTCTCTAGTCTCCAGCATCACCTTGGGATAGACACGAGCCCAGGCCTTCTCAATAAGCAGCATGATGAATGGACCATAAATCGGGCACTTGCACTCGGAGATAGCAGATAACAGCTCAGACCACATAACATGAGAGATATCCAGGGACTCTCCGGTGTTCTGTTCCTTCTGACGCTGGCAGAAGAGAAGCATGTCCACGAGATAAGAGTGGACCATATCCAGATTCCCGATACGAGGGAAAAGAGTCTCTCGGAAGACACGATGAAGAATATCCAGAAAGGCAGGCAGCTCATACGTTTCCTTCTTCATCTTAGGGTTGATCTTCAAAGTGCAGTAGGGCCATAGAGCTTGCTTGTGAGTGGAGGTGGTGTTGCGGTGTGGGCGAAAGCCGACAGGAGACTCAAGTCCTTGATCTTCCACTCCAATCAACTCCATGAATGCTTTCCACTTGACTGAAAGCAACTTGCCATTGGTCATCCAAGTCAGTGTCCTGTCCTCATCAGTCCCAAGATGAACCGTGGCATAGAATTGGGCCACAATATCAGCATCATAATCTTTGTTGAATTGCATGACCCCAAGAATGTTCAGTTGAGTGCACATCTAAAGAGCTTCACCAAAGTATTCAGGATCCTTCTCCATATGGTCGGTGTCGATGGAGTGCATGTTGACAAAGAGGTTCTTCTTGGCTTTGAGAACATCAAAGAAGATGGCAAACTGAAACCTGTTCCAGAACGGACGGTTGACCAAAGTGGGATCTTGGTCTGCCTCATAGGGGTTGCGGCGACGCCTTGCCCAGAACTCCTTGGGTTGCATTTCTGGCACGGTTTTGCCAGAGGGCTTCGGCTTGACACCAGACTTCTTTTTGAGTTGAGGTGGAGGTGGAGCACTTGAGGAACCTCCTGCAGACTCAGTAGTGCGGTAACGCTAGGACGTGGCACGACCGGGGTTGATACGCCGAGCCTGATGCTCAGGAAGCTCATCACCTGGAACCATACACAAGAACACGCAAACAACCAGAAAGAACGAGCATAAGCCACAAAACACAAGCGAAAATATCACTAAGAGGTAAGAGTATGGTGGAATCTAGTAGAGGGCGGTAGTACCGCGACCTGCGAGCGGCAGTACCGCTCCAAGCGGTAGTACCGCTCCAGAGAGAGCGGTAGTACCGCTTGAGACGGGGAAACAGCAGTTTCCTACTGCCGTGGTCAGATCCGGCACTACCGTCCTACCAAATTCAAAAATACTCCTACCAATCACCAATCCAAACTGCCTAGATGCCTTCTCCATCATACTCAAGCCTAGATTTGGCCAAAAATCTAGAGATGCAACCACTATTGCCCCTAAGATGCTAGATTGGAAATCTAGACAAGAAGAGAGAGGGAACGGGGGCAATACCGGCATCCATGGCAAGAGGACAAGGTGGGGATCGTCTCCACCGAAGGAAATGGAGAGGAACGCCCCAGAGAGGGAGATCCGCCGGAGCCCTCCCGCGGCGCCGGTTGCAGGAGAGACGAACAGAGCGAGGGGGTGAGCGAATGGGTATGGGGGAGAAGAAAACTCCCACTACCCCCGATATTGTGACGCCCCCGATTCAATCGTACACTAATCATGCACGCAAACGTGTACGATCAAGATCAGGGACTCACGGGAAGATATCACAACACAACTCTAAAACATAAATAAGTCATACAAGCATCATAATACAAGCCAGGGGCCTCGAGGGCTCGAATACAAGTGCTCGATCATAGACGAGTCAGCGGAAGCAACAATATCTGAGTACAGACATAAGTTAAACAAGTTTGCCTTAAGAAGGCTAGCACAAACTGGGATACAGATCGAAAGAGGCACAGGCCTCCTGCCTGGGATCCTCCTAAACTACTCCTGGTCATCGTCGGCGGGCTGCACGTAGTAGTAGGCACCTCCAGTGTAGTAGTCGTCATCGACGGTGGCGTCTGGCTCCTGGGCTCCAGCATCTGGTTGCGACAACCAGAAAGAAAGGAAAGGGGGGAAAAGGGGGGAGAAAGCAACCGTGAGTACTCATCCAAAGTACTCGCAAGCAAGGATCTACACTACATATGCATGGGTATATGTGTAAAGGGCCATATCGGTGGACTGAACTGCAGAATGCCAGAATAAGAGGGGGATAGCTAATCCTGTCGAATACTACGCTTCTGGCAGCCTCCGTCTTGCAGCGTGTAGAAGAGAGTAGATTAAAGTCCTCCAAGTAGCATCGCATAGCATAATCCTACCCGGCGATCCTCTCCTCGTCGCCCTGTTAGAGAGTGATCACCAGGTTGTATCTGGCACTTGGAAGGGTGTGTTTTATTAACTATCCGTTCTAGTTGTCATAAGGTCAAGGTACAACTCCAAGTCGTCCTGTTACCGAAGATCACGGCTATTTGAATAGATTAACTTCCCTGCTGGGATGCACCACATAACCCAACACGCTTGATCCCATTTGGCTGGACACACTTTCCTGGGTCATGCCCGGCCTCGGAAGATCAACACGTCGCAGCCCCACCTAGGCACAACAGAGAGGTCAGCACGCCGGTCTAAATCCTACGCGTGCAGGGGTTTGGGCCCATCGCCCATTGCACACCTGCACGTTGCTTACGCGGCCGGAAGCAGAACTAGCCCCTTAATACAAGAGCAGGCTTACGTTCCAATCCGGCGCGCGCCGCTCAGTCGCTGACGTCACGAAGTGCTTCGGCTGATACCACGACGTCGAGTGCCCATAACTGTTCCCGCGTAGTTGGTTAGTGCGTATAGGCCAGTAGCCAGACTCAGATCAATTACCAAGATCTCGTTAAGCGTGTTATTATGAAGTAACCGCGGACGCCGACCAGGGCCAGGCCCACCTGTCTCCTAGGTGGTCTCAACCTGCCCTGTCGCTCCGCCACAAAGTAACAGTCGGGGGCCGTCGGGAACCCAGGCCCACCTCTACCGGGATGGAGCCACCTGTCCTTTCAGCCCCCACATCGGAATCACTTGCGGGTACTCAACGAGCTGACCCGACTTTAGTCACCATCTGTATAGTATGTATGTATAGTATATACCCGTGATCACCTCCCAAGTGATCACGGCCCGATAGTATAGCAAGGCAGACTGACAAGAGTGTAGGGCCAATGATGATAAACTAGCATCCTATACTAAGCATTTAGGATTGCGGGTAAGGTATCAATGACTGTAGCAACAATGACAGGCTATGCAACAGAATAGGAGTAACCGAACAGTAACATGCTACACTACTCTAATGCAAGCAGTATAGGGAAGAATAGGCAATATCTGGTGATCAAGGGGGGGCTTGCCTGGTTGCTCTGGCAAGAGAGAGGGGTCGTCAACTCCGTAGTCGAACTGGGCAGCGGCAGCGTCGGTCTCGTAGTCTACCCGAGAGAAGAGGGGGAAGAAACAATGAATACAATGCAAACAGATGCATAACGATGCATGACAAAGCAATGTGTGATGCTAGGCGTGCCCTAACGCGGTATGAGGTAATACCGGTGAAGGGGGGAAACATCCGGGGAAATATTCCCGGTGTTTTGCATTTTCGGATAGAGGAACCGGAGGGGGAAAGTTGCGTGTTCGGTATGCTAGGGGTGTGTGGCGGATGAATGGGCTGCGTATCCGGATTCGTCTCGTCGTTCTGAGCAACTTTCATGTAGAAAGTATTTTCATCCGAGTTACGGATTAAAAGATATGATTTTCTAAAGATTTAACTCATTTTTTGATTTTAATTATTTATTTAAATCCAACATTATCCAAAACAGTGAATGATGACGCAGGCATGACATCAGAGTGATGTCAGCAGGTCAACTGGTCGGTTGACCAGTCAAACCAGACAGGTGGGTCCAGTGGGTCCCACATGTCATTGTCTGGGTCACAAACAGGGGGGTTTAGTCTAACTAAATGGGTTAATTAGTGGGTGGGACCCAGTCTCTGTTGGAAAAGGCAGTGCCTAGGAGGCGCTTAGGCACGCCTAGGCGCTAGGCAATGGCCAAACGCCTCGCCTAGGGCATAAATGGAGGTCTAGGCAAGGCAAGCAAGGAATTGCCTACCCAAGTAAGAAATCATGCCACATAATACACTGATATGCCATACGGGCTATATTCCAATGACAATAGATGGTAATTAACTTATTTATATGCCCTGAACTAATATGAACACCCATATAATAATCACAAATACACTACGAGTAAAAACTATATTACCGCCTAGGTCGCGCCTAGGGCGCTTAGGCACCGCCTAGGCACTAGGCGAAGGCCAACCGCCTCGCTTACGCCTACCGCTTTTTCCAATCTTGGACCCAGTAGTCAGTGACTATTTAGTTAATTAAATTAATTAACGAAGTAATTAGCATTTTATTTCTTTACAAAATGTTTTAAATGGCGTGGGCCCGCATGTCAGTGGTAGTAGCTGCCACATCAGCGTAGTTGACCCGGTCAACTTGGCCAGTTGGGGCCCCCAGGCCCACTGGTAGTGACCCAGGGTGGGGCCCCACGCATGCCACGTCAGTCGGCCAGCGTTTAGACGCCGGCGAGTTCGTTTTTGCGGCGGTGCGGCTCGGGCGAGCATCGGATTTCGCCCATGGAGCACCAAATCGAGCGTGGCCAGGCTCTCTGGAACGGCCTCTCCGCGCCGCGTCCGATGGAGGGGAGCACGTCGGCGGGGGTGGCCGGAATCGAGCGCTACAGGCTCGACGGTGGCGAGGTGGTTCAGGCATGAGATGAAGGCAGCGACGCAGCGCGCGTCGGGGCTAACGGGAAGGCTAGGGTGGAGCTGCGCGACGCGCTGAGCACAAAGGGCTCGGCCCCGTGGCCATTTGGTCACTGGAAGGGCGCCGGTGACGCGCGCAGGCGGCGGCGCAGGCGGGTCCCCAGCGGGAAACATGCTAGGAGGCACGGGGAGGCTAGTGCGCGGGCGCGTAGGGCTCCGGTGAGCATCAGGAGCACGATGTCGTGCTCAGACGAGCACGACGGAGAGCATGGCCACGGCGGCGAGGCGATCCGCGGCAACGGGCTCACGGCCACGGCGATGAGATAGCTACGATGCGCGAGGGGCTTAACGAGAAGGAGTAGGAGGCGGAGGAGCTCATCGTGCGGCACGCAAGATGGCCCGTGGTGGTTTAGTAGCAACAGGGGGCGTCGTCGGAGTTAGTGATGAACGGCGGCGACCGGAGATGTGGAAGGAGGTGAACCGTTGCAGCACGCCTCCTAGCTCCAGCTGTAGCCACCGGTGGACGAGGAAGACGATGGCGAAGCCGACGGACACGCTGGCGAGGCGAGGCGATGGCTGTGTCCGTGCGTTCACGGCGGCGGGTCCATGGCAGCGCTCGGACGTGGTGGAGAACGAGGGGGAGAGCGAGGTGGATCTGAGGGGGGAGGCGCAGGGACC